>NW_020648748.1:860006-1170670 GCF_003573695.1 Papaver somniferum
ATAAAAAAAAAAAGAGAAAAAAAAAGAGACATTTTTATTTTTTTTAGACTTTCTTTTTCTTTTGCACTTTATATTTTTGGACTTTAAATTTTGGGACATTATTTTTTAAACCCTACAGAAGGGTAGTTTATATATAAACTGTTTGCAGAGAAGGACGGTGATTACGATATCACCTCGGCCCCTCGGGTTCGTACATGACATAGGAGTCGTGGCCCGAGTCGACTACAAAGGTTCATTCCTCGTCTGGTACGGGAGGTAAGTTTGTCAAAACACCCGTGAATCCCCTGTCAGCGAGTTACTGTCTTCCTTCGTATGCATATATGTTGAGTACTTGAAAAAAGCTGCTTTAATTTCCTAGTAAAGGGCAAGGACTGGCCATACAAGATAAGGGTTCAGATTTCATCACCGTTCTCTTCTTGCCCGCCTTAGGAAAACGACACCAAACGCGAACCTAAGCCTAAAATTTTGACTAGAACGAGACCGATAGGGTAACGAGCTTAACAGGAAAGTAATTCGAAAAATATTGGTTACTCTTTTAAGCATACTTCGAAGTTCTTGAAGGTTTCTATAAGTTGAATGCGCGACTACGCCGCCTTGTAATACCGGTGAGGCCTTGGGTATCAAAGATCCACAGAGATTCCCTCTCCTCTATTCAACTTACTTTAACTCGGATTGATTCCAGAGGGGTTTGCTTATATTGTAACGAATTCTCGTTCGAAGGATTAGAAGCTGGTCTAGAAACAATCTAAGTGGAGCCATCATGCTTTTTGTTTGCTAGAAATCAGTAGGTTTGCTATGGTGGAGTCAGCCTTGTTTGTGTTTGAATAGAACATCCCTTCCTTTTTAGGGCTTTTATTTTTGATTTTGTTTCTCTAGTGTATTCCCGAAGTTTTTAAACGGACTTGGAAAAGAAACAATCTAGGTCGTTTGATTTGTGAAAAACCTAGTAGTTATTCTTGTGAAGACGGGGAGCTCGAAGACTCTTCTTTTGAGATCCCCGTTTTTGGAAACTTCAGTTTTGAGAATCTGTCTCTTTGTGAGGAAAGTACCCCTAGTACTCCTAGTCCTTTGGTAGTGCCAGAAATGACAACTTTGAAAGCTTTGCTAAACCCAACTAGGACCTCTCGTCCGTCTTGTATCAAGTTAGATGAAACCGAGGCAAATTATGAACTGAAACCTGGGACTTTACAGATGCTCCCAATGTTTTTAGGGAAAGAGAATGAGAACCCCTATTTTCATGTTAGGGAATTCGAGGAAGTTTGTAGTACTCTGAAAATTAAAAACATAAGTGATGATGCGTTGAAACTTAGGTTATTCCCCTTTTCCTTAAAAGATAAAGCCAAATCTTGGCTATATAGTTTGGACTCTGAGTCAATTGAAACCTATGACCAACTTACTTCTTCCTTTATACATAAGTTTTTCCTAAGGCATAAAACATCATCTGTTAGGACATGAATATGTTCTTTTTCCTAACAAGAGGGAGAATCGTTATATAGGTACTTAGAAAGGTTCAATGACTTGATATCTCAATGTCCTCATCATGGTTTGGAGAAGGTTAGGTTAGTTCATATCCTCTACGAGGGTTTAGATTATTCAACAACAACCATGGTTGAGTCCTTATGCATAGGTGGGTTTGAGAATAAAACTGTTGATGAAGCGATGACATTTTTGAATGAAATCGCCGATAAGACCCAACAATGGGAAAATAGTAGGGAACCCCAGAAAACAATTCTTCTAAGTAGAGGAAATGTTAATAGGGTAGAAGTATCTTATGAGTCAGATGCCAAAATAGCATCTATAACCAAAAGGTTAGAAGCCTTAGATTTAGGTCATTCTAGTGGTAGTAGTAGTAGAAATGAGCCTTTTTGGGAAGGCCATGCTGTTGAAGAGCAAGCCAATGCTCTTTATAACAACACTAGGTTTGATAATCGACAGAAGTTTGACCCATATTCAAAAACCTATAACCCTGGATGGAGAAACCATCCAAACCTTTCTTGGTCCAAGGGACAGAATCAAGGTCAGTCTAGTAATGCTCAGGTTCCCCCAGGTTTTGGCTATACTAAGAATCCTTCAGCTCCGGCACAGTTTCAGATCCCTTCAGACAAAAAAATCATGAGTTTAGAAGAGTCTCTTGCCTTGTTAACTCGAAACACTTTAGAATTTCAGCAATCGGTTGCACAAGGATTAGATGAAAATAAAAAGATGGTACAAGCTAACTCTCAGGCTATTTCCGAGTTGAAAACCCAGGTTAGTCAGATAAACGAGACATTGAGAGAAAAAGAAAAGTTTCCTAGTCAACCACAACCCAACCCTAAGGGAGTCCATCAAATATCTTTAGCTGGTGAGAAATCATCAAACCATGTGAACTCGATAACAACCCTTAGGAGTGGTAAAACGGTAGACAATAAGGTATCCATGCCTAGTGGACATACTGTAGTTCCACCTTCTACTTCCCAAGAAGAGCCCGTAGACGAGAAAACTGAAACAGTCTCTAATGATTCCCAAGAAATTCCTGATAGGTCTACCTCTGTGCCTAGAGCCCCATATCCACATTTGTTAGCCCCAACAAAGAAGGAGTCGACTTTCAACGAGATAATGGAAAAATTTAAGCAGGTGAACATCAACATTCCGCTATTAGAAGCAATTAGGAATATGCCTGCTTATGCCAAGTTCCTTAAAGATCTTTGTACACAAAAGTGTAAGCTTAATGTCCATAAGAAAGCTTTTTTAGCTGGTCAGGTAAGTTCCATTCTTCTGAACCAAACACCCCCTAAGTATAAGGATCCTAGATGCCCCACCATATGTTGTGCGATTGGTAATCACATGGTCGATATAGCTTTACTTGACTTAGGAGCTAGTGTTAACTTACTCCCATATCATGTATACCCCCAGCTAGGTCTTGGAAAGTTGAAACCGACTAAAATGACACTACAATTATCTGATAGGTCTGTCAAAGTCCCTCGTGGTGTCATAGAGGATGTTCTGATTGAGGTTGATAAGTTTATTTATCCCGTGGATTTCATTGTTCTAGACACCCAGCCTGTTCAGGACCCAAGTCGACAAATCCCAGTGATTTTAGGTCGCCCATTTTTAGCCACAGCTAACGCTGTCATCAACTGTAAGACTGGGCTTATGAACATATCCTTTGGTAATATGACCACTGAACTAAATGTCTTTAATGTTACTAGACAACCTTCTGAGAATGATGATTTAGAAGAAGTGAATATGATTAGCACTTTAGTTCAGGATTTGGTTCAGGATAATTGGCTTGACACTTTACTGGTAGATTCTTTAGATGATTTTGAGGAAACCATTCTCTTAGATCAGATATGTGATCAATCTTTAGAAGAATCTCTTTAGTATTTTAAAGATTTTATGGACCCAGAAATTCAGGCAATAATTTTAGGTTTTTCTAAGAATAATGATGACCCTAAGTTTGGGGGTAGAGAACTATAAGAATCTCTTGAGTAATTTAAAGACTCTGAAGATTCGGAAATTCAAGAAATAGTTAGAGGTTTGTCTGTGAACCCTAAGTTCGGGGGTAGTGATGGTTCTTGTGTTTGTATCGTATCCCTAATTAGAGTCCCTAACTTGGGACTCGAGCCTTGTACATCTGAGATATTACTTGAGTCTTTTCAAACTCCGCAACCCGATCCTCCTGATACTGTTCAGGAGGTAACCCAGGTATTAGAGACCCTTTTTTCGGATGAATCTATTTATCGAGACACACATATGAAGTTCAATTACACGCCGCAGATAAACCCAGTTGTCTTGACAGAAACCTTAGATGAGGACGTGCTCCTTCTTTTCATTTTTCTGAATCAGTGCAGCTGTCTCATACTGGTGTCAGCTCTATTTGGTCTTATGGACCCACAATTGTTTCGACTATTGATATATGACTTTGGAAGGTGAAAATCCTTTTTGAGTTATTTGATGTCTAGCTAAAGACTTTAAATTTAGAATTTCCTGGGAGGTACTCATGCTTACGGTAATATCCTTCCTTATTTCTTTTTTCATCCATCAAGTGGTAACAGTTTCTTATTGTTCATGCTTTTAATTTCATCTTTAGAACATTGAGGACAATGTTAGATTTAACTTTGGGGGTGGGGAAGAAACTTTTTGTTAGCTCTTGGCTGCAACAAATAAACTCCAGAGCCTAGAAATTTATGCTTATTAAGGTTGGCACTAACCAATCTAAGTGGATGGGAACATCTTGGTTGTAGGAGTTGAGGAACCAATCTGATTAGATGGAAACATTTAAAGAGTCTATGCATAAAAGCACAGAGCTTAGGTGTTAGAATTAAAAAAAAACATGGTAGTTTCGCCATATCTCGTTGAATCCTAATCCTTCTGTTTTTATTTTTTAAGTGATTTGGTGGGGAACACGATTCAAGTTGTTACCTTTGCTAGGGTGGAATAGAGTGATTGAGATACCAACAAAAAACAAATAGAGAGACCAGACCATTAGACCAACCGGAATAAATTCAATAAAGTCGACCACTGGTGCCTTTGTATATGCCAGTTGTGTTGACCTATAGTTAGGTTTATCGACCACTGGTCCCCTTGTATATGCCATATGTGTTGATATTAGTCAGAATGGTATCTCAGTCCATTAGGATAGGTTCACCTTGGCAGAGGCCTTCAAACAGATATGGGAAACACCGTTCACTTTTAACCATCTCTTTATCTTTCCATGTGATTGGTTGACTCCAGTTATGATGTACAGAAACTATCTGATTAGAGCTCTGTCACTTATATATGAATTTTAGTATGCTGAGTGCAAACTCGTGTACAACAATTGGAATTTCGCATCAGGGTACTTCCTCCTATAGTCAATGATTGTATGCCAACCAAGGAGATTCTTTAGTGTCTTCCAAGGTTCTGCGTAGATAGCTAGGGTCTTGAGTAAAGGTTTTGTGGGTACACCTCTGGTAAACCCTCCGGAGACAACACTCCGCCACTAGGGACACCTAGCGTTTTAACGGCTTGCTGCACGTGCTAAGTGTAGTCATTTTTATTTTCTAGATTTGCTCGACGAATAGCAAATAATAAGTTTGGGGGTATTTGATAGACACATTTTTGTATCTACATTGTCCTTAATTTCATGTATTTTTGGTACTCGATTTTTTGTAGTTATTATGGTATTTTATGTGTTTTTAGGTATTTTTGGAAATGAACATTCTTGGAAAAATCGGTTCGAAAATTCGTCTAAAGCACCGGAAGAAACGTGTTATTCAGACTCTCACTTGTGGATAAGGTGCGCCCAAATGATAAGGGGTACCCAAAAGATATTTTCACCCAAGCAGCTGATCAGAGACACCCCTCACGGCATCTGCTATTCGCAACTCAGGACCGGATAGGGGGCAACCATCTTCTTCTTCACGGGAAAGATATTTGGAGGGAAAAGAAATCTCAATTGTGTGAGATTATGGTCATGATATTATGGGGATATTTGTGTCTTTAAGACATGATTATCTTCTTACCATGATAGTAAGATTTTGTACGTGTCTTGAATGGAAGGAAATCGTATACTTTTGGATATTTTCGAAAACAGGGAAGGAATTATTCACGGAATTAATTGAAGATATTCTCTTCATTATTTGGCTCAATTAAATGAGAAGATTTGGATATACCATACAACTCAGAAGACGTGTGAAAATGGAGAGGAAATATTCCCGTGAAATACTTGCATTAACTGCAAAGATCTTTTGGAGTAATTGAGATGATTGTCGACCTAATATTGGCTTCACAGTATAAATAAAAGTGTCTTGGGTATCAGTGAGGAAATAGAGAGTTTGGGAGAGTTACAGCATCACAGTGCCGAAAAATCGAGTTGCAGAGAACACCATTTCTGCTGCTTCAGAACTGAAGAACACGAAGAACAGACTCCCGAAGACAGTAGTTTATCAACAGTGATAACGACACAGAGGCGGGGGTCGTAGAAGCTGAACAACGACAGTTGGCTTTTATCGTTTTATGTAACAGTGTTTTGCAACAATTAAAAACGTTGCAAACACCCGATTTTTAATAGTTTTTCTCCAATTCATCATTTGTAAACACTTTGAGCAATGAAATCAACTTTTGAGCGCATTTCCACAATGATGAGCTAAACCCAATCCTTGGGGCTATAGAGGAAGCTGTTGTTTCGATAAAAGTGATATATTTTTATTAATTAATTACAACAACTCTATTATGATTGTTGCATTGGACTAAAAATTGTTTATATGATTTTGATTAGTTAGGTGTATTTTCTCTTGATAGAATATGCTTGCTTTAGGGTTTTGATATTCTATGCTTGGATTAACATCTATTCTTTTGGAAATCTACATGTCTAGGAAATACTATTAGAATCAATTTGAATGTCGAGTTGAATAATTATTGTTTTATTAAATCACTAATATCAACCAATGGTGGAATCCTAGTCCCATTGTCTCCATAATTTTCATAACATCTTTTTAGTTTACTTCTCTATTTTTATTTATTAAAAAAAATCTAAAAATCCGCTTTCACAAGTCTTGAACGAATCATATTACTACAACAACTTTGAAAACACATCATTTCCCTTCCCGAGATGGTGTCATAATCCTTGATTATGGTGCGGATGAACCGGGACATCCTCTAAAGCCCGCTGAAAAAGCTTCCGAGGAAGACGCCGTTGTGGTTGACGAAACTGAAGCAGCTTTTGGAGTGGATGCCGAAACTTCTATCTGGGACGTTGGAGAAGATGTTACGGAGGCGCCTTCTGAATGGAACGTTTGTTTTCCAAAAGATTATTGGGGAAAGTGCTTGAAAGGGCTCTGACAGAGGCGTTGGCGATCCGGGCGTCTGCTTTCGATGATCAGTTTCCTTTTTTACCGTTTCTCTTTGGCATGTAGCCGCTTTGATGTTTCATAGACTCATTTTTATCTTCTTTGTATTCATGTCGAAGTTAGGGTTTCGCCAAATAACATCACGCTTATTTAGCTTCTTTGAATAAAATCTCTTTTTCGAAAGGATCCGAAACCTTCGTCAAAATAAGGTGTTTGATATTCCATACCTTTCCTGTTGTCTGATGATTCCTTGTATATTCTTGCCTTCAAAGTTTCGAGTAAAGTATTTTTTTTGCAGGGTTTCGGCTTTTCTGGTCGTGATTTGATGTGTAATGGTTTCACGATGTTTCAGGATTTATTTGGTTTCTTTTTTTTTTTGTGATTCAGAAAACTCGTTTGAAAGGAAAAGTATGCTTAAAATAGAAATCGGAAACCTAATTAAGAATGCAAGCGGTGCATTCATCTTGGAGGGAATACAAATATTGAGTGGAAAGGGAAATCGTTGAAGAAAATACTAAAGGAAGAACGATGGAGGAGGAATTAGCATCGTGCTTTAGGTATTGAGGGGCTTGATCCATCGCGAGTGAACTGTTATGCCTTCCAACTTTTCAGTGTTGATGAGTTTGCAGTAACCGCCCAAAAGAACATCTGACACCAGATATGGCTCGTCTTCCTTTTCTTCGGGTGAATCAGTCCGAACAACTATCTTCACCGTTATATTTCCGACTTAAAATGAGGTTTCCTTGACTACCATGTCTCCAATTTTAAACTTCGGGCGTCGTGTAACCACTTGATTCTTGGTCTCGTCATCTTCGATTGTAGCTTCCAAATTCATTTGTAATTTTTAATCCCGTACAAATTCTTGGTGAAATGCTTGAAAGGCCCAGCGTTCCACTCACATCTATTAACAATTTCTGTACTGATAATCAGACCAAGTCCCCATGACGGGCTAAGAGAAGAAGTGACTGGTTGTAGAGAAGGTTGTTTAACCAGACTTACTTGTGTTTGGATTCTATGAGCGAGTGCCAGCGGGATTTCTCCGGGTGATCGAGTTCCATTGGTAAGTTGTTGATACGACAGCAGGTTGGACAGCTTGTTGGAAACTCTTTCGGGTGTCCACACTGGCAGAGAGGATGCTCCCAATTTTGCTTCGTTGTCAAATACCCACGAGCGCCCTAGGATCATGTCATAACCTAGTTCTTTGACAATGTGGAATTTGTTATGCGTTATAACGTCTCCCACCTTGATCTCGAGGTTAATGTAGCCGTATGCGTTCATTGATTCTCCTTCCGAATTCTTGACAATGGTTGGAGAGTGGGTAGCCTATTGCTTCAAAATTCCTGCAGCTCTCAGAGTCTTGATGGTAACTACATTGAAGTCATAGGTTGCATCGATTAGTGCATTGTCGAGCTCAGCGCCTCTTAGATAGGTCGTGATCAGCAGTCCCAAGTTGTGTTTTTCGGTATCGTTCCTTGAAAGATCTTGGGCTCCTGGCGTGGATTCCGTAACAGGAAAAAGTCGTTTGCCCGACACAACACGATTGAGGGCTATAAAGATATCTTAAAGTTGTGCCTTGGAAAGGTAGAGAATTTCCCATACATGTTACATCATAGATTGTACAGTCTCGTGTACGGAGTCCCCAGATATACCGCAATTCCTGACTGGAAGTGGATCTCTATGTACTCATTCGTTTCCCAGCTGAAGTTCCCCTGCTTCGACTTTCTCCTTGAAGATATACTTCAGTTTGTTGCAGTCACTGGTCGGATGGTGAACAAACCTGTGGTAGCGACAATATTTGGGGTTTGCCATCTAGGCTTCGGTCGGTGGGCGCCTGTGAGGTGGTAGTCTAATGATGTCATCCTGGATCCATGCCTCTAAGAGTTCAATAACCTCCTCGATCGGGAATGGGAAATACAGGATATCTTCTTCAGCTTCGTGATGATGCACGAGAGATTTGGCGGCGGCCCTCCGTGGTGGATCCGCACGTCGTGCTGGTGTCGCGCGCTTAGGCTGTTGGTATGCTGCTGGGGCCTTCCTCTTTCTTCCTTCGTTTACTACGCTCACAGGGGACGGACCAGCGTTGTATTTCTTGTTGACGAGACGCCTACTTCCTCGAGTTTCGCGTGCATCTTCGCCTCTGGTTGGCCTGGTTGTTTCTAACAATGCTGGTGCTGTCGTGGCCGATCGTTTGGCTGCTTCATGGAGTTCAGAGAATGTATGGAACCGCAGGTTCTCTAGTAGGGAACGATAGATGGGAGCCATACCGTTGATGCAGGAATTCACCAATTTTTGTTCGATCACGTTTGGGTCGTGACAGTCTAGCGCTTGAACCCTGAATCTCTTGACAAAATAATTTGGATGTTCGTTATCTCGTTGGAACATCCTTCCTAGATCCGAGAAGGTAACTTTCTCAAACACGAAGAAATACTTCTTGTAGAAATCCGTAACTATGCCACCCCAGTTGGGGATGTTGTTTGGTGTGATGCTCTTGTACCACGTGTATGCTCTTCCGGTAAGCGACTTCGAAAACTCCCTCAGATGAAGAACGTGATTGTATTCATGTCTCCTAGGGACTCCGGGAATCGAGAGATATGTTCACGTGCATTCCCGGTGTCGTCGTATAAAGTGAATTGAGGAGAAGAGTATCCTCTTGGAAGAGGAATTCTTTGTATTTCAGGCGGAGGGGGTTGATGCTGATGCATGTCTATATCATCACTTTTGATTCGATTCCGAAGAAGTTGCTCCAAATCTTCTCACATGACAAAATTGAACGGTTGATTTCTCTCCAATGGGGTTTTGGCGCGAGTTTCTTCGTCTGCAAAGGTGTGCCCTGCTAAGGTGCCGGCGCCAGGGGTATTGGAGGTGTTCCTCATCGACTCTGGATGTCGCGACTCCCGTGGTAGCCGCTCCGTTAGGGTCTTGATAAAGACAAGTACCTCGTTCTGAGTCGAAACCATGTCTGTCTGGGCTCTAGAAAGGACTTCATGTCTTTCCATCAAATTAGCGATGGTGACATGGGGTCGGCTTCCTCTGGCTCCTCCGGTTCCTCGTCCTGAAGGTGGAGTAATTGGAGGCGCCATACTCGGCGAAACATTAAGGGAGATAGCATCAGCTATGGCCCTGGTGACTGGTGGTGTAACACCTGAAGGAGCGCTTTTGTGCTGCTGGGATTAGCAGGCTGCGTAGAAACATTCGAAAAGGCAGCAGCTCTGGCTTTGGTGATTGGTTGTGTAACACCTGGAGGAGCTCTTTCCGTGCTGCTGCGATTAGTAGGTGATGTATTGATGTCACAGGAAGGAGTGTCAGTACCAGGGATGGGTTCCGTGCTGGTGTTCTCAGTGCTTGTTGCTGACCCGGATCTGGGTTCTACCATGTTGAAATTGGAATTGAAAGGTGAAACTGAAAATTGGAAATCGATATTGCAACCGAGAGATTGATCTCCCACTATGGTCGCCAATTGTTTGAGGGTGAAAACTGTTTCTGCTGATTTTGGTAATTTCGAGTGTGTGGGTGAGAAACGAGTCTGAACCCTAAACAATGTACTGCAAGGGAGTACTTTGATTCGAGAAATCAATATCTACAAATACGGCCTAAACCAAGAAATGGTCGTTCCAGACTTGCTTCGGTCACAAAGTGAAGGAGAAGGGTTGGTCTAGTGAGGGAAGCAAAGAGAGTCTTGAGACCAGAATAGTTTGATTTGGGAAGAGTAAATGTTTGACGACTTGTATCAGAAAGTGGAAAGATAACAGATGGGAAAGATTACAAGTTATTTATGAGTGTTGTATTCTCCTGACCAAAACCTGTTCTTTGGTGGAAATAGGTGAGACCTATTTATACAAGTCTCAACGAAACGTACCCTGGTCTCGTAAGAAGTGGAAACGGTTGAGTAAAGGGAAGAAAGCGGTAACGGGTAATGCCTGGAATTGATGTTTCCATAATGAAGGAAACGTTTCACCATTACTTCTTGTATTTACTAACCGCCTCACTCTTATGACACTTTCTTGTAACGGGAGTAGTGTACGCTGCACGTTGTGACATGCGCCAGAAAAATACCTTGATGAGCATCCCCCAGTTTGTAACATGTTTTGATATCTCGAGTGTTTTGTGTAGCATGTTGCTATTGTTTGGAAAGTTGAACTTGGGAGGATTGCCGGCTCGGTGGTGACCTTCGACGGTCGAGATTTTGCATCTTGAGAGGAAGGTTAGTCGTTGATTATGGTTACTTTCCGTTGGTATCCAGTAGCGTGGCCACGGTGCTGGCATGGCTTGCGCATTCTCTTGGTGTGGCTAATTAGGGTTTGGTGTTGTGACCATAGAATTGGCATAGCTAAGTGTGCGCCATGGCCAAAGAGTTGGCAGCGCAGCCAAAGATTCCCACAAGTCGTTTAGTTTAGTGACGAGCATGTACGGCTGAGATTTGCATTTCAGAAGGAAGGATAGCCGTTGATTGTTGCAACCTTCAGTTTGGCAGCCAGCGGCATGGAGGCATGGCCGGCATGGGTTTGGCGTGTCCAAATTAGGGCTTTGGCACCGTGGCCAAATTAGGGTTTTGGAACCATGGCCGATAGTTTGTACCGTAGACAAGAGATTTCCACAAGTCGTTTGGTGGCAAGTTTTACGGCTGAGATTTGCATCTCAGAGGGAAGGGTAGCCGTTGATTGTTGCAACCCTACGTTTGGCATCCAGCGACATGGAAGCATGGATGGCATGGCTTTGGCACCTTGGCCAAATTAGGGTTTTGACACTGTGGCCAAGAGTTGGCACCGTAGCCAAGAGATTTCCACAAATCATTTGGTGGCAAGTTTGTACGGGTGAGATTTGCATATCAGAGGGAAGGGTAGTTGTTGATTGTTGCAACCCTCCGTTTGGCAGCCAACATCGTGGAGGCATGGCCGGCGTGGCTTTGGCATGGTTTAGGTGCGGCCAAGCTAGGATTTTGGCATAGTTTTAGGCGCGGCCAAAATTAGGGGTTTGGCATAGTTTAGGCGCGGCCAAAGTTAGGGCTTGGCATTGGGCCAAAAGTTGCCACGCGTTTGGTGGAGAACTTGAACGGATGAGATTTGCATCTCAGAAGGAAGGGTGGTCGTTGATTTTTGCAACCCTTTGTTTGGCAGCCAGCGGGATGGAGGCATGGCCGGCATGGCTTTGGCGTGGTTTAGCGCAACCAAGCTAGGATTTTGGCATAGTTTTAGGCGCGGCCAAAATTAGGGTTTTGGCATAGTTTAGGCGCGAACAAAATTAGGGCTTGGCATTGGGCCAAAAGTTGCCACACGTATGGTGGCGAACTTGGACGGCTGAGATTTGCATCTCAGAAGGAAGGGTAGTCGTTGATTGTTGCAACCCTTCATTTGGCATCCAGCGGCATGGCCGGCGTGGCTTTGGCATGGTTTAGGCGCGACCAAGATAGGATTTTGGCATAGTTTTAGGCGCGGCCAAAATTAGGGTTTTGGCATAGTTTAGGCGCGGCCAAAATTAGGGCTTGATATTGGGCCAAAATTTGCCACGCGTTTGGTGGCGAATTTGGACGGTTGGGTTTTGCATCTCAGAAGAAAGGGTGGCCGTTGATTGTGGCAATCCTTCATTTTGCAGCCAGCGGCATTGATGCATGGCCGGCATGGCTTTGGTGCGGAGGTGTAGCTGGCATGGCATGGCATTGGCACTATGGTGCGACTGGCATGGTTGCTATGCCTTTTGGCGCGGAGATGTGGCTGGCATGGCATGCCATTTGCACGGTGGTGCGGTTGGCATGGTTGGCATGCCTTTGGCGTGGAGATGTGGCTGGCATGGCATGCCTTTGGCATGGTGGTGCGACTGGCATGGTTGGCATGCCTTTGGCACGGAGATATGGCTATTAGGGTTTAGCGTGTCGAAACTCTAGTTTAAAATATGTGGCACGCATGATTGGCACGTTTGGCTAACATGCGCGGCTGGCACGTGCAGAGATGATGCCAGTCAGTACCGAGGGCTTTGCAGTGGAGCATGGCATATAAAAAAGGTACCCCGGTAATTTTACGCAGACATGTCGAATGGTTCAATAAATGTGCTAGTAGGGACATTATTACTCAAATGTGACATCACTGTCCGACTAAGGTTTTACGATTTTAACCATAAGCTAAAAGCCACCATCAACAGTAGCACGGGCACAAATCTAGTTTATACACCAACTATGCTTATAGTTTTAGTTGATCACTGAACTCGATTTAGTCAGAATGTAGGGTGAATGTGTGTTATTTGGATTTCCACAAAGAATTTGGATGCATCCAACATATTCCTTAAATTGTCTCTCGCAATGTGTTACATTTGAATCTTTGTTATCTATAAGTAGGTAGGCAGCGATAATTTCAAACTACGAAGATGAAAGAATACTCAATACTGCACAACCTTTAACCTTGCATACGCCTGAAATAAAAAGTGGCATTTCCACCCTAGGAGGTAATTTGGCCTTGGTGTATTTTGTGTTGTCAGGTTATAACTTCTGATGTCTTGTCTTGTCTTTCCTGTTGGTAGGATCGTATGATTAGTAGCTTGACTACAAGCAGACTTCCCCTGTGTCACTCTGCAACACAATCAGAGAAGATATGCGGAACATTATAAGAGAAGACTCACGTAGTTAGCAATTCATGGTTAATTGGTTCTGATCAAAAAAATTCATGGTTAATTAGTAACTTGGCAAGTTTTGAGTCTCGAATTCAGGGAAATAAGGGTATTCTTACACATTGGTCAACTGAAGTTTTAGACAATTACTCCCCAAAGAGGAAAATGGTCTTGACGGTGGGTTTGGCCTTGGTTGACTTTCCCTTTTCTGACTTGTTTCCTAAACTGCTTCACAGGAAAACCAAAAGGCTTATTAATATAAGAAATCTCTCTTCGGGTTTGTTTTTCATAGATTCAGAAATCCTTTTTGCGAGTTTTCATATTTCATCAGAAAAAGTTTTCAGAATTCTTCGTATTCTCCAGAGAAGAAGAGAAAAGATGGAAGAAAAGAAAGTGTTGAATACATACTTTCCACCAGATTTTGATCCCACAAAACTACCTAAGACGAGTAGATATCCTAACAAACTACGGTTATTGCTTCCGGCGGATATTTGGAGCGAAACTTGTGGAAATCACATCTCTAAAGGAGCAAAGGTAATTTCTTATAAAAAAGATGTAGCCGATGAGACATATTTAGGGATGCAGGTTTCCAGATTCTACTTCAAGTGCACCAGTTGCGAAGCTGAATTAGTTTTGAATTGAAAACTGATCCACAACATTCAGACTTGTATATTTTTGAGTCTAGACTCTGGAGCATTGCTGTGGTGATGGTAAACTCTGCAGTCATGTAAAAGCCTATTGAATCAAGATGGTGAATTTTGCTTGTAGTATTGGTCGAATACTGACTAGAGTAATGGTGTGCTTCACTCTTGGCATCAATTCTGTCAAACCTTTTGTACTTCTTTATATCGCAATGGATTTTTTTTTTGTATGCCTCTCTTTATGATGTTTGCTTTTTTTTTTTTTTATATATAACCGACCAAAGAAATTGAATTTTAGGTTCCTCATTTCCGAAAAAGAAAAAAAATAAACAAAGAAATTAGGCATACAAATTACTGTATTTGTTTGGTTTGGGTCATACAAATTAAACATTAGCGTATTAGTAATCAGCCCGGACATCATACCCCAAGATTTATTTTGATGAAAAGGAAAGATTTATTATTATTATTATTTTATTTTTTTTATCAAAAGACGAGATAATAGAATACCTAAACGAACAACAAAGGAACAAAGTTAAAAGATGTTGTGGAAGATTACTAATTCTCCAATCTCATGTCCAACCTAGTTTTATAAGTCTATCATAATAACTGCTGTTACGCCTGGCTTAAAATACTTCATGTTCTACTACCGGAATGAACTAGCTCTTTTATTAAAAGCCGATGAAAAACCCATCGCATTCGAATAATGCATCAAAACATACTGTCCACTTATAATGCTAAAAAACAGCTTAACCATACTTTAATCTGTTTTTCGTGTTGTCTGTTCAATTTGCTCCAGCATTTCAGTTTTTCTTTCACTCATCGTTCTCATTTAAACTTAACTAAAAGCAACTTGAACATATTTTCCTTTATTCCTCAAGTTATAAACAACTGAAGTTGTTTGTTACGGCAATGCACACGTGACATCCATGTACCCTCATCCATTTATTCAGTCAATTGCTTCAGATATTTTTCATCTTTGAATAATATTTACCACTCATGCAGTTGTAGTTAAATCAGCTGATAATTACAGGAAACATATAAATTTGAAGAAAAAGGTTCAAACAATGTGTAACAAAAATTTGACATGGAAGTTTGCTTATGGAAACGGTACACATGAATTTGATAAAATAATGATATGATTTTAATTTTACCTACTAAGATTTTTTAACAGTGAAATACAAATTTTATGTCTAAATACTAATCAGATACTCTTAAAAATAATTAAATAAAGAAGTATATAATCTTCATTGTTGGGCCCTTTAAAAATAAAGTCACTTTTGGGCTTTGCTTATAATGTTAGCCCAGGTCTAGAATGAAAGTTTATACTTTTGTTTGGGTGTTAAATAATTTTAGTTTAATTTACATTTTTGAAACTCCATCAATATCAATTTTGTGCCAATTAGCCGTACATGATTTAGTAGAAGTATATTCAAAACCAAAATGTGAGGCGCAGTGTATCAAATATTCACCATGGTGGAGACACCCACATGGATGGCACTTATTGTGATCACCATGGTCTTCCCTTTTATGAATCTTCCACGGAATATTACATACTTTGGTTTCTTCCAACATCACCTTGCATTTATCTTTCATAAAAAATCGTCAAAAAGTTTACGAAAGCTACCTTAAGTTCCAAAGAAAATATTTTTGCAGTTTAGAAAGCAAATCAAAGATGCACCATCGAGCGGGCCATTATCTATAGAGGGTGTATTTCACAATTTCACATATAATGAATTTATTGGCGTGTATCATGCATTTACTGTGATGAACATGAGAAGTTTGAGCATAAATTATTTTGGTTCTATTTATTGAATTGGTTCACACAATTTTCACCTTTAAGTAAATCATGGAAAACAAATCAACAAAATAATTGTGTAGTTATACTTTGAGGTCGTTGCCGCCTGAATAAGTTGCAAAAATAAAAATTTCTGTTAACTAAGACTTAATTGCCGGTATATCAATTTTTCGCAGGTAATAGTCCTAACCAATCTCAAACTTTACTACACTGGGGTAAGGATGGGCGCAGGAAAAAAATGAGTTGGGTCGGTTGGAAGAGGGTTTGCAAATCCAAGAAGCACGGAGAGATTTGGATAGCAAAGGCAACCGAATGTACGAAGATGATCATACGTTGGTTGGCGTTGATAAAGAATAGACACAGATGATTGATTATGAAGGACTTTGGTGGGTAGAATATTATGGAGATAGATAGCCATATGAAGAGAATAAACCCAATATTTAGGGGGAACGGAAGCGTGAGACATAAGAGTGCGAGTGATGTCGTTGACACGACGAATCATGCATTCAGCCTTGCCGTTTGGGGAGGAAGTTTGGGGGAAAGAGAAACGAAAAACAAGGCCATTGTTACGAGCAAAATTATGGAAGGAAGAATTGTCAAATTCGCGGCCCATGTCGCATTGAAAACATTTAATTTGACGTTCAAATTGAGTTTGAACAAATGAACGAAATTCCAAGAACTTTTCATAAACTTGGGATTTAAACTTTAGTGGATAAACTCAAAGATAGTTGGTAAAATCATCCAGTAATGTAAGATAATAACGGAAACCGGTCTCTATGTGTAAAGGAGAGGTCCATAAATCACTGTGAATGATATCAAATGGTGCAAAAGTAATGGAATTTGATTCATAAAATGGTAATCTAACATGTTTACTAACTTGACATGAATGAAAAAGTTTAGAATGTTGATTCTTACTACAATGAATAGAATTATTTGTACGAAGAACATCTAAAACAGCCTTGCCGGGATGACCAAGGCGGCTATGCCAAATATCTGGCGAAAAGACAGCAAGAGAAATGGGGTAAGACTGAGATGATATTTTTGGTGGCATGGCAGAGTTGGTGATCGAGTAGAGTTCCCCGGAACTATTACATCGAAGGATAATTTTCCTCGAACTCAGATCTTTCACAGAAAAACCAGAAGGATCAAACTCAACAGACACACGATTATCAATGGTGAACTTACGAACGGAAACTAAGTTTTTGATAATATCGGGAACAACAAGGGTATTTTTGAGTTGAAGAGTACGAGAGGGAAGGGTTATGAACTTGGTACCATTGGCAATAACTGGAATACTATTGTCATTGCCAACTAAGAAAGATCATACATTGCTATAATTGAAAACGTTGTGTAAATTACCTGGATCAGCAGTGAGGTGCGACGTAGCACCGGTATCCATGTAGAAAGCATCATCGGGTTGCTGTAGATGCATAGAACTATATGCCTCAGCAATGTCTGTGAGCTTCAATTGTTCCCTCTCCAATGATTTTTAATGGTTTAGAGAAAATTGGATCGTAGGGGGGCTGATACCATCTTGGATTTGATGATAACTTGCTTAGTGATTTCTATTCACCAGGATTCTTATTATAAAACAATAGTATCCATTTTGGGAATACAAAAGTTATGGCGGAGATAATCTACTCATCACAATAATTATGACAGGAGATATTCTCCTTAATAAAAATAAGTAAAGCAGTATAGTATATTCTCTAATATGGACTTATTTGTTGTCTACCCTGAAGGTTCAGTGGACTATGCCTGAAATCTTTAAAGCACTGTTGGATAGTTGAAAACTATACAAGGTAAGCAAGGAAAAGACCTAATTACCTATGCTATATTCTGGGAAATATGGAAGGAGATAAACAACATGGTTAATGGGGAGAGAGCTAAGTCTATGAAGGATATTCAGATGTTGGTTAAACAGAATATCTTCTTACGTAGTTCTCCGAAAATAATCTTGAAGGATTATCTGTAAATCACATCTTATTTTAATGGGATACTATAGTTTCCTTGTAATAAGTTTTGTTTTTCTATATTGATGGCTCTATAGGATTATCTTAATCCTGTGTACATATTGTAATTGCTTTTTTCACTTTCAATGTATCCTTTTCTTATCGAAGAAAAAAAAACTTTACTTTCATACTTTTTACTTTACTTTTGTTTGATTACAAACAAAAATATGCGCTTTATGACTTTCACGGTGCAAAAATAAAGAAGAATTCCTTTTTTTAACATGATCAGAGATTCATCCACCATTATTTTGTTTTAGAGCAGTGATTTTATTTCTACTTCTTCTATGTACTACTGAGACATGGAATACCTGAGTGTTTTTGTCTGTAGAGGGAACCTATTTCCATTTATTCCGTTGTTTCCAAAACAAATGATTTATCCCTGTTTTAAAGACAAATGATGTTTCGGCTAACTTCCTTCTCCTCCTCTATAGTGTCCTTCAGGTTAGCAGTGGCCTGCAAGTCAACCAGCTTCTGCTTCTTAATCTCAATCTCTCTTTTGGTGTCTCCAAAGAATTTTCTTCTCCACTTCTGAAGTTCTTTGCCCAAGTTTTGTAGCCTATAGTGCATGATGTGTTCTCCCACTTGAATTGAATGATTTCGTTGAATTAGGGATGGCCAGTCCAATAAAATCTTACTAAGACATACGAGTATTTTATGCTGGTTTCTGATGTCAATAAAATGAATTGTTTCTTTCTCCAATGGGTGAAGGTTCTCCTAATAAGAGTGAAGAAAGTAACTTGTTTTTGGATCCATAAACAACAATTATGAGAGAATATATGGACGTGGATGAGTTCACTTGAAATGTTGGGGTAAACTAAATATATATATCGACCGTAAAAAAGAAATTTCGTACAAAGAAACTCGTTATCCTAGAAGATTTTGTTACATTGCTAAAATCATCTTCCCAAACCTCCATCGCTTAATGACGATCTCTTGTAAGTGTTGGGGTGCATTAGTTCCCCTTGTCAACATATGTAGTTGCAGAAAATCTCTCAACGAACACCCCTTAATAATTTATATAGATCTAAACATAAAAATGATGATAAGAGTGCTAAAATTATAAATGGACAAAAGGATTTTTACATGGTTCGATCAATGTGATCTACATCCATGGTTCTTCATTATGATTGTTGAAATTACATGAGTCTTATATTTAGAATCTCCATTAATGAGTTTTTGGTAGAGCTCTAGATCTAGTTTTGGTGATGGAGGATGAAAGAGAAGATGAAAATAATAATACAACTCTCCTCTAGTTTACAAAATGTGCCCTCCCTTTTTTCTCTCCTGCCTTTCTCTTTGTATAGGTGTTTACATAGTGGATGACAGCTAACATGTAGTGGAGTACATCTAATAATGCCTTTATTTTTGGATCTGACGTGCGTCAATGCCAAACGCTCATATTGGTGTTTCTCACACGTTCTCTTCATTACCACACGACTCATCATACTTTTAGTGTGACTTTGTGACGTCATCTTTGATCGTTCTACTATTGCCTCACGCTCATGCTACTATTGCCTCACGCTCTTGATGTTGATAATGACGCACAACCTTGTATAAATGACGCACACTTGATATGTTGTGTGATATTTTGCTCCTATATTTTTCCTCTTTTTCCTTGAATATTGCTTGAAGAGCGATCTTTAAGGAAAAATCCACCTTGTTGTTGTTGTTGTTGGAACGAGTGAAAGAATACTGGACTTGAAAAGTACGTACTTGCCTCTATTCTTTTGTGAAATTCCGAAGCTTTGAGAAGTATAAATGAAGTATCATTCCTTGAAGAAGTATAAGAAGTACTAATACTCGAAATATATGAAGTACCAACTATTGGATCATGCGAAGTATACGAAGTTTCCGTCCTTGAATGCGAAATTATTACTCCATGTTCTCTGCCTCATATTGTGATGTAAGGCAAATAAGAATTTAGATTAGTATTCAACATTTCTTTTATCAATAATTTTCATTTATGTGCAAGTTTAAATCGTTTTTGATTGTTTTGATTTCCTTTGTATGACTTGTTTCATCTCATTTGATAAATACTTCCCATGGAAATGATCCTAATGAGGTTCTTATGCTGCCTTTGTAAAGGTCTTACTAGCCATGATGAGGTCTTATTTAGCCCCCCTACTACTATCCATGTTAAATACCATATCATTTGAAGCAAAGCAAATATTCAAGAGAAATATATAAATTGATTTATGCGAGATTCTTCTCGGTTTTTTGTAATTGTGAGATCTATGTAATTGTGCGATTGTACCGCGTTGGTAAATCAAATCAAAAACTTTTTATTTGCGGTACGTAAAATGCTCAAGAAAAGTGGTACTTAGCTTTCATGTGATTTGTTGTTGTTGTCATTACATGAAGTATATGGTTTGCTTGTGCGAAGCTGTCTCCCTTGAACAAGATAATGTCGCATTCTTGAAATGCATAAATGCCGCACAACAAAGAAGTATAAATGCCGCACTCCCTTGAACATTTCAAGTAAAATGTTCAAGGAAAGTGGTACTTAGCTTTCATGTTATTTGATGTTGTTATCATTACATGAAATATATGGTTTTGTTGTGCGAAGATGTCTCCCTTGAACAAGATAATGTCGCATTCTTGAAATGTATAAATGTCGCATAGCCAAGAAGTATAAATGCCGCACGCCCTTGAATATTTCAAGTAAAATGTTCAAGGAAAGTGGTACTTAGCTTTCATGTTATTTGATATTGTTGTCATTACATGAAGTATATGGTTTGCTTATGCGAAGCAGTCTCCCTTGAACAAGATAATGTCGCAATGCCGCACATCAAAGAAGTCTAAATTGCGCACGTCCTAAATATTTCAAGTCAGAAATATATAAATGTCGCATAACAAGAAGTCTAAATTCCGCACGCCCTTAACATTTCAAGTCAGAAATGTATAAATGTCGCATAGCAAAATAGATGCGAGTGGCAAGAATTAATCCTGCAACCTGCTACTTGCATTGTACTGCACTGACCAACTGTGCTGACTCTCTTCTGTGTGAAATAATCAAAAACCGCACACCTTTATCTCATATTCTTCCTTAGCTCTTCAACTATAAATACGCTACGTTGAAAAGTACGCGTAAGGTGAGATTCGACAGTGCGACCACGACACATACTGTTGTCTTGACCAACTGTTCAGGCACCTCTATGCAAAATAAATGCATAACATTTTTCTGTTATTCTTTTATTCGTTCTGGGCATTTCATCAAAAATATGCGAAAAATATCACGCTAAGCAGGACTCGAATACGTGACCTGCTGTAATATGCATTCTCCACCTTCAACCATTTGTGCTAGGTTCGTTTGTGACAGAAACCACAACAATCACCTCTTATGCTTATCTTCGCGTTCCTTCACTTTCTTCAACAATTTTCCTCTTGCTCTTTCTCCTGAACATGAAAATTTTCCACTGAAACTTCCATTTTTTCCCCTGAATTTTGTAGATCCAGTAGGATAAAATTCTTTACTCTGTCCTTGTTTCTGGATGTCAAAATGTAGTTGCAGGAAATCCCTCAACTAACACCCCTTAATAATTTATATAGATCTAAATATAAAAATGATGATAAGAGTGCTAAAATTATAAATGGACACAACAATTTTTTACATGGTTCGATCAATGTGATCTACATCCATGGTTCTTCACTATGATTGTTGAAATTACATGAGTATTACATTTAGAATCTCCATTAATGGGTTTTTGGTAGAGCTCTAGATCTAGTTTTGGTGATGAAGGATGAAAGAGAAGATGAAAATAATAATACATCTCTATTCTAGTTTACAAAATGTGCCCTCCTTTTTCTCTCTCCTGCCTTTCTCTATGTATAGGTGTTCACATATTGGATGACAGCTAATATGTAGTGGAGTACAACTAATAATGCATTTATTTTCGGATCTGACGTGCGTCAATGCCGCATGCTCACATTGGCGTTTCTCGTGCGTGCTCTTCATTACCACACGACTCTTCATACTTTTAGTGTGACTTTGTGACGTCATCTTTGATCGTGCTACTATTGCCTCACTCTCGTGCTACTATTGCCTCACACTCTTGATGTTGATAATGACGCACAACCTTGTATAAATGACGCACACTTGATATGGTGTGCGATATTTTGTCCCTACAACATAGATGAAGAATGATATTTTAGGATAACTGGTTGTTGGGTCCCCAGTCAAGCGATGAAGGTTCCAAGTGAGATTCTGGTTGACATACAGGTGTTTTTGATTGTTCTGCTATCTTAGGATTCACATGCTTAAAATATAGTTTGTATGTTATTTTTCCCATTTGGCTTACTCAAATAATCGCATACTCATTCGGGAATAGATCAGTTGACGACGATTTCTACGTAGTCCTTGCTTGATATTATTGCACGTTACATAACATTCAAATAAGAACACACCGAATGACTTTAGTCTATGAAAATACCATCCTATTTCTTTCCTTTTATTATATACAAGTTCAGTAAACCCGTGTAATTGCACGGGCTAGTTTATTATTATAGGTGTTCCTTAATTGCGCGGGCTAGTTATTATTATAGGTGTTCCTTTATTAATTATGGTTCCCTTTTATTGATGTCTCTAGATTACACTTATAAGTAGCATCTTGATTCCTGACATTAATATTGATATAGGAAAAATTGTTATCCAACACTGCGTAACAGTACAAAGCAAATATTATGCCGATGACGCAGAGACATAACAAAGGTGGTAAATTAATGTGCAAAAATATCACAACCTACAAAAATAAAAACAAAGAGAAAGTAACAAATTTATAATTTAGAAAATGTTACAAAAGTAAGAAAGTGACAGAAACCACTTAACTGAATTGTTGTAGCACTTTGTTTTCCCTCCGTAGGAAATCTGAAAACTTTAACTGGTTTTTGCCATAGTAGATATGAAGGATCGTATAAGTGAATGGATAATAGCATGGCACTGTTTTCATATATTCATATATATGTTGTTGGAGAAAATGATTATTTAATAAATGGATTTTTGGTCTTGGTGTAGCTTGATCTCATGACCTAAGGGTCTAAGGATACTCACTCATTTTTGAGTGCATGAAATGGAACCTTTAGTCCCACATTGTGGAAAAGTAAAGAGGTGCCCCACTATATAACCATGTTCTCATGGATATGTTGAAAAATACATGTTTCGACCATGCCCATGCGCGTATACCATGCACCAAGTTCCTCTTCTACTCGTATTTATTTTTGGCGAATTTTTCTTTAGGAAATTAATTCCAAAAATATTTTCTTAAGAGTTTTATTTGTGGGAAATTCCTTTTACGAGTTTTACTTGTTTTTTAAGAAAACCAAAACCTAACTTCATTTGCAAGTATCTCATCCTATAAGTATGACTCGAAATTCTGTTTTCAAAACACACAAGCAGCGACTATCTCTAGGTCTACTTTTCTTCTTATTATTATTTTTTGTGCGGCGTTTTAATTCCATCCCTGTTGCTGAGTTCAAGAGTGGGTAACTTACGTTGTGCTAACTCAAGTTATATCGGGCAGTCTTATCCTGGACACATCTTCGCACGTTGGGGTTTAGCATTACTTCAGAGTATACACGTGAACTAATGTGTTAAGGATAGCTTTTTGAACCTGTGATTCTGCCCTCATCAATTTGTTCGTGGTAGAGTTGTTTGATACGGTTTTTTTATATTTATTGTTTGATACATCTGACGTTTCTTCTATTGTTGCAGGACACCAACAATCTGAACACATTAGTATTCCTTGTAACAATGGAAAGAAAGACGTTGAAAGACCACAGAAGTTTAACGGAAAGGATTTCAAGAGATGGCAATCCAAGATGCTATTTTATCTAAGCCATCATGAACTGGATTATATACTTGTTCCACATGATGAATTGATGAATGCTGAAGGTTTAACTGAGGAGGCGATCGAGTATAACAAGAGGTGTCATTTTCTGGCGAAAAATCATATCATGAATGGTTTGGAAGATGCGATGTATGATTTTTACAATGCTAAAGAAAATTTCAGTGCTTATGATTTGTGGACTGCGTTAGAAGCAAAGTATCAAGCGGAGACTGCAGGGAGCAAGAAATTTCTGGTGGCGAAGTTTATGGACTTCAAGATGACGAATGATAAGCCTGTTATTTATCAATTCCTCAAATTTCAACAGATGATTAATGAGATTCTTGCTGAAGGTATGGTCATTGATGAGACGTTTCAAGTATCTGCGGTAATTGAGAAGTTACCATCTTCTTGGTCTGAGTACAAGAAAAAGCTAAGACATGAAACTGGCGAGATCAACATGGTTGAATTAGGAAAGAAAATTAAAGTGGAAGAGATGTTGTGCACAAAGGACAAGAATGTGTCTTCTGCAAGGGACATGAGTAACAAAGCTCATATGACTGAACACAGATCTTCCAAAGATGGAAAAGGTGAGAGTAACAATCGTAACTCGAAGCGTGGTCCTCCCAAGAAAGGTATGTTTCTAAAACCAGAGTCTAGCATTACTAAAATTAAATGGTGATTGTTATGCATGTGGAGTTACTGGCCATATGGCAGTTCACTGTAGACATCGTAAGCATAAGAAGGATAATGCTAACTTGGTTGAAAAGAACAAGGACGAGTTTTCTGCTGTAGTGTCTGAAGTTAATTTGGTGACCAATGTGATGGACTGGTGGGTAAACTCTGGAGATACCAAGCATGTTTGTGGGAACAAAGACCTGTTCACCTCCTACTAGAGGGTAGGGGAAGGTGAGAAACTCTATATGGGTAACTCATCTGCATCAGAGGTTGCAGGAAAAGGAAAGGTCAGTTTGAAGCTCACATCTGGCAAGACTCTCACATTGAATGAAGTTATTCATG
This sequence comes from Papaver somniferum, assembly GCF_003573695.1. Lineage (NCBI taxonomy): Eukaryota > Viridiplantae > Streptophyta > Magnoliopsida > Ranunculales > Papaveraceae > Papaver > Papaver somniferum. The sequence goes on from NW_020648748.1 coordinate 884,697, forward strand.
TTCCAGACATCTGCAAAAATCTTGTTTCTTGTTATGTTTTAGATGATAACGGTTTTAAAGTTTCAATTGAGTCTGGAAAACTTATAGTAACTAAGGGCAGTGGTTATGTGGGTAAGGGTTATAAGTCTAGGGTTCTTTATAAACTTAATGTAACCTGTCCTGAAGTGAAATTGAATGATTCTTCTACTTACATGTGTGTGACATCGAATGTTTGGCATGGTAGACTTGGTCATGTAAATTATAAATCAATGCATAAATTGGCTAGCGTAGGATGCATACCCAAATTCACTTTAGATAAAAGTCATAAGTGTGAGATTTGTGTAGAATCTAAGCATGCTAAGAAATCATTTAGTAAGAATGTCCAGAGAAACACTAAACCCTTAGAGTTAATCCATTCAGACCTAGTTGACATGAAGTCAGTTCAAACTAGAGGTGGTAAGAAATGGTTTGTCACTTTTATAGATGATTGTACGAGGTACTGTCATGTTTATTTTCTTAGAGGGAAGGAATATGCCTTAGAAGCCTTTAAGATTTATAAACGTGAAGTTGAAAACCAATTGAATGCTACCATTAAAACTTTTAGGTCTGACCGTGGTGGTGAATATGAAATTCCTATTGGAAATTTCTGTGAAGAACATGGCATAATGCATGAAACTACAACCCCTTATTCACTTCAATCCAATGGTGTAGCTGAAAGTAAGAAGTGTACCCTTAAGGATATGATGAATGCCATGTTGATTAGTTCAGGATTACCTTCGAACTTGTGGGGGGAGGCTATCCTCTCAGCCAATTACATCCTGAAAAGAGTACTCTTTAAAGGATCAGATAAAAGTCCATATGAGTTATGGAAAAGTAAACAACCATCTTATGATTACTTCAAAGTGTGGGGGTGCTTGGCAAAGGTGGCCATCCCTCCTCCTAAGACAAATAAGATAGGACCCAAAACCGTTGATTGTGTTTTTATAGGGTATCCTGAGCATTCTAGTGCTCATAGGTTTATGGTTGTGAGTTCTGAAATTTCTGACATAGGGTTGAATACTATCATGGAGTCTAGGGATGCTGAGTTCTTTGAGAATGTTTTTCCTATGAAACGTGATTCTCGAAAGAGATGTTTAGATGATCCCCTAGAATTTACATCATCCAGTCAGTCATTACCTTTAGAGGAAGATGAACCAGAAATAGAACCTAGAAGAGGTAAAAGGGTTAAAAAGAAAACCTATCCTGGTTGCATTACATACCTAGCCGAGTCTGATCCTCAGACTTACAAAGAAGCCATGACTTGTCCTGAAGCTCCGTGGTGGAAAGAAGCTTCAATTAGTGAAATGGATTCCATTCGAGAAAACGGTACTTTTGAACTTGTAGATTTACCTCCAGGGTCTAAGGCCATAGGTTGTAAATGGATTTTCAAGAGAAAACGTAATATAAATGGAACTATTGAAAAATACAAGGCTAGGTTGGTAGCGAAAGGCTATAAACAGATAGAAGGTATAGACTTCTTTGATACATATTCACCAGTAAGTAGAATTAGCTCCATTAGGATGTTAATTGCTATAGCTTCTGTCCATAACCTACAGATACATCAAATGGATGTAAAGACAGCGTTTTTGAATGGTGAATTAGATGAAGAAATTTATATGGAACAACCCGAAGGATTTGTAGTTAAAGGTTGTGAGAAGAAGGTTTGTAAACTGAAGAAATCTTTGTATGGATTGAAACAAGCACCTAAACAGTGGCATGAGAAATTTGATCATGTGATGATTTCTAGTGGTTTTAGAATTAATGAATCTGATAAGTGTGTTTATACTAAACTTGTCAAGGATGCCTGTGTGATTGTATGCTTGTATGTTGATGATATGCTTATACTAGGTACAAACATGGATGTTATTAATACCACTAAGAAAATGTTGAATGAGAACTTTGACATGAAAGACTTAGGCCCCGCTGATGTCATATTAGGGATGAAGATTAGAAAAACTTCTAATGGCTATAGTCTGAGTCAGTCTCATTATGTTGAATCCATACTTAAGAAATATAATCAGTTTGACTGTAAACCTGTTTGCACTCCATATGATTCTTCTTGCAAACTCATGAAGAATAAGGGTGTAGGTGTTAACCAACTTGAATACTCAGAGTCATAGGAAGTCTGATGTATTTGATGAATTGTACGAGACCAGACATTGCTTATGCTGTGAGTAGGTTAAGCAGGTATACTTGTAATCCAGGGCAGAAACATTGGGATGCACTTAATAGAGTGCTAAAGTACTTGAAGTACACAATGACCTTTTGTTTGAATTACGAAGGGTATCCGGCCGTCCTTGAGGGATTTTGCGATGCGAACTGGATAGCAGACTCAGAGGAGTCTAAGTCTACGAGTGGATATGTATTCACTCTAGCAGGTGCGTCTGTATCTTGGAAGAGTTCCAAACAGACATGTATAGCTCGCTCAACTATGGAGTCGGAGTTTATTGCGTTAGATAAAGCAGGAGAGGAGGCCGAATGGCTAAGAAACTTTTTAGAAGATATTCCTCTCTGGCATAGGCCTGTGCCAGCTATATCTATACATTGTGACAGCAAATCTGCAATAGGTAGAGCTAAAATAGCTTCTACAATGGAAAGTCTATACATATGCGTAGAAGACATGATTCTTTGAAATTACTAATCTCAACAGGCGTTATTTCCATAGATTGGACAAGGTCCAAGGAGAATATCGCGGACCCTTTGACGAAAGGCTTGTCCAAGGAGATAGTTAGTAAAGCATCGAAGGGGATGGGGCTTAGGCTCAAATAATTAAACTTGCCATGAAGGATACTCAACCTTGCTGACTGGAGATTCCAAGATCAAGGTTTCGAATGAGACAACTAATTTGTGGTGTTAAAGGTAAACACTATCAGATAATTTTATTATCTGTCCCTTCCCTATGGTGTTGATGTGATAGTGTGACTGCATGTGGAGGATGACTTTTAATTAAGTCTTAATGAGTTCTATAGTTTCAATTTAAGATTGAAGTGGGGTGTAGCAGTAAGCACTCTTGATGGAACTCACCTATCTGAATGAGGAAGTGGGTCGCTTCCTATGAGAATGGAGCCAATTCTTTAGAGCATTCTGAGAAACAGGATATGTCCAGGGCCAAAATGGACAAAACGGCACGAACTTAGCAACACTTGGAGGATATCATGCGTGGATATTATTTGAACTACACCAAACGCTAGCAGTTCAAGACATCGCGTTCACTGTTTAGCTAGTAGTTCCGGTAACTTCTCACTAAGCAAGGTTCAAGACCTCATGGACACCTTTGCCTAAATGGTATTTTCCTTACTCTGATTTTTTCGTTTTCCGATATTTCATTCATGTGGGGGATTGTTGGAGAAAATGAGTTTTAATTAAAGATTTTGGTCTTGGTATGGTTTGATCTAATGACCTAAGGGTCTAAGGATACTCACTCATTTTTGGGTGAATGAAGTGGAACCTTTAGTCCCACATTGTGGAAAACTAAAGAGGAGCTCCACTATATATCATACATTATGTTGTAAAACAATGTGGGTGGAGCGGGTGGGGAGAAAAATACATGTTTCAACCCATGCCCATGCGCGTATACCATGCACCAAGTTCCTCTTCTAGTCGTATTTATTTTTGGCGAAGTTTTCTTTAGGAAATTAATTCTAAAAATATTTTCTTAAGATTTTTATTTGTGGGAAATTCCTTTTACGAGTTTTACTTTTTTTTGAAGAAAACCAAAACCTAACTTGATTTGGAAGTATCTCATCCTATAGGTATGACTTGAAATTCTGTTTTCAAAACACACAAGCAGCGACTATCTCTAGGTCTACTTTTCTTCTTCTTATTATTTTTTGTGCGGCGTTTTACTTCCATCCATGTTGCTGAGTTCAAGAGTGGGTAACTTGCGTTGTGCTAACTCAAGTTATATCGGGCAGTCTTATCCTGGACACATCTTCGCACGTTGGGTTTAGCATTACTTCAGAGTATACCCGTGAACTAATGTGTTAAGGACATCTTGTTGAACCTGTGATTTTGCCCTCATTAATTTTTTCGTGGTAGAGTTGTTTGATACGGTTCTTTATATTTATTATTTGATACATCTGAAGTTTCTTCTATTGTTGCAAGACACCAACATATGTATCCAAACACCCTGTTAGCATATGTCCCCTGTGTTTGTGTTATATAAAGACGTCGTTCATGTCAGCTAAATCATACACGATAACCATGGGTTAATGGGTACTTACGATGAGTTGTATCAAATTGCATTATATATGTGCAAATGTAAATCATCTCCTTTCAGGCCGAGAAAATACTTATTCTTCCTTGTTATCACTTCTTATGACTCCTGCAGTATCAAAATGGAGAGAAACCCAAAAATCTTAAACTTTCCCATTTTAAGTAATAATTCATAAAAAAAAAATTTCTCTTTCAGCATCATCGATTATAAAATTGAAACCCCCAATTCAGTTTCTTTTGGTACCATTTCTAAGAAGAAAGGGAAGTTTAACAAAACTATTGACGTGTCAGTAATTCATACCACCGATTCTAGTGTGATATGCTAAAGTTTCTTCCGTTTATTCAGAAGCAAGTAGGCATGATGCCTACTCTTCAGTTCCGTTACATTTCATTCTTCGGTAAGTTTAATTTGTCAAGATGTAGTCAGTTGCATTTACTGATTTGCCTAAATCATCTCTCCCACATATACTCTCAATGTTGGAAATCAATGGGGACATTTTCCCTCTCTCATTTAGGCAGGGGTTTATGCTTCTAGTGATTCACATATATTTTTTCTTTGGCTATTCGTTGATATCTTTCTCTTGCTTGTAGATATCAGTATACATTTTGTCATGAAGATTCATCGCCGGTCACCTATACTTTTTCTTTGGCTATTTATTGATTTGTTTCTTCTTCCAATTGTAGCCATACGTTGGACAAACATTTTTGTTTATAGTGTTTTGTATCAATCCATCAGCATGTACAATTGAACCTGCATGGATAATCTTCATATGATTAACTTTTCTGAATTTATGAATTAATCGGCACTGTAATTCTTCATTGAAAGTAGTCAGTGTTTACACATCGTACTGCCTCTGCAAATAGAAATAAAGAAAAGAAATACCTTTTTAGCAATTCATCATTGGATAATCAAAACCAAAAAAAAAACATTAAGCAAAACCTGGAAATGAATGTTAGAAGTGATGATCAACTACTACCCCTAACAGTTTTTTCTTCATAGTTCATAATATTAAATATTTCACCCATAAAGAAAATAACAGGTTTCATGGCTATGTTCTTTAAGCATTTTTCGTTCATATTTATTTGCTTTTATTTACGGCACTTGCAACGGAATGGGAACAAAGGGAACTCGTTCTTCCAATGCAACGGAAAAACGGCTTTGAAACACAACTATCAAGAGTGTGGAGAACTTCTGGTTTCCTCAATTCATCAAACTGTTGCGGCTCTTATGTTTTCTTAAACAACCTTCAAGTCTCCCTTGAGTTTTGAGGTTGAAAAGACTGAAACAACGAATCCAAATTGATCAAATTGGATGGCTAAAGAATTTATAATAGGATCCCATATACCAGATCATTTGAAGTTGCAACGTTTCGAACGATAAGAGCATTCACTTTTCTTGCCAATAGTGTACCGAACTGAACTGTTCTGCCTTTTCAAATACCAACTCTCTTCAAAGGTGCCCGACTGAACTTTTGTGTCTTTTCAATTACCAACTCTCGTCAAACATAATATAAGGAGGGGCTGTTTGCAAAGAGTCGTATCTGACGTGGCATGTTTTAGGTGTTTACACAAATGAGAATCTTTGAATTAGTGTTTACCCATCAGTCTTTTCAAAATAGGAGTTTACACACATTTTGAAAATTCTTCTACGGTCAGCAAATTTGAATATTCAAAAAACCATAATTTTTAACCTATTTACTGAATTTGTCATTTTACTAAAATAAAATAATGAAATGAAAATGAAAATAAAATTTGTTAGTATTATCTATGATTTGTTGAAGAATTTATTTGACCGAGTTTTTTTTTAGGATATTTGAATTAAAATGGACTAATTTGCTAAAATCTAGGTGAATTCTAGTAACATATTTTTAGCAAAAATGAATCCGTTTTTTTTTTGATTTTTTTTTAATGTAGTATATTGCTAGCAAAACGAGATTTGATTTTTTATTTCGAAAACAATTTTTTTTTTTTTGGTTTTTGATTTGTTTCTCTATTGCAGCCAAGTATATTGCTAGCAAAAACAGATTTGACTTTTGATCGCAAAACCATATATGCTTGCAAAAACGGATGGCTTATTTGCACTAGAAAAAACGAATTTGTTTTTTCTTTCTCAAAATGTAGTGGAAAATTTCATTTCTGAACTCTAATAGAAATATAATTACCATAAACTTTTGTTACACACTTCTATGCTTCCAAAAAGAATTTACACATTTACAGTATATTAAAGTACCCAAAATCTTGAGATTTGATATTCATTAGTTTCCATAAACCTAGCATATACGTGTACTGTATTATGTTAACCCATAAATACCGGAATATTTTGACTGATTTACCAAATAGTTGATTAATAATAAGACATTAATATAAATATAGAATGTATGTTGTTATATTAAGAAGGTGAAAACTGGAAAATAGGATGAAGAAAAAAATCTAAAATACCCTATAATCTATACTAAATGCAGTATTATGTAGAAAAGTGGGCAAAGACGTATTTCAAATTTTTCTATAAGGAAACAATAGTTTGAAGATTGTGTGACGGGTAATCATCTAAATTTTACTTAATTTTTCAGTAACGCTGAGGAGGAATATGGAGCCCCACGTCAGCAGAAACATCCTCCTTTATATAAAGAAGAATTAATTTCTTTCATTTTAGGATCGACATGCCCCTTAAACTATGGCTTAGACATGATTGTTTTTCTTTTTCGAAAACATCCTTTTGGTTTTTCCTTCTTTTATTGTTTTTCTGTACATTTTTTCCTTTTTCCTAATGGTTTTGGTTTGAATCCTTCTTTGTTCCTTACCTTTTTAATTTCATATGCAATTTCAATAAATATTAAAAAGAAACCTAAAAGTACTATATTCGACAATTATTTTTGTCATACTCAAAACAATACCTGATATTTATATTATACGTGGTTACCAAAATAACATTGCAACAAAATTAATTTATAAGTAACCAAAACATCTCATTTGTATACGATTCAATTTTGTACGATTCAGAAAACATGCATCCTAAATCGGAAGAAACCATTGTAGAATTATTTTGTCCCAGGCCTTATTCTTATGTTGGTAACAATTTATTCCACTGAAAGGACCATCCCTGCGAATTTGTTGGAAGTTAAATAAAGATATGATGAAGTTTGTGTTGGATTAACAAGTATTGTTAAAATGGTATGAAGAAGAGTATGGATCAACTGCTGCAGTTGACGCAGTCAAGTTGGATCAACAGGAACAGTTGACACAGCGTTGTCAAGTTATGGAAATTGAGTTTACTTGGGAAACAAGGTGTTTGAGTTCTAGAGAGTTCTATTTAGAGTTTGATTTATGTTAGGAAAGTGTCTTTGTTTAGAGTTTTATCTTTATTAGAAAAGTTTGTTTTGAGTGATTATCAAGTTTGTGAGACTATAAGTAGGTTGTTGAGTCATGAGAATTGTTCACCGAATTTGATTATCAATGTAGTCTTTCATTTGCTTCCACGTGTGCTCTCCTCTCTCTTGCTCGATCCCACATGTGATATCAGAGCAAGATGAGAGGAAGAGGGAGGAGAGGAGACAGAGTTCGTGAAGATTCATAAGTTTTTGGTGATAGAGAATTATTTTCATTCAAAGAGAAGTTGTTGCGCAAAGTTGTGATGATAATAAAAAATGCTGGGAAGAAGACCTTAGGGTTTCGAGAAGAACACAACAACAAAAAGAAGAAAGTGATGCTGGCGTTTTTTGATGAGTTTTTTCGATAGTTATATTGGTGGTATGCCTGCGAAGTTAAGCTGAGTTATTTGCAGATAAAGTTGCAGCTGTGGAGAAAAGATACGTTCAGTAATTCAAGGAGACAATTCAGCTGTTGGTGTTTCTTGTTGCTGTTGATGATGACCTGATGATGGCAGACGAGATTGGGGCTTGAAGCTCAAGCTGTTGGCTGCTATAATAATTCCATGAAGAGAAAAGAGTATTGCTGATCAAGTGTGATCATCAACGACTGAAATATGGAAGTTTGTTCAATTCAGAAGGAAGGGGTTACGTCCATTAATACAGCTCGGAATTGTGAGAATTCGAGTTTGATAGGGTGCTTAAAAAAAAACTCTCTAGCTGTTGGCTGCTGTGGTTCTCATGCAAATGGGTGAGACTGCTACCGGACCAAGTAAAAAAAAAACGTATGCTGGTGGTTCTCATACAAAGAGATGGACGAACTCAAGATGGAAAAGAGACCAAGTAAATAACAGTGTTGATGATCATGCTGGTGCTCGAGAAGAAGGGTGTCGAGATGATGCTGCTGCCAGTTAATGGAGTCTGAAACCGAGAAGATATTATGCTGTGGTGGACACGAGAAAAATCAGGGAAGAGTATGATGAGGTGGTTACGACTGTTGATATCAAATCGATGGTTGAGGTTAAGCTGTGTTTGGTTGTTTGAACAAGATAAAAAGGAAGCTGGGTTACTGACAAAGTTAAAACGCCGGAGAACATAGTTTCAAAGTTAAGATGTTGCCACAATTGACTGGTGTTAATTACTTGGGTTCTTGTAATGCTTACAAAGGCTTTTGAGAGAATTTCGAAAGCAACAAGAATGAAGAGATGGATAGAAGGTGATGATGGTTACTGACGTTGTTTACTGATGGATGATCGGAGAATAGATTGCTACTGCCATGGACGATGATGATGATTGGTGACTGTGGAAAGAACGACGATGAAGATGCAGATATTCCGGAGCTCATGATGGAGTTTGTTGCCATTATCATGTGAAGCTGGAAATGGGTTGATGGAAGGAGAAGAATGGTGACTCGTGAAAGTCAGGGAGAAGAAAAAAAAAAGGTATGGATGGTGGTTGAAGACGTTAAAATCATTGATTAATGATGAAGATTGGTTGATATTTGGAAATATGTTCTCGATTAGGAAAAATGGGGTTGTTTTGATACAACCAAGATGAAACAGAAGTGGCTTGATGATGCATGACGATGTTGATTAAATGTGAAGAAAAAAAATGTGAGTTATTGTTGCTGGGGTTTGGTTGTACGGATGTTGGTGGTATGTGATCTGTGTTGGCATGATAGGCGTGAGACAATGAGTTAATCATATTATTGTAGACTAAGAACATGCGTGATGTTGGCTGAGAATGGTGACGGTAATCGTATCAGTTTGGTGTAGTTTTGAGCTTAAGGGAGGAAGGTGTTAAACAAATTTGTGGTGATTCGGAGATATAACAAGACTGTTGCATAAGAGGTTGGTTGTAAATTCGAATTATGCACATGGCAAATCTGTTACGATTTTAGAAGTGGCAAATTTGTGACAACAATATAATAAGAGTTTATGGCAGAAACTTTGAAATACTACAAAGTGTGGCAGACTTTATAAAGAAGTGCGCTTGTGGCAGAAGCGTGATAAGATTGTGATAGAATCTTGAAAAACAAAGAAGAAAAATCCTACTTATAGGTGATCAAGGTGAGAAAATTCCTGGTAGTGAAGTAGGTGAGAAAGGACTTGAAGTCTTCTTAATATGAGCAAGTTGATAGATCGCAACATCATAACCAGCGATTACGTTGCTTGGTCGGTTACAAGTTGAATCTAAGGATTCTGGAGCTTGTTAGGGAATGTTTATCGAGAAGATGACGGGAAACAATATCTCAGCATGTTGTCTAAGAAGATTACATTCTACTGAAGAAATCAAGGGACCTGAGAAGTAAAGTAATTCCAGTGTGGAATTAAAGAAGAGAAGAGAAATGTTTTGTGAAACTGAGACAATATCAGTAGTACCAGACATCACAAGAAATGTTTTGTAAACTGAGACAATATCAGTTGGCAGACATCACAACAGTATTTGGTTTCGGGTTTGTTAAGGATATCTTGGTTTAAGGGAGGATGTTGGAAGTTAAACCAAGATATGATGAAGTTTGGCGTTGGATCAACAAGTATTGTTAACAAAGTATGAAGAAGAGTATGGATCAACTGCTGCAGTTGACGCAGTCAAGTTGGATCAACAAAAACAGTTGACACAGCGTTGTCACGTTACTTGAGAAGTAAGGTGTTTGAGCTCTAGAGAGTTCTATTTAGAGTTTGCTTTATGTTAGGAAAGTGTCTTTGTTTAGAGTTTTATCTTTGTTAGAAAAGTTTTCTTTGAATGATCATCAAGTTTTTGAGACTATAAGTAGGCTGTTGAGCCATAAAAATTGTACACCGAATTTGATTATCAATGTAGTTGTTTGTACCATGAATAAAATTGCCACATATTGGGCCAGAATATTGCCTGAGCCACTGTCAGCTGTCATCCAAGCCTGCTAACCAGTCAACCGAAGCAGCCCACCATCCTTCCCAGTATTACGTAAATTCAATGACCGGTCAACGGTCAAAGTCAATGCCCGATCAATGGTCAAAGTCAACCGTCAGTCAACTGTCAAAGTCAGGTTGCAAGTCGCACCTAGATCCAATTTCCAGTCATGTTGCCAGATGCGCTGTCAGCCAGTTTCCATCCGTACTGCCAGCCCATTCTGCCAGTCAACCAGTCAATCAAGTTTGCAAGCAAAGCAGATTAATGCAGGGAGGCATGCAGACAGTTTCATGCAGAATTAATTCAGGGAGGCATGTAGGCAGTTTCATGCAGAGTTAATTCAAGGAGGCATGCAGGCATTTTCATGCAGAATTGATTCAAAGAGGCATGCAAGGACAGTTTCATGCGAATTAGTGCCAGAAGACATGCAAGGACAGTTTCATGCGAGTTAATGCCAGGAGGCATGCAAAAGCCAACAAGTGCAGAATTAAAACAGGAGGGTAGTTTCATGCAGTTTTATGCAGAATTAATGCAAGGCAGTTTATGGCTAGGAGGCATGCAGGGCATGTCCAGCAGACATGCAGGGAAATTTAATTCAATTTATGTTATTTTCCAATTAAGAGAGGAGAGAATTAACAACTGTATATATAAGGGAAGTTTTTACCCTAAGAGTGGGATTGGCCCGTAGAGAGAGCTGGGAGAGAAAAAAGATCCATGTAATTCTGATATCAATAAAATATTACTCCCCAAGGGGATTCTTCCGTGGATGTAGGCAAACCATGTTGAACCACGTTAAACTCGTGTCTTCATTTTCATGCTATTTCATGTTTTTAACCCCGTTTTCATCAACAACACCAAAATCATCGTGTTTAGTGCTCGGAAATATTTCTAGGTGCAAACAATAATCTTTTATTTGCTTCCGCGTGTGCTCTCCTCTCTCTTCCTCGATCCTACAAAATTGGTTATATCCTGTTAACAAAACTCAATTTACACCAACATCTAATTACAAATTTCTCACCCTCTAAAATGAGTAGTTTAACCGTGATTTTGATGTTTGTGAACATTTGGTAGATTGAAACACGGAAAAAGAAAAGCACTAAAAACTTGGTCGTTGTTTCCACATGTATAATGCTGTGATTCACGAAAAACATAAGAATCGTCATAAAATTCTGAGCAGCAAACCAGTCTCCTCAGTATATGATTCAATTTTGTACGATTCACCAATAACACGTCTCCTCGAACACAAATTCAATTACAAAAAAAATGCTTAAGTTCTTTTTTCACTTAACACCGAAAAAATGTGTTGCAAATTACTAAAACATTTAAAGTATTATGTGGTTATTTTTACTGTATTCCGGTGTGAATTTCAAATTCAATAATTTCTAACTCCGGTGGTGAGAGAATTGAATATTTCGGTAAAGTTGTCGACATGATTGAGTTACCAAAAAAATACACTTAGTTGTTGGAGTAAACTAAGAGCTTCTCCAATGGTGATTGTGGCATCACTTTTAAAACATCTTCTAGGTATAAAATTCTAAATATTAGGGGAAAATAAATTTTGTCTCCAACCCATAAAATATTGTATCATCATTTTACTTATTTATAGGTATATAATTGGTTTAAATTATTCCTTTCTTGTTTTTAATGATTTTTATTAACACTAGGATGGGAAGACATCCTCTAAGTGAATGTCTAAAAGTACAGGTTGACCTAGAGGATGTTTAATTTCTTTTTTGCCACATCATCGTCACATTAATGGGTTGGAGATGATTTTTGTAAAAATTATTGTGTATCCTAAGTGGATGAAGACTTTTTTCTTCACATACATTCCATTGGAGAAGCTCTGAGCAATGTTCCTGAAAAAAAGGCCATGGTGGTTGAAAATACTAATTCGGCTAGTTTTCCGTTACATACTCGAAACTAGTGGATTCAAAATCCTTTATAACCTGTGACCAAGTAAAAAGGTTATATGGTGTCTTAACAATTACAGAGTTAGCCATATGCTCTTTGCTGTTAAAAACTCGAAAATTTCATTCGTGCCAAACGCACCACGTACATGATGACTGCTGGTAACTAATAAATTCCAGATGGTGTTGCTAATCTTGTTATGCTGAATCAACTGCGATGAATGGAGAGCACTGGAGATAATATTTGCGTATTAGTAAAAGCCCAAAGTAGTTTTACCTGAAAATGTGCTCATCTAAATACTTAAAGGCCTAGACAAATAAAACTCCCACGTTGAATGGTGAGTAAACCCTCGCTTTATATTGGTCGAAATAAGTCATTTTTGAGTTTTGTGAAACGAGCGTTTTGGTGAGGGCACTTGGCAACGTACTATTGGTTTAAAAAGAAAAGAAAAAAGATAAAAAAAAAGAAACCAAATTTAATTTGGAATTCATGACCCGAAATTATTTAAGTGAGGACACTTGGCAACTTATAATTGGTTTAAGATTACAAACTCAAAAGGAAACCTTAACTTATCGTATTTGGAATTTTTATTGAAGTACAAATTCAATTTGGAAATCGAGTATCTAACATATTGTGATTCTTTTTTCTAAATTAATATGTAAAGGGGAAAAATTCTACATATTTTTTACAAAAATAAAAGGAAAAAATAAATAAAATTTGTGCATATTAGGACTCTTATTTCTAAAATAAAGAGGGAAAATTCCACAAATTTTCTGCGAAAATAAAAGAAAAAATGCATATTTCCACTTTTTTCTAATGTATTTGTGCAGCCACACCACTTTTTTTTGTTTGCATATTTTCCATTTTTTTAATGTATTTGCGCCGCCACACCAAATAAAGAATGCATCGCCACTGGGCGGGGGAGAATCCCTGCACACACCAAACAAAAAATGCATCTTCACGGGGCGGGGCAAAGCCCCGCGCACACCAAATAAAAAATGCATCTTCACGGGGCAGGGCGAAGCCCCGCGCACACCAAATAAAAGATGCATCTTCACGAGGCGGGGCGAAGCCCCACGCACACCAAATAAAAAATGCATCTCCACGGGGCAAGGCGAAGCCCCACGCACACCAAATAAAAAATGGGATTTCCACGGGGCGTGGCGAAGCTCCTGACACACCAAATTAAATAACAAAATGTCCGGTGCGTAGCACGGGCACAAATCTAGTAGCAAATTAAAGAGCAATGCGCTAACAAATAAGAAGCAGTTTCTCGAGCTTGAAAGAAAACACAGTTTTGAGACATGTCCGCCCTCTTCTGCACAATAAATCACGAGTTGGCAGTCTATTATGACATAATAAAGTCAATAAAGGAAACAATTCCTTTTTCTTTTTTTTTGGATGGTGGTGGTTGCTGAACCCTTTGTGCAATTTCATAATGTTTTTCACCATGTGTACACATATATCTCACTATCGGACACGTGTATACAGAAAGGTACGTGGAAAGCATGCAAGCCAAGACATCAAAACACGATGCGTCGCGAAGCACCAAATAAACCCCTAGGAGTTGCTTTATCTCATCCCCAGAAGAGGAGCTAAGATCAACGGTGGAGAGAAAGTCAGCTGACACGGACTGACAGGGGCAGAAGACACTTGTCTGACACGAGCAGACCCCTCAACCACCCGCATTAAACACTCTGAGCAGTGCACGTGTCGACCGACCTATGGAACGAGTGAAGATGTCTCCGCGGGATCGTAGGGCATAATGCAGACCTCTGCGTGATGGACACAAGACACTAGAAGATAAGGTTCCAACGGTCTTCAGAGATGGGTCCCACATTCCTACCTTATAAATACCCAATCTCCACAAAGAGGGAGGGGGGAGAAAAAACATCAGGAGAGAGAGAGAGAGAGAGAATAGCAAAGGTAAGGAATCCCATAGTGGAGAGAAATATGTAAACCCAAAGTCTTTCAACTATTCGTGTAACCGTGAATAATATAGTAGAACAACAAACCCCGTGGATGTAGGCCTTAGTGCTGAACCACGTAACCTTGGTCTTATTACATTTCAGCACTTTACATTCATTAGTTCCGCATGCATTTGCTTATATGTTGTTTTCCTTTTAATTTGTACCCCATGCATAATCGTACGCACGGGGAAGTTGGAGGAGGCCATGATAAACCCGTGGGTTTTGAGCCAATGAACCCACATCAGGGTATCATCATCGTAATCTCTTTAGACTTTAACAATTGATTGTGGGCATTCGGACCCCGCGTAGTTCGTGTGTCCACAATTTGGCGCTAGAAACAGGGACTTCGTCCCGGTAAAAGATTTATTTGTCCTGTGATTCATTCTAATTGGCATATGATTGCTCCGATTTTATCAGCTCTGACTGTATAGATCATCGTCAACAGTATTATATTCAAAAACCCACCTTTTGCCTTCGATAAGAGTTAGTGTTCCAAGCATGGGTTATTGTCCTAATCCGTCGGATTTACAATTTTCATAGTTTTTTTTAAAGATCGCCAAGAGGTTATGAGAGAAGCTAACTCCACGCCCCTGACGCATCGCTTGGCCAACACCCCTATTCCCCTGAAATGCCCTGTCCCGACGTTCGAATGCTATGATGGGTCCAGCGACCCTGCTGCACATGTTCGGTACTACAACCGCGTCCTAGCGAGATGGGGACAGAACGACGCCGTACTCTGTAGATACTTCCCGTAAAGTTTGAAGGGATCGGCGTTATCATGGTTTGATAATCTGCCACCAAACTCCATACACTCATACGACCAACTTGCAGAGAAATTCTTAAAAACATACATGTACAACAAGACTGTAAACACTGGGATGGATAAGCTTTTTTCACTAGCAATCGGCTACAAGGAAACCACGAGGGAATACACAAACAGATGGCATAGGATATGCCAAGCCATAGGAAGCGTGGACCTAGTGGTAAGCATCAATTGCTATAAGTGGGGCTTGGACCGAATGAGTCCCCTATTTGTTGAAATTCACGGGAGCGTGCCCAAGACAGAAGGCGATCTCCGAATAATTATCGAGAAGCACGCTCGACTTGAAGAAATTCAACGGGAAAACCCGAGGGCATATCCGCAGAGGTCTCACCGCACCAATTCAGCAGAACAAACCAATGGGGCCAAAAGGGGTTCCTCAGATGAGAGACCTCACGAAGATAGAAAGGAACGGAGGGATGAACGAAGAACAGGCGACCGAAAATTCGAAGACCAAGTTTACACGAAACTCAACGCTAGCTATGCTCGTATCCTGCGAGAGATCAAAGGGAGGGAAAACTTAGAATGGCCATGGTCTAAGGGAAAGCAGCCCCCAAGATCCGAGAAGTCTAAAGATTACTGTGAGTATCACTGTTTCAACGAACACCAGACCGAAAAATGCAAGAACCTTAAAATAATGATCCAAAAATTAATTGATGCGGGAGAGCTCAAACATTACATACGGAAGGAGGTTACCGAGGACAGATCCAAACGAACCAAACCAGTCCAACTTCCGGAAGAAAACCGAACAATCAACACCATCTCGTGTTCCGAAGCCACAGGACCCTCGCTCACAGCACAGATTGGAAAAAGGTTACGGAAGCAATTCGAAGATCGCTGCGAGTTATATAAGGTCGATGGGATAACAGTGGACGAACATGAAAAATGGATGGAATTACCTGTCATCTTCGATGCCGAGGATATCGAAGAAGATATGGAAGACCATAACGATCCCTTGGTCCTGACATTACCAATAGCGGGATGTAACCTCAAAAAGATCCTCATAGACGGGGGAAGCTCTGTAAATGTCCTATTCTATGACGCATTCAAGCGGATGAAGCTCCATGATGAACAGTTGATGACCTCTTATCACACCATCTACGGATTCAATGGAGCGGCCACGAAGCCCTTGGGAGACATTGTGTTACAGGTTAACGCAGGGCCCATGAAACTGGATACCCGATTCAGTGTGGTGGATACCCCTTCCCCCTACAACGCCATTATTGGACGACAGTGGGTACACAAGCTCAAAGGAGTTGCGGCAACATACCACCAGTACCTCAGATTTCCAACACCTGAGGGAATTATGGAGATCAAGGGAGATCGAATCGCTACACGAGAATGCCAGGCCACTCAGGATCATATCAACAACGAGCAAGAAGAACAGCGAAAAATCCGAAGAGTAAGAAATCAAGAAACCACGCAAGAGAAAGTCGTAGAACTATTCCTTAAGGAAACCACAGGAAAAGGCTTGACGAAAGAGGGTAATGTCCGAGGCTCGGAAACAAGTACCTCAACAATCAACAAAGAGCAGAAACACGCCAAATAGCAATTAAAGAGCGCCCTAGTCCTCGGAAACCCAAGGCCTATGTTCACACCCGTGGAACCCACTAAGGAAATCAACATAGGAACGGAAGAAGACCCGAAGAGGGTCAAAATCGGGACCATCATGGGCGAAGGGAGAGAACATTCCTTAACCAAATTACTTAAGGAATATGCGGATGTGTTCGCCTGGAAGTTAGGAGATATGCCAGGGATCGACCCAAAAGTAATCCAACATGAACTACGCATCAAACAGGGCACACCCCCGTTCAAGCAGAAAATACGAAAAGTGGCTCCAGAATATCATGAGGCGGTAGAAACAGAACTTCGGAAGCTACTAGACGCAGGATTTATCAAGGAAGTCAAGTATCCTACCTGGATATCCAACATGGTCATTGTTCCTAAGAAAAATGGAGGGGTTAGAATATGCATCGACTTCACTAATCTCAACAAGGCGTGTCCAAAGGACAGCTATCCCCTGCCGAGCATAGATCAACTGGTTGAAGCAGTTGAAGGGTACGAGGAGCTGTCGTTTATGGACGGATACTCTGGTTACAACCAAGTAGCCCTGGCAGAAGAAGATCAGCAACACACAGCATTCTATACACCACATGGCCTTTATTTCTATACCAGAATGCCTTTCGGGCTCCGAAACGCAGGGGCAACATGCCAAAGGATGGTCGATGCTATCTTCAAACCATGGATTGGAGGAACCCTAGAAGTCTACGTGGACGACATGCTCGTCAAAATCAAGCTGCGTAAAAATCACCACCAGGACCTGAGGAATATTTTCAATGCAATGAGACAGCATCACATGAAAGTAAATCCAGAGAAATGTACTTTCGGTGTCACCTCAGGGAAGTTCCTCGGTTATCTGGTGACGAAAAGGGGCATCAAGGTAGACCCAGCTAAGATTCAAGCCATAGTAGAGATGCCGTCACCAAAGAATCTAAAGGAAGTGCAGAAGCTCAATGGGTCCATAGCAGCGTTGGGCAGATTTATTGCACGGTCTTCGGACAAGTGCAAACATTTCTTCAATATTCTTAAGAAAGGGAGCAGGTTCGAATGGACCACCGATTGCGAGGAAGAATTCCAAAAGATCAAAGAACATCTAGCTTCGATCCCTATCCTGCAGAAACCTGACCCGGATGAAGTTTTGGCACTGTACATAGCAGCAACGGAGGACGCAGTCAGCGCGGTATTAGTCAAAACCAATACAAAGATAGAACAGCCTATCTATTACGTCAGCAAGACACTCAATCCCGCGGAAAGAAATTATACTAAGATTGAACAACTCATCCTCGCACTGGTATGGGCTACCCAAAAACTGAGAACCTACTTCCTAACTCACTTCGTCAGGGTACCATGCAGAGCACCATTGGAAGCAGTCCTCAAAAGCACAGGAAAAGTGGGCCGAATAGCCAAATGGAACACCCATCTGGACCAATTCAACATCATTCATGAAATTCAACATTCTCAGAAGTCCCAAGTTCTGGCAGATTTCTTAGCAGACCTCCCTCTAGACAACGACGAAGAGATCAAGGGAATACCAGAAGCCGAGGAAGCAATCAAGGATCCAATGGATATCCTCGAACATGCGAGTCATAGACAATGGGAAGTCTTCGTCGACGGATCTAAAAATAAGGAAGTGGCAGGAATATGTATTGTCATCATCACCCCAACTGGAGAAAGGATCATACAGGCACTTAGATTGGAATTCAAAGAGCATACCAATAACATTGTTGAATACGAAGCTGTCATACATGCCCTACGTATAATAATAGAGATGGGGGTAACCGATGTAAGGCTGACAAGTGATTCGCAGCTGGTCATACGGCAAATCGCGCTCGAATATAATGTGTACGATGACACCCTTTCAGCTTACATGGCATTGGTCCAAACATTGGCTTCACAAATCCCGAACATTAAGTTCCGGCACTTATGCAGAAGGGACCTCAGGCATGCGGATGCCCTAGCATACATATCATCCATGTTGAGGGATAAAAATGCCGAAGGTATTAAAATAGCAAGGGTATACGAGCCTTCGATTGCATCTCAATTCTCCTTCGCTACCAATCAAGATACGATGGAAGAATATATTGAAGACCAAGTAGGAGAAGACATCCATAACGACTTTGATGAAGAAATCTTGTCAAAAGCAAATCAAGACGAAGATTTCAGCAATGAAGATGACTGGAGGGTGACAATACATGCCTTCCTCGACAAAGGAAGCCTACCTGCGGATCGGAAGCAAGCTAGAAAGACGCTCTCCAAAGTGGGAAGATACGATCTTCGGGACGGGGTCCTATATAGAAAATCCTTCCTCGGACCATTACTACGCTGCTTATCCCGAAAAGAAGGGAATCGAATTCTAAAGGATATCCATTATGGTGACGCAGGGAATCATAGCGGTATGAGATCACTAGCTGACAAGGCAAAAACGCAAGGATATTACTGGCCGACCATGATACAAGATGCTGCGAGGATGTCCCGACGATGCGAAGAATGTCAGCGCTTCGCGAAAAAAATCCACGCGCCGGCAACATTGTTAAACTCTGTCGATAGCCCGTGGCCATTTGCAAAATGGGGAGTAGACATCGTCGGGCCTTTCATCGAAGGATCCAGGAAGAGACGATTTTTGATAGTAGCCACGGACTACTTCAGTAAATGGGTGGAGGCTAAAGCCTTGGCCAGGATCAGAGACGCGGATGTGTTCACTTTCATATTCCAGAACATCATTTGCAGATTTGGTATACCTGCTGAAATTGTGTCTGATAACGGCAAGCAATTACAGGGAAAAAATATAGACATGCTCTTCGACACCTTTAAAATAAGAAAGAACAAGTCCACCCCCTTATACCCTCAAAGCAACGGACAAGCGGAAGCTACCAACAAGACCCTCGCCCTTATACTCAAAAAACAATTAGACGAGCATAAGGGAAGATGGTGCGAACAACTGCACAATGTCTTGTGGGCATACAGGACAACACGAAGGTCCGCTACCGGGGAATCCCCGTTTCTTCTTACTTATGGAGCTGAAGCAGTCATACCTACAGAAATCCTCATGCCAACCACGAAGACTGAAGCCTGGGAGAAAAACCTCACAACAGATATGATGTTAGAAAGGTTGGACGACTTGGAGGGAAGAAGGGAAGTAGCATTGCAAAAGATGGAAAATTATCAACGAAGACTAGCAAGGGAGTACAACAAAAAGGTAAAGCTACGAAATTTTGTAGAGGGACAGTATGTGTTGAGAACAATCCCACGATATCAGCAAGAAAAAAAATGGGGAAAGTTAGCACCTACATGGGGAGGACCGTTTATGATCCACGACATTGCGGGTAATGGTTCTTACTACCTTCGTAATCTAAAAGGTGAGGTCCTCCGGCATCCTTGGAATGCTAAATGGCTCAAACCATACTTCCCATAGAAGCAACGCAGATTTGAATCTGCTGGGAATATACCATAAGAAGAAAGGAGCCTACCCGCCCAACATGTTTCTATCTCTGGAAGAGGAATTGCAGACCTCAACTTATCAATTAAACAAGCTTTCAAATTATCAAGTCTGTGGAATCTACCTACAATATTGGGGAAAGTAGTTAATCTACAATCTCTCAGGGCTCCCCCATCAGTGTCCATAAGTGTAGGACCAGGGGGAAGGCACCCAGCAGAAAGAGATACCCAACCAATCTTAAGGCAACGGGTCGACGGAATGGGTGCGTACATATTTTACACCCCATATCCTAGAACGTTGCCCCGGCCCCCACCGTCTGGGAATCCTCTGGCCCAGGATTTGCCAGCGGGGTGACAGGTCTCAAGACGATCACGAAGGTACCTTCCTTTCGTATCGCACTCAAAAACACTTAACTTTTGTTTTGATTTTTCACAAACTTAAAATACAAAAACATTGTAGGTATATCAAGAAGAGGATTCATTTCATAAAGGGTGACTACAAGAAGTGAACGGCCAAAGCCAAGGATACACAATCAAAAAACATTCCTTTTACATCGTTACAAAAAGCACAATTATGCCGCGGACCCTACAGAACGCTGCGATCTCTACCTAGGTGGCGGTCCCGTCGTCAGGATTTTTCCGAAGACTTGACGGGACGCTCCCACCAGAAGAGGGGCCCGAGGAGCTGGGCAATGCAGCAGGAACAGGACGACGAGGGTAGTTCTTCACGAGACCATGTTCATTCCTTAGGCCAAGCTCTATCCTCTCCAGCATCTTGTTCGTCTCCTCATCCAATTGACAACGAGCCTTATGTTTAATAACTGTTGTCCGCTGTTGGTCTTGGGATAATAACGAGGATAGCCGATTCACTTCTCTGGAAGCAGCACCAACGGCCTCCTCGCGGGTGGCTGCTAAATTCTTGAAGTGATTGGTTTGTTCCTCTTGCTGTGCTAAGGAAGATTGAGCCTTTTCAAGTTCTTCATTTGTGACGCGAAGGCGTTCCTCGAGCCCTGAAAAAGACAACACCACGGAGTTAGCGTAGAAAAAAAACAAGATCACACTCGATGAATTGGGATTATACCTTCGACACAAGCCGAAGCCTCTTCATATTCATTAACAACCGCATCTCGCGCTTCATCAAGATGATCATATTCCGCGGATAATTTCTTATAGTCTAGTTGAAGGTTGGTGAGAGTAATTGACAGGCATCTAATTCTACCTGCTTCATCGAGTCCATATGACGAAGGTGGGCGACCTCTTTATTTATCTCTGAGACCCCTTTGCTGAGTCTATAAATGCACACTTCAAGATTCCTCTCAGACTCAGCAAGACGGGCTACATCGGCACGAGACGCGGAAAGAGCCTTGCTGAGAGCATAGACTTCAGCACGAGCATCATCTCGTTCCCTGGCAAGACCAAGCATATTATCTTGGACCCCTGAAAGAGGAATGGACCGCGCCGTCTGTAATTCTTCTTCCAATAGCTGAATCCTAGATTCCAACAAGGAAGTACGCTCGCGGGCTTCCCGCAGATTATCACTGGTCCACAGCAGTGTGCCATTAAATAAAGCACGATCATGGTTGTACAGATTTTGCATGTCGACCATCTGAACATGCCGCGCGCGCCATACTTCAGCCCGAGCATCCCATTTCCTAGCCTCACTCTTAATCTTCTCAACCAAATCTCTAATACGAGATTTTTGCCGAACTCTTTCGTTTCGAAGCCATACCAGCTCGGGGATGCCACCCACTGGACATAGGGTGGGGAGACTCAGACAGAACAACTAAGAGATAAAAGAATGACGACATACGACGAGGGAAAAGAACCAAACCTGTGAAAGTGGAAACTTGGCTACGAGTTTGCTCTAACTCAGCGCGCACTGCAATAAGTTCTGAACGAAGATCAGCCTCTGCTTCACCCAGTTTTTCTTTCTCCTTAAGGCTTTTCTTCAGCTCTTCTATTTCCACCTCCGCCGCAGATAATTCCTTTTCCCGATGACGAAGCTTAGCCTCGAGCTTCAAAGATTTTGCTTTAAAGAACTGATATAGCACGTGGTTGCAATGCTCGCTCCTCATCATCTACACATCAAAATGACAAAACATTATTCAACCGAAGCGTCCAATTCTCACGAACAAGCATGTACGAAAATTTACCTCCAGCACACGTTGTTGCGGGAAGCCATATTGATACCCGTCGGCAATAGCCATCATATCGGCAACAGAAGTAGGAGGCTCCGGCACGAGGGTAGCTTCGGGAACGGTCAACCTTTTTCCCCAGGCTTCAGACACCTGGGCCTCCGAAGACATCTCCATCATGCGACGGGTATACGCGGTTGATTCCTTTTCCCCAACAACCACAGGAGCAGGATGAGAGACAAACAGAAGATTCTTCTCCTTAAACCAACTCATGATGGCATCCTCACCCTCAGACATCGGCGACTGGGGAAGACTATCGGCGGGCGCGTCAACAACAGATTTTCCTTTGACCGACTCGACCCCCTCAGCATGAACGTTGGCATGTTCTCCCGCGCCTACATGAACAGCAGGCTCCTCCGCACCAACACCTTCTACAGCAGCATCACCATTACCATCACCACCAAGAACATCCCAATCGTCATTAGGGGAAAGTAAAGAGAAGTCCTCGGGAAAATCGAGGGCTTCGTCAAAGAACTCCCCCGTGGAATACATCCGATCGAAAGAAAATTCTTGAGAAGTGGGGAGGGTATCCATGACATCACCAGCAGGGACGGAAACATCCTCGATGACAACATCATCCGCCACTACACCCTTGTTCCTTCCTCCATCATCGGCGGGACCAGCGAAGACTTCTTCTTCGGCATTGATAGGGGAGGTACCAGTACGTTCCTCCCCATCTGTAATCTCGTCCTCAGCAAACTCTTCGTTCACGGGACTAGTAACTTCTTCTTGGGCCTCAACCTCGCCCACCACCATAGTAGAAGACTGCTTCGGCCTAATCTTTTTCTTCTTCAATACCTGAAACCGACACCACAAAGGAATTATTCTTCCCGTCCGATGGAAGTTATAAAAACGAAACACAACTAGAATCTGCGTACCTGAGCAGCTGAGATATTCTTCGATGGGAGTATAGCACCGGAACCATCCTCCTCGTCTCCCTCTACGACATCCAGGGCATAAGGAAAATTCATGCCCGCAAAGTTCAGACGTCAGGGGCAGAAATCTCCATAGCGAGCGGGAGGAGATTCGCGCGGCTTACTATTCTCGGTTGGACGCCATCCGCGGGAACCAGGAATCCAACCGTAAGCCCACGGACCAACTATCTCAATGACAGTGGCGTGCCACTCGTAGTCATGATCGCGCTTGATCCTTTCTCGCGCGGGGAAGAGTTTCCGACGATTTGACGCCTCCGTGCCAGGAACATACTTCAGCTTGGCATCGCTGACCTCATTTAACAGACGAATCTCGCCTCGAGGAGCAGGAAGATTCCGAAGGCTGACACTCCACGGCTTGCGATTCCTGTTATTGACGTAATCACCGAAGGAGTTATTGAAATTCTCAGGAGTGTACCATTCCTTCTCCAAGGGATTGGGGACGTAGCAGGTCATCGACGTTTCCCCCTTACTCCGCAGATAGCATTCCTTCAGGGCGCGGAGATAATTCCCCGATAATTGGGATACGGAACGGCTATGAGTATTTGTGGAAGAACCCTCACGACTAGCGAGCACGTCGTAGTAGAAGGAATCACCCGATTTGTACAACGGCAGCATCAGACCAGCCTCGAAGGCCCCAACCGTCGTTAACAAGTGAAATTCATCGAATTCGTACTTAGAGATCAGCTCATACGTAATATCATCCTCGGGGGCATAAAAACGAACCCCGAAGGCTTGGAGCTCATGCTTCTCCTTGAATATTTCAAGATCGATATGCTTGAAGGTTACTTTTCTCCTGCTAACAGAAACACTGCGTATCAAGGGAGCAGCCTCTTCCTCCTCGGCGGGGCCGGATGAACTAACAAACGTTTCAGACGCTTTTCTCTTCACGGGGGGATTCTTTGAAGATCCAGCCCCAGGAGCTACGCCCTTTGTATTCTTCCCTTTAAAAGTTGGAGAAGACCGTAGATGATGCTCGGACACTAACGAACGTAAAGGAGGAACGTCAAAAGCAACAGCGCGGGGAGGAGCCTGCGTACTCCGAGTATCTTCACGAGGACGCACCATTGAGTGATTAAAGACTCTCCGTGAGCCAGACGGAATTATCGGAGGAATCTCTTCCCGAGAAGACGAGGCTCTCGCTCCGGAAGAAACTCGACTCCGACGAACATCATCTTGAGACTCTCGACGCTGAGGAGATCTCGACAACCTAGAATCAGGAGTCTCATAAGTAGGCCGCGGACGGTCAGACATGGCCGCGGAAAGAATAAAATCAAGAACAAGTTACACACAGTAACCAAAAATCAAAAAACACATTATTGCAATACAACCACGATAACATAGCAACCCTAAAATTAGGATACAATCTCAATACTCCACCCTCGAAGATGGCTGCCTTAATTTAAGATGAAGAACAGGGGCAAACTAGTATGCAAGCATCAGAAAAAGTTCTTCATCACAAACAAGGAACAACAATAGCAGAAAATTCACAAATCAACACGGCATAAAACAGTGAAATCAAGAAAAGAAAAACTCACCGGCATAAAACAGTGAAATCAAGAAAAGAAAAACTCACCGGCAAAAACAGCAAGTAGAAGAAACGAACAGGGGAAGATCCCAGGTGCAATAAAGACTGACAGAATTTAAGATCACAGGTGCAATGAAGACTGACAAAGAATTTAAGGTCACAGGTTTAATGAAGGCAGGCAGGAAACTTAAAGGAAGAATGAACTGAGAGAGTGTTTAGGAAGAATGAAATTAAATTTCCTCTCTATCTTTAAAATACCCGAAAGAAAAGAGGAAATTAAGGGAGAAATAGGAAAACATGCCCGTTACATAAGCAGTTAATGCACGAATAAAAGACGTGCCCAAGTATCTAGGAGAAGTTATTAGGAGTGAGAAGAATGTGCGACGATAGTTTTTCTTCAAGGCACCCATTAGTCAGTTAAGCCTGAAGAAAAGGGGCAAATTGTGTACACATATATCTCACTATCGGACACGTGTATACACAAAGGTACGTGGAAAGCATGCAAGCCAAGACATCAAAACACGATGCGTCGCGAAGCACCAAATAAACCCCTAGGAGTTGCTTTATCTCATCCCCAGAAGAGGAGCTAAGATCAACGGTGGAGAGAAAGTCAGCTGACACGGACTGACAGGGGCAGAAGACACTTGTCTGACACGAGCAGACCCCTCAACCACCCGCATTAAACACTCTGAGCAGTGCACGTGTCGACCGACCTATGGAACGAGCGAAGATGCCTCCGCGGGATCGTAGGGCATAAAGCAGACCTCTGCGTGATGGACACAAGACACTAGAAGATAAGGTTCCAACGGTCTTCAGAGATGGGTCCCACATTCCTACCTTATAAATACCCAATCTCCACAAAGAGGGAGGGGGGAGAAAAAACATCAGGAGAGAGAGAGAGAGAGAGAGAGAGAATAGCAAAGGTAAGGAATCCCATAGTGGAGAGAAATATGTAAACCCAAAGTCATTCAACTATTCGTGTAACCGTGAATAATATAGTAGAACAACAAACCCCGTGGATGTAGGCCTTAGTGCTGAACCACGTAAACCTTGGTCTTATTTACATTTCAGCACTTTACATTCATTTAGTTCCGCATGCATTTGCTTATATATGTTGTTTTCCTTTTATATTTGTACCCCATGCATAATCGCTATGCACGGGGAAGTTGGAGGAGGCCATGATAAACCCGTGGGTTTTGAGCCAATGAACCCACATCAGGGTATCATCATCGTAATCTCTTTAGACTTTAACAATTGATTGTGGGCATTCGGACCCCGCGTAGTTCGTGTGTCCACACACCAACAATGCGAAGTTGGATCGTAGTTGACGTATTATCAAGAGGATCTTTTGAAGGTCCATTACATTTCATCTTCAAGCACATTATTTTGATACCACTCGGTTCCCCTTGTTGAGTCATCTTTAGCAACAACATTCAACCTTCCCAGTAACTTTAAGTCCCCGTGACATTATCACCTTCACTTCTATAAACAAACTTGTTTTTGACCTGGAAACGGAAAAAAATTTCCTACATTCAAGCACATTATTTTGACACCAGTCGGTTCCCCTTGTAGAATCATCTCTAGCAATAACATTCAACCTTCCCAGAAACTTTAAGTCCCAATGACATTATCACCTTCACTTCTGGAAACGGAAAAAATTTTCCTACAGAGTACCATCGTACACAGGGAGTAGAAATTGACGTTTAGTCCCAAACTTTGTGGGTTTTGGACGCTTTAGTCCACCACTCTCAAGCATGGTACTTTCTGAACCAAATTTACCAAATCTCAAATGAGTCGGTCCTTATTTGAACGATTTAGTCCAAAACTTTCTTTTCAATGATAAAATTAACCTTCATGTAGAAACCCGAAGTGCCGGTGTATTTCAAATTCATTTCTTCATCATCCTGGGACGACAAAGTTCTGCAACGAAAATGATTTAGGTTTTAGTTAATCATCACGTTTCAGATCGATTATCCAAGCTTTTCATCAATTTTAATTGGTATATGAGATCCAAGTTAGATGATTGAATCTCTCCACAAAATCTACCAGATCTCAGGTAATTCTAGCCTCTTTTTTTCCCATTTTTTTCTTAAAATTTTAGGGATTCTTTTGATTCCTGTCGTAAGTTTTTTTTGATGATTCTAAGAACTAAAGATGATGAAGACTCATGAATAAACTGCAAATATTTGGACTAAATTGTAATAATAAGGGTTATTAGTATACTTTTCATATTTCAAATGAATAATGGACTAATTTGTACCCAGTTGAATGAGTATGGACTAACTAGTATATTTAGATATGATTTTGGACTAAACCGTATTTTTCTCATACATGGACGGCGGGAAACGGGGACAAGTGAGGTCTGCCGAGCCCACTTGATTTTATAGTTTAATTAGGCTTACTACAGAGTACCGTCTGCAGACATCCAACTGAAAACCAATTGGCAATGAATGGAGCGACCCTTCCATATTATATTTAAGTTAATTAAGAGGATTCTAGTAATGTGGGACTATTGTCCTTTCACACTTGTGGGGGTAAATAAGTACGAAAATATAAAATTTTACTTAATGGAGTGAAATTATAAATTTAGAATAAGGTTATTTGGCTTCTGGTACTTACATTTTGACCAACGTTAGTGTTTGGTCTAACATTTGTCCAATTTAGGATTTGGTACCTAGAATTAACGTTGACATGAATTGATTCAGTTAAATTTTGACTTCTGTTTAGAAATTATTAATATAAAGAAAAATGAAAATATTAACAAATTTACTTTAATAACCTTTACTTTACTAATAATGTTTTTAAGCCGTTGGATTCTAGTCTCAATTCAGAGGCACGATTGTAAACTCAGTGCATTTATTTTATAAAATTAATTAAAATACGGTCATAAACAGTCAACGAGGGTCAACATAAAGTCTAAATACCAAATCCTAAGTTGGACAAATATTAAACCAAACACTAACGTTGGTCAAAATGTAAGTACCAAAAACCAAATAACCCTTTAGAATATGAAATAAATATGAAAAACAGAGTAAATTAAAAAAATGTATAACTTAATCATCACTTAAAAAATGATACAAAATCGGTTAAATCGCAAAAAAAAAACAGTTATGGCCGAACTTTTATTATATGAATTTGCCCCACTTGACTAAAAGTTTTGCATTAACTGATCGTTATGAACCCAGAACCATACACTAACACCATTATTTGCTTTAACCTTACTGTTCTTTTAAATGTGTCTCTGCATTGCATTATGCCCTTCCATACAGACCTGCTATAACTAGATCCAGGATATCTATTCAGCCACTGGACCACATCCGTACCATATTTTTCCAATAGAACCTCCTTCCACAAAGCATCTCCTCATTAGCAAATCTCCGCCGCCATTTTGTAAGAAGAGCATAACATCTTCTTCAAAATTTTGTTTGCTCGGTTATAGCATTAAAAACTTGTTTATGTTCTTTAGATAACAAATCATTTCAGATAGGGCATATATAGATAAATGGATATTTCAATACAAAAATGAAAAATTAAAAAAAAAAAATCATTAGCCCGTGAATTTTCTTTGGAACAACCTCTACGTTTATATTTCTTCCATTTTCTCCATCTTTTTGTCATTTTAAGATTAAATGAAAACGAGACAGTTTTCACTCTAATTTCTTCAACAACTGCATTCATGAGTTTATCATTCCTATCCAACTTTGTTTTCGTTTCCACGGGCATACCACTCCCATCCACGGCATTTTATTTACCCTCTTATCATTTGCCATCCTCCTTGAGATTTTGTGGTATGGTAAAGGATGAAAAGCCCATAGCTACGAATTTTCTTCATCCAGTTGAAAAGCTCAATTCACTCCATCATCTCACTGCAAAATTTATTTTCCTTCCAAATTAGGACCTTAGTAGAATTTTTGAATCTCATCTATTAAGTCCTGTGATAATTTATTTGTAATTTCGAAACTAAAATGAATTTCCAGGAAATTATGTAGAGAGGAAATAACTGTTGGTTGTTTTCACATTTCACGCCTAATAAATTAACTAGCATTTGTGATTGCATGACGAAGATATGAGGGGGAAACTCTGGTAGTTCATGAACCTTGAACACAATAGACCATACAAGGGAACGGCTTTCGACATACTCCCTCAGTCCCACTATTAATTGATTTATTTATTTTTAGATTTTGTCCTATTAATAGTTGATTTTATATCATTTGATATTGATGTTTACATTTGTTACATGGTTTATTTAACGTTTGGTACCCAAAAAAATTAGTATGGGTAAAATGGACACCAAAAAAAATAGAAAGAATGAAACTGGATTCATCCTGACTTAAACTTAAAAAAGAGAGAGGATGAAACTGGATGCATCCTGATGTAATTAAAAATAAGAAAAAGTATTTCAAAATGGGTAGGATGAAACTGTTTACATCCTGGCTATGTTTACATTCTTGTCCATTTAAACAGTATCAATTACATGTCTTTTTCACCCAGAAATTGCTAATTTTAGTCATTTTAACCAATTTTACAAAGAAAAAAAAGTTGTGGATAAGAAGATCAAAGGAATGGGTTACCAGCTTAATCGATTTTTCTAAAGATACAAACCAAACCCTTCTTCTTAAGTATCTTTTCAAAATAGTAGCAGTAGTGAAACTGTAAGCACACTGATTTGGGTTTACCCCCTCTTTTAATCGATGGGTGTGAGAGAAATGAAAACATCTGACATTTGTCGTCGATGATGGGTAACCGTTCCTATGAAAATGTTAGGTACCAAACGTTAAATAATCCTTATTATGATTCGTATGGAAGCTTCCAAAATTGTGAATTTGCTATACCAGGTGGACGGGCAAATGATGGGCACCACTACGCAAAAATGCTATAAACGATGGAGTGTAGATCGCTCGGTGGAGTGTGCAGCGTTCCGTTGTACTTCCCACAACACTTTATTAATATAATTTTAAATTACATATTTCTTTTAGATTTTGGTGGGATTTGTTTCAACTGTCCGATTACGTGTAGTAATTTGGATCACGTTTTGCGCCCCCACCTCATCAAATCCTCCAATAAAATAATAAGTATAATAACTGAGCAGGTACAAGGGTCCGCTTTTAATAATAAAATAACGAAAATAATTACTCAGCCATTGATACTCGATCGGCAACGGTGCATACTAACTCTCCCCGTTTAAACTACACCGCACGGTCGAGTTTTGACCGTTCGGAGGAAACTTAATCTGACCTGGCTAAGTGATAAATTTTCCACTTAGCCAGACCAGTTTGTTTGTTTGCCAGCTCCATAGTGGATGCAAAACTGGCAAATCTATTGATTTCCCATGCCCATAGGAACCGGTCTTACATAAGCGTTTTAAAATGCATGTTTTTCGATGATATAAGATTTACGAATATCCGTGATATAATTTAGGAGATAAATCATTTCTAAATTGTACTATTAGGTCAATTAATAGTGGGACGGAGGAAGTATCATTTTTTCTTGATCGACCCGTGGTTCACACATTCCAACTACAATACAACCCCTATAAAATAATAGCGTCAGGACCAGCAAAATTTATCAATTTATCGCGATATTAAATAATCATATAAATTAATAATTATTAAATTAAATATTAATTTACCAAAATATTGTTTAATTCTAAAAAAAAAATAATTAACAATATGAACCAATTCATATATTACTTTTTTTCGCATCAGAGAATCCAAGTGAAGCGTTAGATAATGAAGAATGTTGAATATCTTTTAAACTACCCTTAAAAGGATATTATTTCACATTTGGTTACTGATGAATAAATAATTGAGAGTGTCCTATGAAAAGACGGAAGTGATGATGTGGAAGTCGATATGAAACTGTAGTTACATAGCCACCTTCTCGTAAAGAAGCTATCAAGGATGCATAAATAATGAATAGGTTATTATTGCATCAAGAAATGACAACACCAAAAACTCTTCTAATGTTAAAAAAAATTCAAGATGAAATTCAATGTGACATCAATTTTAAGAAAACTCAAGTCACAGTTGAATCATTCTTTACCAAATTAGTATAAATGTAAAACTAAATTTATATAAATTTGAGAGTTATTAATTTATATATTCGAAGGGACTTATAGAAAGCTAAATTTTTTTTTTATTATTTTATAAATTTAGTGAGTTATTATTTTAGCCAGTTGGTCCCATTCGGGACCGATAAAATTTATTAATTTATCGTGATTATTAATTTATCACGGATTAATTTATAGAGGTTCTACTGTATATCAAATTAACTAAACTAAATAAATAAATAACCTGAGGTTATCTGTAACACTCGTGGAAATTTAATTCGAGTTTTGGGCTTGAGCTCAGCTTACTCGTTGTATGCTGGGATTGTGCAATGTGGGTGTGCGAATCCTAGTATTTTCGTGCCTTAAAATTTGGAATGTGAGGTGAGTGCCTTAGAGCGTCCACAGTGGTGCGAGCATAACTAAAGACCAAAGACTAAAAAAAAAAGATCAAATTTGGGTTTAGTCCGTCCTGTGGCGTAACGGATGACGAGTAAATTTGGTCACGCGTTGATATAAAGTCCGCTTCATCGTCCAGCGTAGATAAAGATTACGTCTGGCATGGGCGTTGATAAAGATAACGCCTGGTATGGGGCGTTGATAAAGATAACGCCTGTATGGGGCGTGAACTATAGCAACGCCTGGTGTGTGGGACGGAGATTATACGTTCGCTCGGGTTCAAAAAAAAAAAAAATGGGGCGTTGATAAAGACAACGCCCCAAGCAAAGTTTTCAAAACTTTGTGAACAACAGTATATGACTATATCAACGCCTGGGTGTGCGGCCCCATCCAGGCAGACATTATACCAACGCCCCATCCAGGCGGACATTATACCAACGCCCCATTCAGGCGGACATTATACCAATGCCCCATCCAGGCGGACATTATACCAACGCCCCATCCAGGCGGACATTATACCAACGCCCTGCATCAGGCGGACATTATACCAACGTCCCATCCAGGCGGACATTATACCAACGCCCTGCATCAGGCGTTAACTTTACGAACGCGCGGTTACAGGCGGACATTATACCAACGCCCGTCTGGTAGGCGGACATTATATAAACGCCCGACTATATTTGGATTTGGTCTTAATCGCCGACCAAATTTGGTCCGAATTTTACTCTTTGATCAAATTTTGATCGATGGTCCGTCCCACTACGCCAGCCCACTCGACACCAAACTTGGGTTTAGTCATCCACTGCAGTTGCTGTTAAGTCCCATGTAGGGTGTTATTAGCTGATTTAGTCATCCCTTATGGCAATGGAAGAGTCTAATTGGTATTACCATGCAGTTGACTAATATTAGAATTGACCTATTTGACACGAGTCTAATTGGTATTACCATGCAGTTGACTAATATTAGAATTGACCTATTTGACACCTAGATGGATATGTGTCGCAAAAACAAGTAATAAGGACATTTTTATCATTTAAATTTCTGACTAACAATAAAATGAAAAGAATTTCTTATTCTTCTCGTGGTCACCGCCTTCTCGTTCTTCTTCTTTTGTTTACTTGCTTCCCATTTCCAATTGATTCAGAAATAAAGAGAAGAAGAAATCATTTTTCTTTCCCCTAAATTTGAACTACCAATTTAAGGAATTGCTATTGTGATTGAATCTCGGTTCAAGAAATCTCCATTTAACTGTTCAAACCGTGGTGCTTGGATTCTCTGTCGTTTGTTTTGCTATTCATGATAAGGTAGGTTTTTCATTACTTGTTTTCTCTTTGTTTTATTTCTTCTTACTAGTGAAATAAATCATTGATTTTGATAAAAGTTTGGTGATTTTTGTTAACCCTTTCTAAGGCCAAGTGGGTTTTCGTATGCCATCTCATTTATGAACCTTTTATTAGGAAATAATATAGGAGTCTATATTTAGGAGATATACACTTTAAGGAGTTTGAGTTATATTAGGAAAGTGTCTATGTTTAGAGTTTGATCTTAGTTAGGAAAGTACCTTGAGTGGTCGTCAAGTTTGTGAACAATATAAATAGGCTGTTGAGCCATGAAAGTTGATATACCAAAGATTATTATCAATGTAGTCTTTTACGTTTCCGTGTTTATGCTCTCCTCTCTCTTGCTCGATCCTTAACATGGTATCAGAGCAAGGTGAGAGGGAGAGAGGAGAGCGAGAGAAAGTTAAAGAGTTTTCGGTTTAGGGTTAAAAAAAAAAAAAAAAAAAAAAAAGAAAAAAAAAAAAAAGTTTGCTGTTGTAAGAGAAAGAAACCTAGGTTGCGGCGGTGACTGAAGTCTTACGCTTTCAAACAAGAAGGCGAGAGAAAGTTTTGCTGCCGTTGCTACTACAATCTTGAGATCAAGAAGAATAAGGAAGAAGGAGGTGAAGTCGTTGGCTGTGATCATTGATTAGAGCTCGGAGGATGTAGCTTAACAAAGGTGACTGGTAGTGTTGCTTCCATAATGAGATTTGAACTTTGATGCTGCACATGATGGAAGTGATCGGTGATGGAGTTAGCTGCGAAAAGAGGAAGCTTCGAGTGTTGGAAGATGTAGAGAGTCTGGAGCTCATGATGGAGGTTGCTGCCATTATCATGTGAAGCCGGAGATGATGTTTACTGTGAAGCTAAGAAGGAGGTGATGCCATGATGGTTGCTGTGAAACGTTGTGATCAAAACAGGGGGTGTTGAAGGCCACTGCTACTCATGATGATTATCTGCTCGTGAATATTACAGAAGTGAAGGTCACAGAACGTGATATTAGAGTTGGATCCGTAAAAAAAAAAAAAAAAAAAAAAAAAAAAAAAAGAAAAAAAAAAAAAATGGTTGATTCTGCTGATGATACAGAAGCCTGACTGAATAATTGTTACAGTTGGACAGAAGTGTTGCTGGGAGATAGTAACAGAATAGGTGTTACAAAGGTTAATGTCGCAGTTACGAGAACTGTTACGAACAACAGTGTGATTGAAGGACAGTTAAGTGTTACGGATGAATTGTTACAGAAGCGTAACAGAAGAAAATGTGACAGTAAGCATGACAGAAATGTTATCACAGTAAAAGGGTGTGACAGTTTCTGGCAGAGACGTTGCAGAAAACAGGTTTGAGTTAAGAAGGTAAAGAAGCTTTGGGTAAGAGGTTGATTCAAAGGGTTAAGTCAAGAATTCGAAATCAATGAGGATGGAGGATCAAAGCTTGTATTGCAGTCAAAAAGGATTGGTACAGTTTGATGGCGGATCAAAGGTATTTCAGTAAAAAGGACTGGTACTGTTTGATTAAGTTGACTCGAATTTAGAAACTTAGAATGACAAGGTAAGTTGGTTGGTTATGTTCAAACATGGTGATTGAAGAGTTTGTGGAAGAAACTTGGAAGTCTTACAAAGTGTGGCAGACTTTGTGTTAGTTATTGCTTGTGGCAGAAGCATAACAAGAGAAAGATTGTGAGAGAATCTCGAAAAAAAAAAAAGTGTGAAGGTTTCGCAACAATAGCGTGACTGGAACAAGAAACAACATTCATGTTGTAAAAAAAAAAAAAAAAATCACCAAGACGTGATGAGAAAAAAAAAACAAGAAAAAACCAATCACCAAGAGGTGATAGTAGGTTAAAATCCTATGAGTTGTTGAGAGAGTACACAAAGTATTCTATCGAAGAAACCAAGAAAACAAGAGTACAAGAAGTATTCTTCCGAAGATGGGACCGAAACGTCCTTAAACTACGAAGAGGACCGAAAGATGTCCTTAAACTAAGAAAATGGGACCGAAAGCGTAATGTCCTTAAACTATGAAGGGGACCGAAACGTCCTTAAACTACGAAGAGGACCGAAAGATGTCCTTAAACTACGAAAATGGGACCGAAAGCGTAATGTCCTTAAACTATGAAGGGGACCGAAACGTCCTTAAACTACAAAGAGGACCGAAACGTCCTTAAACTACGATCTGAAGATTTTTTTTCGCAGAAGCGTTGAGAAAAAAAAAACAAAAAAAAACCGAAGTTAAATTTCTTTGGTCCAAGATGGGCATTCGTGATCTACATGCTCCATCTTGAGGGAGGGTATTAGGAAATAATATAGGAGTCTATATTTAGGAGATATACACTTTAAGGAGTTTGAGTTATATTAGGAAAGTGTCTATGTTTAGAGTTTGATCTTAGTTAGGAAAGTACCTTGAGTGGTCGTCAAGTTTGTGAACAATATAAATAGGCTGTTGAGCCATGAAAGTTGATATACCAAAGATTATTATCAATGTAGTCTTTTACGTTTCCGTGTGTATGCTCTCCTCTCTCTTGCTCTGAATTGTGATTTTCTCTCCAATGTTTATATTTGATTTCACTGAAGATTTGGTAAGGTATGAAACCATCCAAGTTCTGATTCTCATCTTAAATCAAGTGTTATAATTTAGTTTCAAGGTAGTGTATCACCTCACCTGTTTGAATGAACTCTATTTTGAGACATGCAATGCCACTTGATTTGATCTTATTCTTCTTGTTAAATCCAAGTACTTGTATTTCCATTAAATGGGTATTTAAAATCTCCCTTCAACTGTGATACTTATGATTATTTTTGTGAAATTAAACAAGTCCTCCATATAGTTAATTTAACCCCACCAAAACTGAAATTTAAGCGTTTCTGCCCTGTGTTACTGAGACTTTTCGAGACATATGTATACCATATTACTATTGCTTATCATTTTTACATCAAAGAGGATTCTCTCAGCTTGTCAACCAGACCAAACTTGCCCAGTTCCGTTTTTTAATGAATTTTGGGCGAATTTGCTATTGTACACTATCAAAAACTGGTGTTTTCTGAAAACCTGATTTCTTCCCTGTTTGGTATGGACTTTTCGGCATATCTATCAAACTCGTATTTGTTGCTTATCATTTTTATGTTGACGAGGGTTTCATCAGCTTTCTAAAGAGCCCAAGTTTGCTGAGTTTCATCACGTAATGATTTTTCTATGAATTTCTGATCTAAGACTCTTGAAGAACTGAATTTTTCTGAAACATATCCCTGCATATCTATGAACTATATTTCTTTGTGCTATCATTTTTACGTTAAAGAGGAGTTTCTTAGCTTTCCAACAAGACCAAATTCGCTGAATTCCATCGACCAATGATTTTTGTATGATTTTTCGAGTAAAGACCGTCAAATCTGAAAACTTCTGGAAACGTATTCGAGTCCTAGTTTCTTTGTGAAATTTTAACTCCACAATCTACCTTGTTATTTTAACTTACAATTTTATGTACAAGATGGCTTTCTCTAGTTTCCAGCAAGACAAGATTTTCCGAATTCCGCTGCCTAATGAAATTTCCACGAATTTTGAATCAAAGACACCCAAAACTGAGATATACATGATTACTTGTTCCAGACTATATGTCTCACCACTCCCTTGTTGTTTTATCATGTTTGAAAGGTCATTTGATTTGCTATATGATGGTCTGCATTTGGCGAGATTCGCATGGAATGGTTTATGTGTTTAGGGTAACTATACGCCTTACTCCTTTTATGAATTTGGTATTGCTGCTATCTGTTGATGGATGCTTTTGTTCTACGAATAACTTGATAATAACTACTCGAAATGGCAATTTGGCCATGAAAGTATTAGTTTGGCAACTGGCCGTTAGGAAAGTGTTCGGCAATTGGCCATGGAATTATTAGTTTGGCAACTGGCCGTTAAGAAAGTGTTTGGAAATTGGCCGTGAAATTATTAGTTTGGCAACTGGCCGTTAAGAAAGTGTTTGGCAATTGGCCATGAAATTATTAGCTTGGCAACTGGCCATACAAATCGGCAACTGGCCATATGGATAGTAGAGTAATTTTATTCGAATTTAATTAATTGAATGGCAGCTTGCAAATGTTTGAGAACGAATGTTTTATAATTATTTGTGAACTTCATATTTCATTTTAAGTGTTCGTATCACGGTTAACTACTGGTGGCATTTTTATTTGTATATTTTAGGCGCTTGATTATCATTGTATCCCCTACTGGGCTGTGGCTCACCCCGTTTTGTTTTGTTTTTCCCACAGAGTTAAATTTATTTGGAAGTAGTAAACTACAAGAATCTTGCGGCAGCGAAGTTAGGGACACAAAGCTGGTATTTACTTTGTTGTATGTCATGGTATAATAACAAGTGGGTATTGGAAGAGTTTTGGTATAGTGTCCAGTTTGTTAGAATTTCCATTGTTTAGCATTCAGGATTCTTCATAAACGGATGAATATTAGTTTACAAAACTTGTATCTCATAAATGAAAGTGCTATTTAGTTATTGCAGTTGAATTATGTCTTGTTTGTCTCATATAATCTTCTTATTATGGTTCATGTTTCATTCTTCCTTTCGTTGAAATTAGTCATGAATTAAGTTTTTTTTGGCAACTCCCTGCTATTGACAAATATTTTAAATCTTTTACGATATCTTACAAAGTGGTGATCCCCATTTACTAATGGTGGTTGCTTAATTTTCAGAAATGAATGTATTTCATGCTTTAACATCTTCTTTTGTATTTTTATTTTAACTTCCAAGTGACGTACTTGGCGTTTGCTCTTCTAATCGTTTTCAACCCGTGAGAAGGGAAATTCTCTGGTCCGTTATATTATCACTTCGTAATTAGAGCATCTCCAACGGGAGGTTGTGATGTTCCTACTTTAACGGAATATGTTACTTTTCTTAAAATACCATCTCCAACAGGAATTTAAAGAGAGGATGTGAAGCCTATGGGGCAGGCGGTGAACTTAAAGAGAGGATGTGAAGCCTATGGGGCAGGCGGTTGCATTTACATCCGCTAACCATCCTCTGATTTTAGAGGATCTCTTAGAGGATTTAAACAACCCAAAATGTATTCAATGTATTCAGTTACCTAATATTTAGAAAAAATAGTATTTGGTGCCTATCAATATATGACAAGTGGAATATTTGTTGAGACTATTAGTCCCACATTGTATGGGTTTCTAAGATCCTGCTGTTTATAATCTTTTAGGGCCTTTCCACTCATGGCCAATTGGTTTTGAGTTGGATGCTCGTGTTCTAACATGGTATCAGAGCAGGCTATTTGCGACGAGTCATTGACCGCGCCTTTACTCCGCGTCACCCGATTTATTGTCCACGTGTTAGACCCAACGAGGCTACACGTGAGGGGGCGTGTTGAGACTATTAGTCCCACATTGTATGGGTTTCTAAGATCCTGTTGTTTATAATCTCTTAGGGCCTCTCCACTCATTGCCAATTGGTTTTGAGTTGGATGCCCGTATTCTAACATGGTATCAGAGCAGGCTATTCTTGTCTCGTCTTGTCTTGTCTCCGCGTCACCCAATTTAATTGTCCACGTGTTAGACCCAACGAGGCTACACGTGAGGGGGCGTGTTGAGAATATTAGTCCCACATTGTCTGGGCAATCTAAGATCATGCGGTTTATAATCCTTTGGGCCTCTCCACTAATTGCCAATTGGTTTTGAGTTGGATGCCCGTATTCTAACATGGTATCAGAGCAGGCTATTTGCGACGAGTCATTGACCGCGCCTTTACTCCGCGTCACCCGATTTATTGTCCACGTGTTAGACCCAACGAGGCTACACGTGAGGGGGCGTGTTGAGACTATTAGTCCCACATTGTATGGGTTTTTAAGATCCTGCTGTTTATAATCTCTTAGGACCTCTCCACTCATGGCCAATTGGTTTTGAGTTGGATGCTCGTGTTCTAACAATATTGCTTCTTCACATTGTTAATGGTTAGAGATCACTATCTTAAACTTCCTAAAGCAAAGGAAATATTCAATAAAAACTCATCCACATATGAAGGACATGGATGTCTCATTGGAGATGCTCTTACGATCGACTTAATGATTCAAATTGATTGAAATGAAATTCATTAGTTATGAGAAAAGTGTGGGCCCGAGTTACATCAATAGAAAATTTCTCGCATAGGCATAGCCAACACAGGCTACAACGGCCTAATTTTGGACATCAATAAGTGAATGGGATTGACATAATACTTGTGAGGGCTCGACAGCCACAGCGTGTGAACGAATGAACGAACAATTTTAGGTGCTAAAAAATGAGGGGCGCATGGGGTTTGCGTGGGTTATGTAGCCGGGATCATCTTTGATGTGCATATAAATGTATCCCAATCCCCAAAAATGGGCTACTGCCTACCGGTGAGCTTTTTTCTGGGTTGATCAAAGAGAAGGGCACGTTTTGCTTTAGATTTTTAGCAAGATTGATGAGATTTTTATTTTTTACGTTAGATCTGAAATGTTGGAGTATATTGAATAGAGATGATACTCTTACGGTCACTTACGACAAATTTTATATAAATCTAAGGATATGCATGAACTTTAATTTAATTTTACGAGTTTTTAAAATAATTCATGATATTCTTCCGAATTTCTTTTCGTGTAGGAGTTGCATTCAATGTGGGCCAAATAGTAGCAAAATGGAAAGTTTGTTAATATTGATAAGATCTTAGAATTTTTAGTTGAATAAAAGGAAGTATATTTAGAGTTAGCCTTTAACAATATAAATCTTTGAACTAATCTTAATCGTTCAATCAATTTCTTCATTTTTTGACAAAAAAAAATATGGTATGATCAAGTCTTGAGATCCATCGTTTGATTTATTTAAGAAAATATGATCTAATTTAAAATCTATTAGTTTTAGTTTAAATTAGAGTATCACTAAATTACTAAATCAAATTTGAGATATCGTGTAAATAAGATGTAATCATTAACGACAAGTGCAGTAATGTAGTTAGCGATTGGAAGTTCACAGAGAAAAAAACTATACTAGACTCTTATTATGTCTCTGAGTTCGGTTATCAAAACAAACGGTTAGCTTGACCTCCCATAAAGTGTGAGAAATATACGTAGTACATCATCATCAGCATGATGATTACTGTAACTATTGATCTTCATGGAAAAGCAAACCCAGGCCATAAAGAAATCTTCAGTGATCCATTTAGTAATTTCCTGCAACAAATTCTAGCACTTGGTTTAACTATATGTAAGGTTCTATGAAGTATTGATATATTGTGGAGCCTCGAGGCAAGTTATGTTTAAAAATCTGGTTTCAACTTTACATATTTGTCCGCCAATTAGAAATTCTGGCTCCGTCACCGGTTAGGCATGAGGCCACCGTTGGGTCTACCTTTATGATTATAATTTGGACGGTATCCACAGATGCACATGAGTTCCAGGTGAAATGCAAAATGCTGAACAAAAACATATAGTTTATTTTGCGTGGTTTTATCTTAACCCAAAATTCATAAATTTTCTCCTCAAAGTCGGAAAATCTGCTAACAAACTTAGCTACTAAGAAAACATGTGAGGCAGCCAGGATGTTTTATGCCGG
Source organism: Papaver somniferum (assembly GCF_003573695.1). Classification (NCBI taxonomy): domain Eukaryota; kingdom Viridiplantae; phylum Streptophyta; class Magnoliopsida; order Ranunculales; family Papaveraceae; genus Papaver; species Papaver somniferum. The sequence goes on from NW_020648748.1 coordinate 924,871, forward strand.
CATCCGATGTTAATAATATATCGTATCTTTTTCTAGGGCTGAGCATTATATATCCAAATTAGAGAAAAAACTGATTTAATATTGGGGGATTATGTGAGGTATTGTGTTGGGTTTGGCTGATTGGCATATTCGCTCAGCACAACACACGACACAGTTTAGCAGGTGGCACGGCACGGCGCAACACAACACGTTAAGAAAGCAAGTCATAATATGTATAAAATACTACAAACATGGCACAATATCTCACATTTTGTGTATATTTCACAAAAAAAACCTTTATCCTAGCCAATAATTGACATTTTACAACTGTTATGTTGACTTATTTTCGTAATAACACATATAATACCTAAATATTTGGAAAACATTTATATTGAAAAATACAAAATAAATGTGCATGACACAGCACATCACGTTTATTTTTCTGGCACAGCCCAGCACAACACGTCTTCTAGCACCGCACAGCAAAACACGTTATAATCTCCGTCACAGCACGGCACACAACACACTAAACATGTGATTTCGTGGGTTGTGGTGTGGTGTGCTGTGCCGTCACATTTTGCACCTCTACCTTTTGGATAAATCATCTATTAATGAGCGAAAATTTAAAAACTAATAAGTCATCAATTTCTGCACAAAGGGAGTAATAAATACACTCTACCATCTTACTGGGCAATTTTTTTCATTCAAGTTATCTTTAACTGTGTTTTTGTGAAAATATAAATGTAAACTTGAAGGTTGAAAATATACGTAGATTGGTATATATGCATGGCTGACGCGAATTATATAACAATTCATTAGAGCATGAATTTTCTTTGGCACAACCTCCAAATTATTAATGGACATAATGGGTCAAAGCATGAATTATTAAGTTACGTATGAGTTTCTCTAACAAAATTGAAGCACTGTTACAGTAGCTAAAAAATCAAAAAAGAAACGCTTCTTGCTTTACTGTTATTTTGTTACTTTAAAATCAGATAAAAATGAGACGTCACAGAAAAAGAACTGCAAATAAAAGTGTTAGAACCTTACTTTCAAATCTTTTTTTAAACAGATAATAATTATCAATATTTTCTCCAAACCTCTCTCCAAAAACATCTTACGAATGCTGAAGCTCTTTCAGCCTGAATCTCTTCTGCTCAGATCGATCGTCTCCTAAAAAGGCCGATCTGAGCAGATCATTAACAACCCATGATCTCTTGTTATTTGGTTTCTCTAATCTAATCTTTTGTTACTCGTTTTACTTTTCGGCTTACGTTAATTTTAGGTGCAGTCTCTACAATTTTTATGGTTCTGTTCATTGGATCTAAGGCTGTTGTGGTCTGTGATCTATGGATGAATAGAAATCAGAACATATCTTCTTCCTTTGTTCTGATCTATGAACACCTTGAAGCAATTTCTAAATCTCCAGCAACTACATCATCTCTACCAAGTCCGATCAGGTCTGAATGTTTCTTGGATTTCGATGGAGATAAGAATTTTTTTTCTCCTGTTTTAGTTCTATGTGAATGTTTTTATTTTGTTTTAGTATGTAGTGTTAATGGATTTGTTCTGGTAATGGTATGCAATGATCTTTGTGTACTATTTCATGTTTCCTTTTATGTTTTTTTAGATCTGTTTGTAGTTCATGTTAATGGCCTGTTTAGCTTATCTAACAGGATCAAGTTCATCATCAACTTCACCATCCAGAAATTGTTACTCAAACTCCCATGCCGATTCAGTCCGACTCAGCCCGTTCCAGACACTTTGATATCGATTCAGAAGACTCCATAGACCTATCTTCCTGTTACTTTGAAACTGTTACTTACTGCTACTCTGATAATCTTAGTTGCTATAACTTTGATTTACTTATTCTTAGCAAAACTTGGTTGGATCTAACCAAGATCCCGTTGTTGCTATGTGTAGTGATGTAAATGAGCCTTATATGGCTAGTTTAGCCACCGGATGTGGTTATTGCTTTTAAAAAATCTTGGCTGGATCTTATTAAGATCTCTCCGCTATTATGTGCAGTAATGCAAACTAGACTTATTAAGATCTCTCCGCTATTATGTGATGTGTTCTTTGATGAACTCTGAATTGGTAGAAACGTTTGAAGGGGTTGATTTGTTGGTCAAAAATTGGTGGAGATATCATAGATTCGATGAATGTAATATGAACTTGAAAAATTCTATAAGGTTTTCCGACTACCAAAATCGGTTGAATGAATGAATGTACTGTCGAGGATTTTTCATCTTTTTATGAGAAAAAAAAATCCTTTTTTCTAGCAGCTACATAAAATTTTTCGATGAGCTCATCATTCAAAACCACTCTTCGCCTCTTTACGATAGACAGGCACTCCTCTTATCACAATTTTTTCTATATTTACCTCATATAAAATGTCTTTTTAAGACTTTGTAACTCCCTAAAATTACATCGAAATTTGTTACTCCAGGAAAATTTCTGTGGCACATCACGACACATTTGTTTCATCTAGTCAATAAGCTCAATTTACTCCACCAGCTTAGCACTAATTTCTTTCCCTTTAAAATGAGAAGCTTAATTGCACCTTTGAAACTTATGGAAGCTCATCAACATTGGGTAGAAAGTTACTGTAGATTGAGAATTTAAATAAGTAGTGCGAACATTATAACTACTAAAAAAAGAAGGCACTAAAAACTTGTGATAAACAAAAAGCATATGAAGTTAATAGCATAAACATTAGCTCCGAGACACCGACCTCTCGACAGATTTTACGCAAAATGGATTATTTGCCCAAATATTTTTAAAACATGGTTTTAATGGACGAGAAAAAATTAGTATGGGTGAAATGGACACAAAAAAAATAGTAAGGATGAAACTGGATTCCTCCTGGCTTAAACTTAAAAAATAGCGAGGATGAAACTGGATGCATCCTAATGTAAATTAAAATTAAGAAAAAGTATTTGAAAATGGGTAGGATGAAACTGTTTACATCCTGACTATTTTTATATTTTAGTCCATTTAAACACTATCGAAATGTAGATGTTTTTTTCACCCAGATTTTATTGATTTTGGTCTTTTTAACCAATTTTGTGCAGATTTTATACCTAAATAAAAAAAAGAATTGTGGAAATTATTTAGGTACTCAGTTGAATTATGTGTCAAAAATTTATTAAATATTTAAATGTACGTGGGATTTTAGTCGTCTTCCGAATTCCGATATCAATCAGAATGGATAATTTCTATCTCTGGTCTGGACTAGCCCCACTGCTAGACCCAGCCCCACCAAACCCCTCTATACAACTAACTAAATATAAACCTCTACTACGGTGGGGATCGAACCCCTAACTTCCTCCTTACTGGAGTTGATGGGAGACCACTGAGCTATGCTCTTGGACAATGGATAATTTCTATCTCTGGTCTGGACTAGCCCCACTGCTAGACCCAGCCCCGCCAAACCCCTCTATACAACTAACTAAATATAAACCTCTACTACGATGGGGATCGAACCCCTGACTTCCTCCTTACTGGAATTGATGGGATACCACTGATCTATGCTCTTGGACCCGAAGAAAAAAAATGAGCTTTTTCTATACAATAGATGATTGGAAACTTGATTTAGATTCGGTTGAAGATTTTGGTGAAGCTTCTTTTTTTTTTTAAGAAACAACAAGTTTATTAATCATCATCAACAGCAAGAAGTTTAGAACTATTGGATGGAAGCCTGGCAACAAGTTGTGCTCCAATCTCTTAATTGAAAACCACACATATCTTATGAAAAAGAAAGTCTCCAATAGAAACGTTCTCATCATGACTAGACATATAGTTTCGCAACCTTTTCAGGAACTCCTCAGTATCACTCCCTAAACCACCTAAGGTCGTGAAGGCAAGAACACCAAACCCCAACTTCTGACTCGTACATTTCTCCAAATACTTGGCCCTTTTTTTGCCACCGCATTGTACATAGCCCGACCAAGATAAAAATTACGCTCCCAAGTGCCAGTGAAGGGGGAAACCACTGTGACATCCAAACACATATCGTAGCCGTTATCCCAACCATATACAAGGATATCCGCAAGGAGTAAATCCGAACCATCATCTGAAAGGAGTCCCAAATCTACTTCCTTTCTGGATGGGACACTCGCACGATAACAAATGTATGTGAAGGTATCACGCATTAGGTCATGCATGTATTTGATCCCGACCCCTTCTTTGCAGTGCAAGGCGTGATCCCCAAAGATATCCATCCCAACACCACAAACAGAGCACAAGTCTCCATTCTCAAAGAGGGGAATCCCGAGCCTATACTGTAGAACAACACGAAACTGCCTGACACCAATTTTCTGATTAAGCCCGTCAATAGGAATCTCCAACAAGTAGTCCTGAGCTTGTTAACGCTGTTACTCTGCCAGAGGGATGAATCACGCTTCGACATGTTAAACTGATTGGGTATGTTCTTCATTACCACATCAAAGTATTTGACCGTAAAAGAGCTCATAGAGTGGGGGGAAGTATCATCAATGCGTAAAAAAGGATCACCAATACCACATACCTGTTTGAAGCATGTCAAAGTGTACTCAAAACTGGAGATTAGACCCGACACCCCGGAGTGCCTCAAGATGGTCCCTTGCTGAGATCTCGTTTGAAAACAAGAAGCTACATAACAATATTGCTTCGTGTCCTCCATAGTATACACCCCCAAACCACCATCTTTGATAGGAAGCGTAACTAATCTCTGTTGAAGCAAACCAAAACCCGACCCATCTCCCGTAACCAAGTGTCTAAGAAACTGTTTAAGATGGTCATCAAAAACCACATGTGCCTGATCCAAAAATTCAGGTTTAGTAGTACGCATGGCGAAATATAACCTAGAGACACCAGAACAGTTCCATAGCAAAAGAAACTCCCCTTGTGGGTCCTTCAACTTATTCACAACATCCATCAAGGCAATAATCTTCTGTACCCTCTTGGCAACCATGTTTCTGCAAAACTGGGGATCCCGGCTAACTGGACCGCCTAATAACTTAACACCGTCGGGGGGACGATGTAAGTTAGGCGGGAATACACCATCAACTAACCCTCTACTATCAATCGAAGGCCAGAAGAGCTCCGACTTAGAGACATTGAGATGCAACCCCCAGTAAACACCTTCCTGCTGGATAATGTCCAAGGCCTTGTCTACCATCAAAGTATCTCCTACTACGGTTCTGTAATCCAAATACCAAGCCTGAAGATCCAAGGTGCATCTCTCAGCGATCATATGTATAAGGGGGTGTAGTGTCAAAGAAAATAACATTGGACCTAGAAGATCCCCCTGTTGAACTCCCTGAGCAGATGAGAGGGTTTTATTCATATAATATAGCCTAGCAGGAGACGCATAACAAAACTCCACCCACCTCGATATCGAGGGACAATGCTTTCTAACCTCTCTAATTTTAACAGACCTACTCACCAGGTTGAAGGCGTTAGAGAAGTCCACCAGAAGCATAGACATGGAAGTAGAGTCACCCTTGACTTCCAAGAGGCGGTTAACTTCATGAAGAATGGATTCACCACCACAGGTCACCCCCACACCAAACTGATAGTCACCAAGATAGTATTCATTTCCTTACCGACATGAGAAGCAACAACTTTGGAAACCAGACGTCTCCAGATAGTGCCTACGGCAATCGGATGGATGCCCTCACCAGATTTAACAAGAGGTGTGAGGGGGGCCAAAGTTATAAATTCACCCAGTACTTGCCGACAACCCCCTGCGATCCAAATGTTCACAAGATCCGTAATGGAAGTAATGATCTCGCCCGATACCTCCGCAGCAGCCCCTCCTAAGGCATCAATAAGTAGCTGGGCCCGAAGACCATCTCTTCCGCACGAGGTCCTCTAGGAAAACTTTTCATCTTCTCTAGGACCAAGTCCTTAGATGCGACGAAGAGTGCATGGGAAACTGATGTAGAAGGAATCAGTGGGGTGGCGCGTACGGATGCTTAGCTTGCAACTCAAGTAAAGTGGCTTTGTTAGGAGGAGCAACACCACTGGAGGTCAAAGTGCGAATCACAGATGTATATAAACCGTTACTCAATTTCCTACGACATACCTGGAGGTTAGCATTTTCCCTGTCCTCTTATGTCTTAGCACGAGTTGCCCTTTTCTTGTATTTAGCCCTCGACTTCTGGAAAGTCTCCTGGTCCTCCAATGCAGCATGAACCAAGGATGCACACCCATCCGTTTATATCCATTGCTTCAAAGCCAAGAGGATCGCGACCACCTGAAACCGGCCGCTTCCTAGTGCCTGAAAGTTCTTCCTTGCTGCATGTAGGTGTGTAACGCCGCAACATACATACAGGGAGCATCAAGAGCTTAATCCAACAAGAGACATCAGCGGGATTACGAGCAACTTTCTGAATTTCTGCAGAAAGAACTCTAGCGAAACTGAGCCGGCATTTAGCAGGGATGTTACTGACAGTTTGGATTTGGCAACGCATGAGCTTGTTAAGCAACACAAGATCAACAGGAGGGAGAACAGACGCAACGGAAACTCCATCCAAGTCCGGATCGACAACACCATCGGCAGGAGCGTGACTTGGGGCAGCAGGTCGTGAAATGCCGTGAATCAAGAAGTCGATAGTCCTCCCTTTCAAAGGGTATTGGGTTTCTTCACCCCTATGCAAGGAACACTTCTTCTTCCATCCATGTATGAGCATACAACGGTGGCAAAGCCACATTTGCAGACCTTGCAGTGACTTCTCCCAAGCATGATATACAGCCAAGTCATTGCTGATCCTCAGTATACACCTCTCTTTGGCCTCCTTCGTGGGGTAATGTTTGTCTCTGATATGCGTAAGAAGGTAACCTTTGATATATCCCCTCCCTCCCACGCCATTTATAGCCCAGCAAAGGGGCATTGATGAAATTCTGAGTCATCAACATTAGATGAAGACATAGACTGGGGAAAGCCATGTTCAGGTATCATACATGCTGATGGATTTGCAGAAGATTGAATCGCAGAAGCAGCACGTACAGGAACAACTACACCGATGTGATTGCTGGTCGCATTTAATGGAGTTGCGGTGTCTGGGAAAGGTGGAGGTCTAGGTGCGACTGAAGGCGTTGCAGATGATTGATCCCCAACAGTAGCAGGAACCCTACATTTAATAGCATATGGGGAGGGTCTATCTGCAGCCACAAGAGGTGCAGAAGATTGAAACTCGAAGCTGCAGAAGCCCTAGACCGAGTCCCGACCATCACAGGGACAGCTGGGAAACCCTAAAAAGAAAAAACACAGTCTGATGGTGATAGGTGCATGGAAAAGAGAAGTCAGAAAAAATAAGAAACGGATGGCAGATTAAGGAGGAACAGGGTGATCAGTTGAAATCCATATTCCCTCCCAAACTCTCATTCGCCATGAAATCGCAGCTTCGGCTTTTTTTTTTTTTTTTTAATCAAAGGCCTTCAAAAATGCTAATAATCCCCCTCAACTGTTGGTGCAAGCCAAGCAGGAGGCACAGACCAATATATAGAGGCTTTCTTACGTTTTGCCCATTGAGCTAACTCATGAGCGACATAATTACAAATTTTAGGTTGAAAACTAAAGACACAAGCAGACAGCTTAGAAGAAAACAACTCAATGTCTTTGAAAATGGCTTCTGTCCTAGGATCACCATCAAAAAAACCAGAAGAAAATTGTTCCACCAACTTTCTAGCATCACTTTCTATGATTAAATGAGTCATCTTCTGTTCCGCTGCTTTCTTGAGAATTCCCCAGATAGCTCTGGCTTCCGCTTCTTCTGCAGATGAAACTTCAAACACCATATCAGCACAGAAAGAGGCTTTGCTTGTAAAATCTCTCATCACATAAGTTGCACCATTATCTCCAGTAATGTCATCAAAGGCTCCATCAGTAATGCATTTTATCCATCCAAACAAAGGGGGCATCCATTTGTGACTTAGACCAGTAGGGGTAGTAAGAGTAGCTACAATGGTAGATTTCCTGGTGAGAAGCATAGCTTTATCTCTTTCTAAGACAGAAGTATGATTTTCAGACACATTTTGAAAAACCAAATTGTTTCTACTAGTCCAGAGAGACCACATGATGGCGACAAAGAGACTTTGAGAATTATCAGGCAATCTGGAGTTTTGATCCAGAAGCCAGAACATTAGTCACTGATGAAAGTTTTTTTGAGAAAAGAAAGAGGTGTTTATGCAAAAACTGGACAAAAACCAGATCTTAAAATCAAAAGGACAGAACCAAAATATACATTATGTTCATCCGACTAAAGGGTGTGAAGATCAAAAATCTAAAGTTTCTTAGTTACCGAGATTTTAAAATTTTGAGACCTTGCTTTCAGGTACTTCTCTTTGATCTTTTTCTCCGGTCTATGATTCTTAACTCCCCTGTTTTCAGTTGCTATTTGATATCTATCCTTTAATTTTGTGTTGCTTATTTTTTGAAATCCTATCGAATTCACCGTATATGTTTGTTATTTGGACTTTTAGTACTGTTTAGCCTGTAGAAGCTGCTAAGAGTTTCCCTTAGCTTTGTTATGAGCACTGTAGCTTGGAACTGCCGTGGTTTTGGGAAACCACAGGAAGTTCGAGCACTTCGTCAAATTGTCAAATTAAAATCCCCTGATATAATCTTTGTTTCGGGGACTATGAGTAGTATCAATACAACAAAAAAACAAAATTCGCTCCTTGGAATATCATAATTTTAACTGCTTGCTCTTACCACAAGACAAATGGGGAGGAAGACCTATTGATGATAACGACACAAAAATTCTAGAAAATTTAATGATAAATTGGGATCTTAGAGACATGTCGTTCTCTGGACCAGACTTTACATGGACTAACAAGCAAGAAGGAAATAATCTGGTAATGAAAAGAATTGATCGGGCCATGGTGTGTGTGGGAGGACACCTTTCCACATACTCACACTCTTCATCTACCACGTATCAGTTCTGACCATTCTCAAATCTTGGTCTCTCTTAGTCCTGTTGTGAATAGTCTGCACAAATCCTACCACTTCATGTCTATGTGGACGAAAGATCCAACCGGTAAATTTGTTATTGAACAAGCCTAGTCAATTAAAGTGAGAGGCTCAAAAGCTTTTCAGCTGAAAAAAAAAACTAAAACATGCTAAAGAAAAACTCAATCACTGGAACAAAGTTTCTTTTGGTAATGTAAATTTCTCAATACATGAAACAAAAGAGAATTTAAAAGAAGTGCATATGAATTCACCTGGAGATACCAATGCAATCTCTGCTTTATCTGACAAGCTCACGTAACTATATTCTATAGAGGAAATCTTGTGGAAAGATAAATCTAGAAAATTATGGTTACACGAAGGTGATAAAAATATGCCATTCTTTCATAAATCCACCATGTTTAGAAGAAAACGAAATAATATTTATTGGCTTAAAGACATAAATGGGACTTGGTTAACAACTAGAGAGGCTATCGGTGAAGAATTCATCACATATTTTCACAATCTTAATAGCACATCGGGTAATACAGAACAAGACAACATCATTTATATAATTAAGTCCAAAGTTACTCACATAGATAATGAGGCCCTAGTGGCACCATTGCCAGATGAGGAAATAAAGAAATTTGCCTTCCAATTGAGAGCAAAAAAGGCACCAGGACCCAATGGGTTCACTGGCATGTTCTATCAAAATTACTGGGAAATAGTAGGAGAAAGTGTCACTATGATGGTGTTTGAGGGTGAAAGCGGTTTCTGCTGATTTCGGCAATTTCGATTATGTGGGTGAGAAACGAGTCTAAACCCTAAACAATGTATTGCAAGGGAGTACTTTGATTCGAGAGATCAATCTGTAAAAATCCGGCCTAAACCAAGAAATGACCGTTCCAGACTTGCTTCGATCACAAAGTGAAGGAGAATGGTTGGTCTAGGGAGGGAAGCGAAGAGAGTGTTGAGACCACAATAGTTGATTCGGGAAGAGTAGTTGTTTGACGACTTGTATCAGAAAGTGGAAAGCTAACAGATGGGAAAGCTAACAAGTGATTTCTGAGTGTTGTATTCTACTGACCAAAACTTTTCTTTGGTGGAAATAGGTGAGACCTATTTATAAAAGTCGCAACGAATAGTACCTTGGTCTCGTAAGAAGTGAAAACGGTTGAGTAAATGGAAGAAAATGGTAACGCCTGGAATTGATGTTTCCATAATGAAGGAAACGTTTCACCATTACTTCTTGTATTTACTAACCGCCTCACCATTATGACACTTTCCTGTAACGGGCGTAGTGTACGCCGCACGCTGTAAACCTCCAGACCAATGCCTTGATGAGCATCCCCCAGTTTATGACATGTTTTGATGTCTCGAGTGTTTTCATGGAAAACGTGTAGCATGTTGTTACGTGTGGCGTGGCCAAAGGATTTGGCGTTTGTAGCGAAGTTGGTGTCGTGACTAAAGATTAAGCATCGTAGCCAGGTTGGTGTCGTGACCAGAGATTTAACATCGCAGCCAAGACATTGCCACGAGTCTTTTGGTGGAAGGTTTGTACGTATGAGATCTGCATCTCAAGAGGAAGGTTAGCCGTAGATTGTTGCAACCCTTCGTTTGGCAACCAGCGGCATGGTTGCAGCGCTTGCATGCTCTTGGCACGGTCAAATTAGGGTTTTGGCGTCGTGGCCAAGATATTGCCATAAATCGTTTGGTGGCAAGTTTGTGTGGCTGAGATTCGCATATCAGGAGGAAGGGTGGTCGTTGATTGTTGCAACCCTTCGTTTGCATCCAGTGGCATGGTTTAGGCGCGGCCGAGCTAGGATTTTGGCGTTGTTTAGGCGCGGCCAAAACTAGGGTTTTGGCATAGTTTAGGTGCGGCCAAAATTAGTGCTTGGCATTGGGCCAAAAGTAGCCATGCTTTTTATGGAAACCTTGTATGGCTGAGATTTGCATCTCAGGAGGAAGGGCGTCCGTTGATTGTTGCAACCCTTCTCTTGGATGCCAGCGGCATGGTGGTAGGGCCGCATGTCTTTGGCATGTTTTAGGCGCGACCAAAATTAGGGTTTTGGCATAAACCGTGATGTTTGGCCTTAAGTCGGAAGTTTCCATGTGTTAGATGGGAACTTGTACGGCTGAGATCTGCATCTCAGATGGAAGGGTAGTCGTTGATTGTTGCAACCCTTCGTTTTGGAAGCTAGCGGCATGGTGGTAGGGCCGCATGGCTTTGGCATGTTTTAGGCGCGGGCAAATTTAGGGTTTTGGCATAAACCATGATGTTTGGCCTTGGGCCGGAAGTTGCCATGCGTTAGGTGGCGAACTTGTATGGCTGAGATCTGCATCTCAGATGGAAGGGTAGCCGTTGATTGTTGCAACCCTTCGTTTTGGAAGCCAGCGACATGGTGGTAGGGCCGCATGTCTTTGGCATGTTTTAGGCGAGGCCAAAATTAGGGTTTCGGCATAAACCGTGATGTTTGGCCTTGGGACGGAAGTTTCCATGCATTAGGTGGCAAACTTGTACGACTAATATCTGCATCTTAGCTGGAAGGGTAGACGTTGATTGTCGCAACCCTCCGTTTGGCAGCCAGCGGCATGGTGGTAGGTGTCACACGCCCATTAAATCGCCTAAAATTTTCATGCGACATGACCGACAATGATTGTGGTTCAGTGACTCAACGTCACCCAAAATCATTCAGCCTTGCATACTTGCATCAAAGTACGCATCTGTCTTCACTCATAAGGCTTTGCATAACGGAAGTCTTTTGTTCTTTCTCTCTAACTCTTCATTCCCCCATAAGCATAAGAGGTTCTGCGATGCACTTCAACAATTCTCACACAAGATCAGCAACATAATGTACACAAAGAATACTAAAACAAACCCATTTTATTGCACTAAAGGAAGATTACAAAACTCGTCCATCACATGGACCAAAACAGGCCATTCACCCTCTCGGTGAATGCCTAAAACACTCTCTACATTAGTGGTTCTTCACTCAAACAAACAACACTAAACTTATTGATCCCTAAGATATTAATACAAGCTAATGATCAGGCCAAAACTTCTGTGCAACCGCTTGCACATCCTACAGACAGCCACATGTCCACAGGTAGTTTCCATAACCGCTTAAAGTGTGATAACGGACTAGCCTTTACTAACTTCTGCCAAATCACGCTAAACCTATCCCAAACGGTTGTAGACACTGAATTTATAACCATTCTACCTTGTCTCACTTCATAGGAATGCTCGCAAAGCCAATAACCAACACTTGAGCTATAATGTGCCACTTTTACGCCAACTTTATGCACCACTGCATATGAACCTTATCTGAATTTGCTAAGGCGCCTTAGTTAATCCAAATTCATGACAACATGATTTCCAACTGATGCCAATGCGTTCCATATGCTCATATGCGTTATTCTTGTTTCACTTAGCTAATTTGCTTGACAATAGTAATGTGCACTCTCGTATTACTAGCTTGTTTGCATTATTCAATCTTTGGCCAGCCTTGAACTAATGCATAGACTAATCCTTGGTCTATTCTACATGATTGCATCGTCCTTGAGTTTGGGCCAACTCAGTTCCACGGACATGCCAACATGCCACCTCGCATGTTGCATGTTGCATCTTGCAACTTTGGCTTTGTCTTTCCTCATACATAATGAAGCTTCATTGTGTCGTCCAATAAACTCATTACTTAGCCAAATGCATTTGCAACCGAGAGACTGATCTCCCACTGTGGTCGCCAATTGTTTGAGGGTGAAAACGGTTTCTGCTGATTTCGCTAATTTCGAGTATGTGGTTGAGAAACGAGTCTAAACCCTAAACAATGTACTGCAAGGGAGTACTTTGATTCGAGAGATCAATCTGTACAAATTTGGCGTAAACCAAGAAATGGTCGTTCCAGACTTGCTTCGGTCACAAAGTGAAGGAGAGGGTTGGTCTAGAGAGGGAAGTGAAGATAGTGTTGAGACCATAATAGTTGATTCGAGAAGAATAGTTGTTTGACGTCTTGTATCAGAAAGTGGAAAGCTAACAGATGGGAAAGCTAACAAGTGATTTCTGAGTGTTGTATTCTCCTGACCAAGACTTGTCTTTGGTGGAAATAGGTGAGACCTGTTTATACAAGTCGCAAAGAAACGTACCCTGGTCTCGTAAGAAGTGGAAACGGTTGAGTAAATTGAAGAAAATGGTAATGGGTAATGCCTGGAATTGATGTTTCCATAATGAAGGAAACGTTTCACCATTAATTCTTGTATTTATTAACCTCCCCACCCTTATGACACTTTCCTTTAACGGGCGTAGTGTACGTCGCACGCTGTTAACCGCCAGACCAATACCCTGATGAGCATCCCCCAGTTTATGACATGTTTTGATGTCTCGAGTGTTTTTGTGGAAAACGTGTAGCATGTTGCTACGTGTGGCGTGGCCAAAGGATTTGGCGTTTGTAGCCAAGTTGGTGCCGTGACCAAAGAATAGGCATCGTAGCAATGTTGGTGTCGTGACCAGAGAGTTAGCATCACAGCCAAGACATTGCTACGAGTCATTTATTAACAGGTTTTTACGGATGAGATCTGCATCTCAGGAGGAAGGGTAGCCGTAGATTGTTGCAACCCTTCGTTTGGCAACCAGCGGCATGGTTGCAGTACTTGCATGCTCTTGGCACGGCCAAATTAGGGTTTTGGCATCGTGGCCAAGAATTGGCGCCGTGGCCAAGAGATTGCCATAAATAGTTTGGTGGCAAGTTTGTATGGCTAAGATTCGTATCTCAATAGGAAGGGTGGTCGTTGATTGTTGAAACCTTTCGTTTGCAGCCAGTGGCATGGTTTAGGCGTGGCCGACCTAGGATTTTGGCGTTGTTTAGGCGCGGCCAAAACTAGGGTTTTGGCATAGTTTAGGTGCGGCCAAAATTAGTGCTTGGCATTGGGCCAAAAGTGGCCATGCATTTTATGGAAAGCATGTACGGCTGAGATTTTCATTTCAGGAGGAATGGCGGACGTTGATTATTGCAACCCTTCGTTTGGAAGCCAACGGCATGGTGGTAGGGCCGCATGGCTTTGGCATGTTTTAGGTGTGGCCAAAATTAGGGTTTTGGCATAAACCGTGATGTTTGGCCTTGGGCCGGAAGTTGCCATGCGTTAGGTGGCGAACTTGTACGGATAAGATCTGCATCTCAGATGGAAGGGTAGCCATTGATTGTTGCAACCCTTCGTTCGGTATCCAGCGACATGGTGGTAGGGCCGCATGGCTTTGGCAGGTTTTAGGCGCGGCCAAAATTAGGGTTTTGGCATAAACCGTGATGTTTGACCTTGGGTCGGAAGTTTCCATGCATTAGGTGGAGAACTTGTAGGTCTGAGATCTGCATCTCAAATGGAAGGGTAGCCGTTGATTGTTGCAACCCTTCATTTTGGCAGCCAACGACATGGTGGTCCCATGGCTTTGGCACAGTGGTGCGGCTGGCATGGTTGGCATGCCTTGGCACGGAGATGTGGCTAGCATGGTTGGCATGCCTTGGCGCGGAGATGTGGTTGGCATGGTATTCCATTGGCACTGTGGTGTGGCTGGCATAGTTGGCATGACTTGGCGCGGAGATGTGGCTGGCATGGCAGGCCATTGGCACGGTGGTGCGGCTGGCATGGTCGGCATTCCTTTGGCGCGGAGATGTGGCTGGCATGCCATTGGCACTGTGGTGCGACTGGCATGGTCAGCATGCCTTTGGCGCGGAGATGTGGCTGGTATAGCATGCCATTGGCACTGTGGTGCGGCTGTTATGGTTGGCATGCCTTGGCGCGGAGATATGGCTGGGATGGCAGGCCATTGTCACGGTGGTGCGGCTGGCATGGTTTGCATGCCTTTGGCGTGGAGGTGTGGATGGCATAGCATGCCATTGGAACGTTTGGCTAGCATGCGTGGCTGGCATGTACAGAGATGATGCCAGTCAGTACCGAGGGCTCTGCCGTGAAGCATGGCATATACGTAAAAAAGGTACCCCGGTAATTTTACGCAGACATGTTGAACAGTTCAATAAATGTGCTAGTGGCGACATTATTACTCAAGTGTGACGTCACTGTTTGACTAAGGTTTTACGATTTTAACCCTAAGCTAAAAACCACCATCAACAGATGGTTAAACAATTATTTGAGTCGGAACATCTTATAACACAGTTTAATCATACAAATATATCTTTAATACCAAAAAACCCTATGGCTGACTCTGTCGACCAATTCAGGCCTATCGGGTTGTGCAACTTTGCTTACAAAGTTGTCTCTAAAACTATGGTTAACAGGAAGAAGCCATTACTGGAAAAAGTAATATCACCTAATCAAAGTGCATTTGTCTCTAAAAGGAAAATTGCTGACAATATTGTGTTGGCCCATGAGCTAATACATTCAATCAAGCATAAACAATGAAGGGTGGGATATGCTGCCATAAAATTGGACATGTCCAAAGCCCACGACAGGCTTGAGTGGTATTTTTTGGCCAAAGTTTTGAGTAAATTGGGCTTTCATCCATAAAAGTGGATAAAGCTAATTATGAATTTTCTGGGAACTGCATCGTATTCTATCATTCTTAATGGTGCCCCAATGGGAAATTTTAAACCAGAAAGAGGATTAAGGCAGGAGGGCCCTTTATCCCCCTACCTATATATCATTTGCGCAGAAGCATTATCGTCTTACATCAAACATCTAGAATAAATTAACCAGATTCATGGAGTTAAATATGAAAAATCTGCACCTTCTGTGAGCCACCTTCTTTTCACAGACGACCGTTTTCTTTTTGCTAAGGCCATCATTCCGGAGTTCCACGCTATTAAATAGTACCTGCAAAAATACTGTAAAGCAAGTGGTCAAGAGATTAATTTCGACAAGCCGGGAAATGTTTTCAGTAAAAAAGTTCATCCAAGATATATAAGGATGTTAGCAAAAATTCTTAATATATCTAAGCTCAACCTTGGGGGAAAATATCTGGGGGCTCCTGTATAACAGTTTTAAGATCAAAAACACAAACTCATCTCTCCCTCCTTTCTGCTGTAGAAAAACGAGTTAATGGTTGGCTCACCCAATTCTTATCTCAAGCAGGTTGAACCACCTTGGTAAAACACGTAGGCCAAGCTAGGTCATCATATCAAATGGCAACATTCCTGATCCGTAAAAACATGTGTCATAAGATTGATAGTCACTTGAACAGATAGTGGTGGGCTGAAGACCCTAATTCAAAAAAGCGAAAACTCCTCTTGATAGCGTGGGAAAATATTTGCAAATTAAAACAAGAAGGAGGCATGGGATTCAGAATTTTCGAAATTAACAACATGGAAATGATGGCGAGGAGTGTGTGGAGGTTAGTAGAGAAACAAAACTCACTCCTCGCAAAAGTTTTAAAAGCTAAATATTATCCTAAGACAGATATCCTAAACTCTAAATTCTCATACCTATCCTCGTGGGTCTGGAAATGCTTACGTCGTGTTATGTGTAAAATCAAACCATTTATATCATGGGTAGTGGGGGAAGGCAGTTTCATCGACCCATGGCGTGACAACTAGATACCTGGCAAAGGGATTGCTACACCAATGAATAACTCTGCTCCTGATGTAAACCTGAAAGTACAAGACCTCATAATTCAGGAAACAAGAACCTGGGATACAACAAAACTAAGTGTTGTCTTTGATCAAAATACAAAATAATTGATTGAACAAATCCTTCTTAGTCTTGTGCCCTATAGTGATGTAAGGGTATGGGTTCCATCAAAAGATGGCAACTTCAATACAAAGTCTGCCTATTGTGCTCTCAGTATGGTGGGGACAAAACAAACTCTGATCTTTGGTTAACCTTGTGGAAACAAAACCTCCCTGAAAGAATTAAGTTGTTTGTGTGGAAAGCCTTTAAAGGGGCATTACCTACTAAACAAATTCTACATAATCGTATACACATTTCCGAATGTATTTTCCCTAGATGTAAATTGAAATCTGAGACCATTATGCATTCCCTAGTATCTTGTGCTAGACTGAATCAAGTTTGGGTAATCCTAAATATTCAAAATATACAGTTCCAGAATTTTACCTTTGATCAGCGGATTAGATATTGGCTCCGGCCACAACCTTACAAAGATTCTTCTGGAACAGATAATTTTTTCCTGAAGATTGCGTGCATGATGTGGTCAATTTGGACAAGCATAAATGAGATCGACCATAATGATTTACTAGAAGAACCTTCAACAATCTGGGCAAGAGATAAATACATGTTGATAGATACTCCTAAAGCTCCAATCATGAACAAGATATCTGCAATAACACCTCATTAGTTAACATCTCCATGGGAGGCTCCTCCAATAGATTGGATAAAGATAAATACTGGCAGTGCTTGGAATATAAACTCTAAAGAAGGAGGAATGGGGTTCATTATCAGAAATTTAGAACTGATATTCATTTTTGCTCAAGAAACTTACTTGGATTGCTGCTCAGTAGAAGAAGCGGAGATCCGAGCCATTAGAGATGCCCAAAATCATGCGTGGAAGAACAAACATGATCAGATTATCATTGAAAGTGATGCTATGAATACCTTGCAGCAAATCAATCAAAAGACATTTTTGGGAGATCAGAGAACTCACTTTCTATTTCAAGATGTGAAAAACCTAATCCCTAAATTCAAGTCTCTTTGTTTCACTTATGTACATCGAACTGCTAATAAAGCAACACACGATCTGGCTCAGTGGGCTAAGACTAATGTGAGTCAGATGGTCTGGTTTATCCCACTGATCTGGTTATTTCCAACTCTTTGTAGCGACCACAGTGTGTTAAGGAGTAATATGTAATCTTCTTATTTTGCCTATAAAAAAAAATCAGGCTACGTGAATCCAAAAACAAACAAGAATTACAAACAACTATGGAGAATGAAACATACATAGATCCAACTCTAAAGTACAACATTGTGAGAAATATTTTCGATCTCCTTGAAACTAAGGCACCATCAAAACGGCTCACATTTCATTCCGTTGATAATATTTTAAAATAATTTCTCATTTTAAAAAAAGTTGTGAGAATATCTCATATGCTGGTATTCATACCAAAACTCAAAATTGAATAGAAGTTGACGACAACATGAGTATGAATCATTGAAAGAAAAAAGAAATAACAACACAACAAAATCGGAAGATGATAGAGATTAGTAGAACAAAGAAAACAACAACTAAGAATCACAAAACAAAAAAACCCATAAATAATAACTTGCTAAAAGTATTATCACAATCAAACATCAAAAAAAAAAATCAGTGTCGAATATTTTTGAAGAAATTTTGCACCCATAAAAAGGTTGTTTCTTTTGCCTTGGTTAAACTTTACATTATGATTTTTTCTTTAGAGTGGTTCAACCAGCGTTTTGAATTTTCCCAGGCATCGCATTTGTTTCATTCAGTTATCAAACTCAATTTCCTCTAACATCGTACTACAAATTTCTTTCCCTTTAAAATGAGAAGGTTAATCGTAATTTTGAAAAATACCCACAATTGGTAAAAAGTTATTATAAATTGGAAACTTAAAGAAAAATATTGAAAATTTATAGTCATAAAAACTTGCTGGTCGTCTCCACATTTATATATCGTCTAATTCATGTACGATGGTATGATAAATAAAAACAATTGAATGTATAAGGTGAGCTTAGTTTTATGGATGTTCACATCCGTTCCCCTGTAATTGCTCCATGTCAGATTTTTTTTTGGGTCTATTTTATTGGAGATTTTGTATTTTTATAGCCAAATGTCATAAAGCTAGTGGAGTCATGATTTCTACTGAAGTGAGTTACAATTAAGAAATAAAAACGGATAATGATCATTTGTCCAAATATTTTTAAAACATGGTTCAAATGGATGAGTAAAAATTAGTATGGGTAAAATGGACACTAAAAAATAACAAGGATTAAACTGGATTCATCCTGACTTAAACTTAAAAAATAGTAAGGATGAAACTGGATGTATCCTGATATAAATTAAAAATAAGAAAAAGTATTTGAAAATGGATAGGATGAAATTGTTTACATCCTAACTATTTTTATATCTTTGTCCATTTAAACAGTATCAAAATCTAAATGTTCTTTTCACCCAGAAATTATCGATTTTGATCTTTTTAACCAATTTTGTGAAATAAAAATATCTTAAAATCTAATGGCTTTTTAATAAATATCTTCTCTAATTTTTCTAAATTAATAAAGGTTAAGTTTGGATTACGATATCATTACGTTTAGCCTTTTTTTTTAATTATTATTTTGATCACATGCTGCAGAAAAAACAACCGACAACAAAGCGGAACAAAAAAACTTGACTAGAAAAGGCTACATCTTCTTCCAAACTAAGATAAGACAGAAAAAAATGCAGCGAGGTTAGGAAGATATCTACTGTTGGTGAATTTTATGCTTAACAGCATAGCTGGCGAGTAGATGAGCAATTTCATCAAGCCATTTAGCCTTTAACATACTAAAACGACGTTCATCAAGCCGATGGGTGTAACAATGTTCCACTAAACCATTAGGTGTAATAGAAATGTAAAAAGATCAAACAAATATTATACAGAACAGTTCTGAGTTAAATGAGGAATGGTTATGCATTCCTTTCTTCTTTTCAAATGCATAACCATTCCTTGTTCGGGTCGGGAATGTGATTCCCGAAGGGACTCGAGGTTAGTAGAACCCGTCTCTAAGGGGAAGTTTGTTTTATAGTTCAATAGTATATTTGGTGAAAATTGTTTACGTGATTATTGATTAAGTGAAAACAATATATATCGAGCTATTGCTATTCATGTCCGGACGAGCATGACCACCAGTTCTATAAATCCGATACAAGTATATATTGGTTTCATATCGGATACAACCATTCCTAACCCGAACTACCAATATCACCAACCAAAAAGAAATAAACAACCTAGAGAGTCCAGATTTCGTTCTCTTCGTCTTGTGCCTTTGTTAAATCAAAAAGTTCACACAAGAAGTGCAACTTCAATCAATTTCGAGTTTTAATTGTAATGAGAAAGAAACCATTTTCGATTATTATTCTTTTTCCTCTTTCTCGTTGACACGAATCAAACCATTCTGTTATCTAATACTCCTCCTGATTTTAAGAAACAAAAAATGGGTCATTTGTCCAAATATTTTTAAATCACGATTCAAATGGACCAGTAAAAAATAGTTCGGATGAAATGGCCAAAAAAAAAAATAGCAAGGATGAAACTCGATTCATCCTAGCTTAAATTTAAAAAATAGCAAGGATGAAACTGGATACATCCTGTGTAAATTAAAAATAAGAAAAAATGTCTGAAAATGAGCACGATAAAACTGGTTACATCCTGTCTATTTTTACATTTTTGTCCATTTAAACAGTATCAAAATCTAACTGTCCATTTCACCCAGGAATTGTTGATTTTGGTCTTTTTAACCAATTTTGTGTTTAAGAAAACTGATGGTTTCAATTTTTAGTTAGGCCAATTTTTAGAAAAAAATTAAAAGAAAACTAGGTGCTACGCACTGGGCATCTGATTTGGTGTGGCGTGGCTTCGCCCAGCCACGTCCGCTACTATGCATTTTTGACTTGGTATGGCGTGGCTTCGTCCCCTCCCGTCGCATTTTTAATTTGTTGTTTTTTAATAAGGCATTACGAACATATAGATTTCGATTCCAATAACTGTTCAAAGTGGGCTTCGAGACGATGCTTGCATCATCATTGGGTGATAGCCATTGGTAAATATACATTAGAACTAAGAAATGGAAAACCTTCAGAGGCAGGAAAAAGTTTGCAGCTCTGAGAAAGAAAAAAAATGAAAAAAAAAAAAAAGCTTCTTGTTGACCCGATGTATCTGGTCAGTACACTACAACTTGAGAATTATCCAAATTTAAGATACTGAAAGTTACCTGTGCCAGCCTCGGTAGGATCCCCGCGGACAGCCGTACCCTTTCCGAACACGGTCACATAGCACCGATATTGTCTCCATTTGACCACCTTGAGGTTAGGTGTGGGGTTTTCATGTAAAAGGTCTCGGTGCCATGTAGGGAGAATGTCTAGCTTATATATCACCATACAAAGAAGAACATCAAAGCCACCAAAATCATCGATTGTTTTGTTAAGTCGAACTTCAATTTTTTTTCTTGTGCTTAACAACCTCAGGCAAAAGTCTATAATACTGGGAAGCTAACCATTTCTGGGTCACCATACTTTTATTCTACAACGTACATTTTTTTTTTGTATAAGTTTTTTTTTAATAAATGATCGACTGTTAGATATAACTACCACTCACAAAACAGACGACCCTCTGCAGTTTTATGTCATGATCCAAATGATAACATGAAGGAGGGTTAGAGTTTCATCACGCATTTTTGCTGCTCTTGTGGTACTACTTTAGTTCCAACAAACCTTCATGAAAGATCCAAGGCGCCGATATCCAGCATGTTAATTAACATGAAAATTAATCTCTAACTATTTCTAATTAAATGATAGAATTCTACCTGTAGCCTAACCAATATTGTTGTTAGTAGGGGGTTTATTTGAATGCTTGGTTAATAGTTTCTTTAAAGACCAAACTCCTAATCTGTTGGATTGGATGAGGGTAACTATGGGGAAGCCATTGTTTCTCAAACATTTTAGTGCATCTGATTTTCCAGAGTCGCCACCAAATTACTGTTGTCACCTACAAATGTTTTCTTGCTTCCAAGTTACTATTGGGTACAATCCATATCAGTGCCAAAAATCAGTGGTCTAAAAAATATCCATTCCCAGTTTTGCGCTCTGTGAGGTGTGTTTGGTGTAAACAAAATGAATTTAAGACATAATATGTTTCGCTGAGCATACAACCGGTGAGTAGGATAATTCTTACCTATAGAGTGAACCCTCCGGGGTTTACTCTGGGATCTCACATATATGGGGGTGATGAAGGAACAAGGGGAAGGATATAGAGTTGATTCCAGGTAGTTTTATAACTTAAAATGACTGATTTTTTTGATTTTTCGGTTGATTCCTTTCATGGTAATTAGATTTCCCCTTGTTCTTTCATCTATTGATTTTTCTGATTAGACTATGGATACTGTTTATGACTCCTGATCCCCTTGTTTGATTTTCTTTTGGTGATGATCGGTGCAGTAAATCCCGATCTGGATTTTCTAAAAAAAGAGAAAGTGGAAAAAAAAGAAAAAAAAAATCTCTTCTGTTGTAGTTTTCTAAAAAAAAATCTCCCAGAATCCGACATCTTTTTACATTACCCAATGACCCCTATTTATCGACCAATCGACCGTAATAGTGTACAATTCATTTTACTTCGTCTGTATTTCATGGAGATGCTTTATACTTCGCCCAGATCATTTTTTATAAAGTTTTCCCCACTCTTTTGCTGAAAACTTTGGATGTTTGCCGGGACAGCTGTCCCTTTTCTTGCTCCATAATTTACTGACTTCGCCAATTATCTTTTCAACCAAGTAACCTTATTTCGCCAACCTTTATTTCGTGATTGGTGTCTTGTCGGATACTCCTATTGATTCTTCACAGCTTAGAATCCTTATACGAGGTACTTCGTTTTTTAGGATGCTTTCTCTTCGTGCTTTGTGACGAGGTAATTCTAAATTTGATTTGACAAGTCACTGACCGCGATCTTTGAATGAGATTCTTCGGTCTATCTCGTACCTTCCTGTATGGCCACGTGGCGAGCCTATTTTGTGTACCCACGTGCATTAAGAAATCCATTGATCAAGGGCAACCGATTTATCAATCCGTACATCCATTAAGTGAAAATTTATTGGATGTTAGATTGGACGTAGATACCTAATTACATATCCATTATTTATTGGATTTGATATAAATGAGGCAAAAACCGGCCCAACTCGTACCATGTATTTGGCATCCATCTTTGATGACGCATAGGACTATCAAAACCGTCCGTTGACCAAAACGATCCAACGGCAATAACATAGTTATCCCCAAACCAAAGTGCTGTCAGCACAACTACTATATTAAACTGTCCCGACAACCCAAGTGTCATCAGACAACTACATCATCAATCCATATTCCCTTCTCTTTCCCAAATCACCATTTTTACCGGCATCTGAATTTCCGGTAAGAAATTATCCAGATTCCAGCTATTATCAGCAATGGACGCAACTGGAAAAGTGAAGAAAGGTGCTGGTGGAAGAAAAGGAAATGGTGGTCCAAAGAAGAAATCAGTAACAAGATCTGTTAGAGCTGGTTTACAATTCCCAGTAGGTAGAATTGGTAGGTACTTAAAGAAAGGACGTTATGCTCAACGTATCGGTAGTGGTGCTCCTGTTTATCTTGCTGCTGTTCTTGAATACCTTGCTGCTGAGGTCAATTTCTTCAACTTTTCATTTAGGGAATCTTGAAATTTTCATAATTCCTGTCAATTTAGTCTCAATTCGAAGTGGGTTTGGCTCTGTAATTTGATCTGCATGAAGAAAAATCTGCTAAAAGACATAATTTTTTGTTTGGTTTGAGCTCAGAATTTGATTTTTTATGTTCCAGAATTAGGGATTGTTGACTTTCGTGAAAACTTGTGAATTTGTTCTAATTCCAGTATGGGTTTGTGATAAATTTGTGTTTAAATAGATTGCATGAAGAAGAAATCCATTGGAAGTCATAATTATGTTAGGCCTGATTTAGATCTAGTACCTTATCTCCTGGTTTCTGTTCATTTATGACCTTAATAATTATGTTTAATTCTTATTACGACATCTTGATTTCTCCTCTGCAGTATAGATTTTGTGCTTAAATCACCAAAACCAAAATAGTTGTGTGAAAGACGAGTTTTATTAGGCAAACGATAGGCAGATATTTGCAGTTGCTTGATGTAGTTGTAAAATTTTGTGGACATTGTATGGAGATTTCTGAATTGATTTGCTTTTAATTTGGTTTTAGAGGTTTCTTCCCATAAACACTCTTCGGTTCAGAACATGAGTTGAGGTTAAAAACCACCCCAAATTGGCCGTGCTGATTATTGTTCTGTGATGGTTAATCTGCACTTCTTGCCTTGATTTCATGCCAAAATTCTTACTTCTATAACTTTGCTTTTGTAAGAAATTGAACATGCTTGTTTTTGGATTTGGTTTTTGTCGACACTTAATGGAGTTTTCTGAATTGATTTACTCCTAAGTTGGATTTAGAGGTTTCCTCTCGAAAACACTCATTAAGGTTAAAAAGCAACCCAAATTGGTTGTTTTGTTTATGTTCTGTGGGTTATCTGCACCTCTTGAACTTGAATACATGCTTTATCTATGCTATCGTAACTTGTTTTTTCAGTAAGCATCTGAGCAGGGTTGTTTTTTCTTTGGTTTGAAATGGTGCTTTAGGTTTTGGAATTGGCTGGAAATGCAGCTATAGATAACAAGAAGAAAACAATCAACCCAAGGCACATTTTGTTGGCAGTTAGGAACGACGAGGAATTGGGAAAGCTTCTAGCAGGTGTTACCATTGCTCATGGAGGAGTCCTGCCAAATATTAACCCAGTCTTATTGCCAAAGAAGTCTGAAAGGTCAACCCCAGCTGCATCCAAAGAGCCTAAATCACCAGTCAAAGCCGCCAAGTCTCCTAGGAAGGCTTAAATGTCTGTCGCAGCAAAACAACTATGAAGACAAAATAACCGAAAAAAATGAAGGGGAAAAAAACTCTCTTTTCTCTTTGTATGTAATTCTGGGATTATGTTTATCTGTAGATTATGTAAGTTTGTTGTCTTTGTTTGTGTGAATGAAACCACTTGTTTCTCTTGCTCACACCGCTCTCTGCACCTCGTACTGAAATCATGGGCACGGTAGTGTTGTGAAGAATACATGTGATGTGGGTTGTGAAGTTACTGTGGATTACACCAAATTAGAACGAGTCAAAAGATTCATAGAAGGGTGAATGGTGTCGATCACTTGCAAATTGCAATTTTCAAGGGCACTGAGAGAGGAGTTCAGAAAGTTGGAGGTAAGAATCTATATGTTACTTCATACATGATTTGATTCTTTGTTGGTCACAAACATCAACCAAAGTCGAAAAATGACTTATCTATGAAGGGGCAAACTACAAACCAACCTTGCCGTTGAATAGTTAGGTATTTCGCCTGTTTATTTATTTACTTTTTCTTACTGAATCATTTTTATTCCAAACACAGTTAAAGTTTCATCATATAATTAACCTTACCATGTTAAGGGGAAAAAAAATCTGCTAAGATGTTGGAGTAAATTGAGCTATGTTGCCCGAAGTAATAAAAGTTACGGGTCACTGGTTTAGCTTAAGTTTGTCAGACTCGGACATAATATAACTCTTTAGTTAATTAAAATCTATGTGCTTAATTAAGTTTAACCCCCATTTTTGTGATTAATTATACTGCTTAGTTCTCTTTAACTAAGCTATATATGTCTTGTGATTAGTCTTCCTCTTAGAGTGCTTAGTTTAGCATATTTATACTCACTTTTCTTTGTCTAGTATTGTACTCTGAAACTCTTAATTCTCAGATTAATATTCATATTCTTCATTCTAGTTTGTTGGTTTGGTATTGAGACGCCTGCATCCCCAAATAGCATTATCTTCACTTTATCTTAATTCTATCGGGCAGTTATTCTTCAGTGTTTTTGCATTGTCAAGCTTTGTACGTGTCTGCTTCGATATCTTGCTTCAAATTCATCTCATTTGCATTTTCCTGCTCCCCCAAGACAAACGGGGCTTTAAGGGATTTAGCACCAACATTTAGCATTGCAGCTGGTTTATTCGCCATTTAATGCGTGGGTTGTTGAAGCCTGAATTCTACGATAGTCCTATTTGGGTGATTGTATCTGCTCTGTAACCTACCTGCCTATTTTCACTTTTTTCAACTAATTTACTGCTTCTTGAATTTCTTCCAAGTAGTTCTATTCTTGCTTTGTTGTGGTGTAAATTTCTTGCAATTTGTTGCGAGTCTTTAATCTTTTTGAAATTCTAAGCTGATTCGTTAAGCCCATTTCTTCTTTCCTGCATCTGGGCTGGTCTTTCAGCTTGGATATTTTCTGGAGCTTCCCTATTGTTTCAGGCAGCTTCTACGGATGAGAAGTTTTATCTTGGAACCGTGCAAAGCATTCCCCCCACCCCCCACCCAACAAAAAAATCATCTAATTACCTCTGCCATTCCCAAGACCCGATTTGATTTTTCTGTTCGAAACAAAATCCCCAGCGGAGTTTTTATTTTAACGTTTTCATTTCTACGACTAGTTCATTACAACAGCTTAAGGTTTCCTCTTTAAAACACTCGTTAAGGTTAAAAGGTATCCCTAATTGGTTGCACCTCTTTAACTTGAATCCTCCTTAATAACTTGGCTTTCATAAGCATCTGAACAGTTTTTTATTTTGTTCGTTTGAATTGGTGGTTTAGATATAGGAATTGTCTGGAAATGCCAGCAATAGATAACAAAAAGAAAACAATCATCCCAAGGAACTTTTTGTTGGCAGTTAGGAATGGCAACGAATGAGAAAAGCTTCTAGCTGGCGTTACTATAATACCATTGCTCATCGAGGAGTTTTTATTTCCCAAGAAGTCTGCAGCTGCATCTTCCAAAGAGGCTGAATCACCAGCCAAAGACACCAAGTCCACTAAGAAGGCTTAAATCTCTATCGCAGCAAAACAAAACATGAAAACACTCTATTTTGTTTGTAGGTAATGTAATTCTGGGATTCATCCCTACCTACGTTAATCAGTATATCCTGTTAATTTGTTATGTTTGTTTGTATGAACGAAACCACTCGTTACTCTTACCACTGCTCTATGCATCTCAAGATGAACTCATGAATCATGAGCATGGTAATATTGTGAAGAATACATGTGGATGCCAAGTTAGCATGAATTAAACACCAAACTGGGATGAGAATGATGGTCACTTGCGAGTTCCAATTTCTTTTTTATTTTTATTTTTTGAACAAAGGAGCAAATATATTAAAAAGAGGATAATTTACACCAGAGTTTAAATGAGGAATTAACATGCCAGGTGGGTGAAACCACCATTCCTCATTCAGATACAACCTTCTAATAGCTTTTGCTAAAGCATCAACTGCTTTATTACAACACCTAAAAACATGAGAACAAGACCAAACTAGAGTATTATGATTACACATATTTATACAACTCCGCAAAAGAGGTAAACTCCTCCAAGGAGGAGGAGGATGTTGTTGTTGAACAAACCTACAGATATTTAAGTTATCTGATTCAAAGATAACTTTATGTCACCCATGGGACAGAGCTAAATTCATACCTTCAACCAGAGCCCATGCCTCTGCTTGAAATGCACTATGAGTCCTCTTCAAGGCTCCTTTTGATGCCACAAAGCGTCCTGCATGATCTCGAATTAGGATACCAATTCCAGCTAAATAAAATTTAGGATGAAACGAAGCATCTATATTAATCTTCAAAAAATCAGGAGGAGGAGGCTGCCAAGAAAGCTGAAGTCTAAGATTATTTCTAGCAGGACTGACAATATTGTTAGATAACGTAAGATGATGTAAATGCAAGTAATTTGTAATGCTATGAATGATTGCAGTAATGTTAGGAGTAGCATTGTTAAAAATAACTTGGCATCTATGTTTCCAAATACTGTGTAACATGCACGCAATGATGTGGATGATCTTAGATGAGTGATAAATGCTGATTTCAAAGTCAGGAGATTGCCAATTTCCAATCCAATCTATAAAATGTTGATGCTGACTTAAGTCCTGATAGAACTGAGGAATGAAATATCTTCAAATGGCAGCAGCGAAAGGGCATTGATAAAGTAGATGATCCAAACTTTCAAGATGATTGTTGTTGCATAGAACACAATCATAAGATGTAAGTATATCCTGATGAACCAACTTAGTCTTGACAGGTAGGTAATTCTGAAAAATCTTCCAAAAGTTGTAGCTTATAAGTAATCTGCAACTTCCAAAATTTCAGCCAAAATTTTGTTGACAAGGTATTAGTAGCAACAACAACCCTATGTTGACTTTCACAAAGATGATTATAACTAGATTTAGTTTTGAAAATACCAGCAGCAGTGAGAGGCCATACCAAAGAATCTTGTTGATCTAACTGAATTGGAATTGTAAGGATCGAATCAACTTGAGAAGAAGTAAATAATTTCCTGAGTAAAGGGACATTCCACTGTGAAGAAGAAGTATCAATAAGTTGAGAAACCCACTGATAATTACTGAGATGTAGATCATACCAGTTTTGAAGAGGAACATTTAAATCTGGAATCCAGTTATGGGTCCATATGTTGATTGTTGTACCATTACCAACTTGCCATTTTTCCTGTCTAAGAACAACATGAAGACCATGAACAATACTCTGCCAAATCCATCTACCTTTATTTTCTGAAGGAGGAGGATGATAACATAAGTCATGAAAAATAAAATACATTCCCTTTAATATCTTAGCATATAAAGCATCTTGATTATGCAGAAGATTCCAGGCTAACTTCGCCAAAAAAGCTGAGTTATAGTTCTTAAGATTCTTCAAACCTAGACCTCCAAGCTTCTTAAGCAAACTGACTTTGTCCCAAGAAATAACAGGATGAGACTTCTTATTAGTATAATTATGCCACCAATACTGTCTCTGAATCCTATTCATGTGAGCAATAGTTGTGTCTGGTAATTTGAAAATTTGCATCTGATACATACACATAGTACTAAGAACAGAGTTAAGTTGAGTTGTTCTACCTTCTTGAGGAATCAATTTACTTTGCCAACCCTGCAGTCTAGAATTCATGTTATCTAAAATTCCTTAAAAAATTATCTGTCTTGGTCTGTGCATAAGAAGAGGTATTCCCAAATAATTTTCACCAAGCCCCATACATTTCATTTGCAAAATATTAATGATATTGTTCTTATGAGAAGGAGGGGTATGCTTACTGAAGAATATTGTTGATTTTTACATGTCGATGACCTGGCCTGAAGCTTGACCAAAAGAAGTAAGAAAATATTGAAGATGTCGCATACGAGTAGAAGATGCTTGCAAAAATAACAAACAGTCATCTGCAAAAAACAGATGGTTAATTGCAGGAAAACGTTTGTTAACTTGAATAGCTCTAAGATGACCAGAATCAATTTGTTGTTGCAGAAATCTAGATAAAGCCTCCATAATAAAGAGAAAAAGATAAGGGGACAAAGGGTCCTCTTGACGAACACCTCTTGAAGGAGCAAAAGTGGCACTAGGAGATCCATTAATCAACAAGGAGATATTCGTAGTGGAAATGCAATGCTCTGTCATTTTAATCCAATCAACATGAAAACCAAGACGAGATAAAATGGACAGTAAAAAAGACCATTCTAATCTGTCGGAAGCTTTCGACATGTCTAACTTTAAACCCACTAAAGCATCTTTGTTTTTCTTTGTTTTCATTGTGTGAAGAAGTTCATGTGCAATGATTACATTGTCATAAATGTGTCAGCCAGGGACATAAGCAGTCTGAGTAGGTGAAATGATTTTTTGTAAAATGACCTTCAAACGATTGGATAAATTTTTTGAAATGACTTTGTAACTGACATTACAAAGACTAATGGGCCAGTAATCTGCTGGTGTTTGAGGGTAAAGGATTTTAGGATTTAAAACCTGGTAAGTATGATTCATGGCTTTAAGCATATGATGGGTAGTAAAAAAATGTTGAACCATAGCAGTTACCTCTAAACCAACAGTGTCCCAACAACGCTGGTAAAAAGCAGCTTGAAACCCATCATTTCCTGGAGAAGCCCGTGGTCTCATTCGGAAAACAACCTCTTTAATTTCTGTAATATCTGGAAAAACTAT
Organism: Papaver somniferum; assembly: GCF_003573695.1. Lineage (NCBI taxonomy): Eukaryota > Viridiplantae > Streptophyta > Magnoliopsida > Ranunculales > Papaveraceae > Papaver > Papaver somniferum. The sequence continues at coordinate 954,544 of NW_020648748.1, forward strand.
AAGACTTAAATTTTCAGCATCTGAAACACAAGGGGGAAAGTTATTCAAAATTTCCATGTTCTGAAGAGGACCAGTAGTAGTAGTGATTGCTAAAAAATGCTTAAGGAATATGTCTTCAATTTCTAGTTTAGTATCATACCAAATATCAAGAGGACCTTTAATTTCCTGAATATTAGATTTCCTCTTATTAAAATTAGCCGTTGTATGAAAATAACTTGTATTCCTGTTTTCCTCAGAAATATGTGCACCTGCTTGCTGCATGAAAAATTCTTTTTGAATTGTTAACCATTGTTGAAGAGAAGAATTTAATTGCAGAACATCAGGATGGGTAACCGGCATATTCTGGTCATGACAAAGTTGAAGTTGTTGATGAAGAGAATGAATTTGAGCTTTAATATTACCAAAAGAGATTTTATTTCATTTCTGCAGCTCAGTTCTAGTAAATTTAAGTTTGCAAGAGAACTGATAAGAAGGAGACCCTTGAAATGAATGATTCCAACTGTTGTGAATAGTGGTTGAGCAAGACGGCACTTGAAACCAACATTTATAAAGTTTAAATGGAGATGATCTACTAGAATCAGGTATTGAGTGCAACAAAATAGGGTTGTGATCAGATGCAAGAGGAGCAATGTGTTGGAGATGAGCCATAGTATAGCTAGTAATCCAAAGAGAGTTCACAAGAGCCATGTACAACCTAACAGAAGTATGGTTATCCCTTGCTCTATGATTCGACCAAGTATAGTTAGAACCATGAAAACCTAGATCAATAAGGCCTAATTGGTTGACAATATCTCTAATATTCCTAGAATGATAATTAGTAGAAGGACGATTACTATTAGTTTCAGAATCAACCATTGTGAAATTCAAATCACCTATTATCACCCAAGGAATGTTAACATCATGGCTCATGTCTAATAAATACTGCCATTGAACTTGATTCTGAGCAGAATTATTGTCACCATACAAACAAGTAAGAAGGATATCAGGTTTATGATTATGAGAGGTAATAATGGCATGAATAGTGTTATGAGTAGTGTGCATAATTTATAAATCAATACCATTTTTCCATGCAAAGGCAATACCTCCATAGAGCCCTATAGAAGTATGAAATCAATAATTCGGATATTTAATATGAGATAAATACAAATGCATCTTGGCATCCTGAGACTTTGTTTCACAGATGAAAAAATATCAGGGTCATACTGAGTCAAGCAAAATTTAAAATAATCTCTAGTATGAGGGTTATTAAAACCTTGGCAGTTCCACGAGAAAACTTTCGTTATAGCAAACCAGAAGAAAAGACCAAACAGAATGTAAAAAAAAAGATGCAGAACACCAAATAAAAGAAGTTGTAAAAGAAAAACAACTAAAATAAATATAGAAAAGATGAGAAAAATAGACATGAACCCAAGCAGCAGTGCGAATCTGAGTTTCCATACTCGGCATATCTTGATTAGTTTCACCCGGACATCCAAAGTTAAAGAAGTGATTTAAAACCAAGTGAGTAATCTCCATGTCTATTGCCTTTCTCAAACAAGACCATATGGCGAACACTTTTACTTCATCTGTTGAAAACATGGGAATTGAGATTTCTGCTGCATAAAGGCATTTCTCTAGATCATCTTGAACCAGAAACCCCTTACCACCATTAAGAGAATTCAGATCCCACCATACATTAATAGTAATGGAAGTCCAGCCTATAAGGGGAGGTGACCAATGGGTAGGCAAATGAATCAAAATAGGAAAAATATCTTGTAAAGTAGTAACATGACAAGGGGTATATTTCATGGATATAACTCTTCTTAGCATAGTCTCTGGTAACTCTTGTTTCTGGGAAAATAACACAGGGTTCTTACTAGACCATATAGACCACATAATGTTAGCGATTAAAGGAGTATTATCACTATCATTAGTTTGAGAGTATGCGCCTATTCCAAACCAATCATGATTAAAGTTCATATTGCAAACCACTAGAATAACCAATCATGAAGATTAAAGTTCCTAAAAAAAAACAGTTCTAATATGCAAGATGGAAACAAACCAAACACGGCTCACAACATGGCAAGTAACCATAACATGCATAATAGATTATTCAACATCACCATATATAGAGGACATAATTTTGACTCGATGTGCATTTGTTCTGCAAGTACACTTCTAACAGGGATAACATTGCAAGCATATTTCCATACAAAAAGTTGGACTCTAGCGGGAACTTTGAAAGACCAAATACGATTCCAATAGGTTTTGTCTACATGGACTCTAAGACCTCTAAAGCACATTTAGGCTGACTTAGATGAGAATTTCCCATTTTTAGTCAAATACCAGTGTCACATGGCCCAAAGGGATCAAGGAAATCTTTTGACAAAAAGACTGATTAAAGTGATGCTGCAACTTTACAATGTCTCAAGATCTGGTGTCTGGATCAATGAAACAATTAACAGTCAAAGAAAGGTCAGAGATTGTGTTAGACCTCGGGACAACCTTACCCTAAGAAGGTATCTAATTATCACACCAGGTATCCAACCTTACCCTCGGGACAGATGTGCCGAGAAAGCTTGAACACATAGGATACATAAGTAAGGGGATATAGGATCACCTTGTCTACGCTGAGTTGTAATTAATAAGACATCAATACCCTTCATTTTGAATCGGAATATTCCCTTAAACAACCGTGGCATTACAAGTAATTCAGAAAACACCAGAGGATATCTTCGTCATCCGATTTCCACTCTGGCTAAATTCTCCCCCCAAATCTCAGTCAGTAAACCACACCACACAGATGCAAGAAAAAAAGGCCTAAAATTATTTCTCCCCCCCCCCCCCCCCCCCCCCCCCCCCTTCCAAAAAATCCCCACAGTCGAAAACCCTAAGAAACCAATTCAGATGATCTTCGTTCTCCAATAGAAGATTCAATTCACCACCAGAACAAGTAAGATTCTCAACTAATTTATAATTGTTTTCATGATTTCGTTTAATTTGATTATGTTTTGAGAATGTATGCGATTTCAAAACCTAATTAGAGTGTATTGATGAATTAGGGTTAAAAATTTTAGATGTATAATCAAGGAAACTTTAGTAGTTCTTCTCAGTTCAGACCTAATAATCCCCAGCAAAGCTCTATGCAGCCTCCTTCCCATCAAGGTGGAGGTGTTGGTGCTCCACCACCTCCACCACTACAACCACCTCAATTTCCATCAGCTCCAGCACCTCTGGCAGTTCAACATGGAGGTCCTGTGTATTACCACGGTCCACCACCACCTACAGGTCCACCTTTTCCTCCTAGGTTGGCACCAATACCATCTTCTCATGGGCAAATGTTGTATAGCACAGCCACACAGTTTCATCCTCCTCCTCCTCCACAGCATGGGCAGTTTTTGCCACCACCACCACCGTCACTACCATATTCTGGTTTTGTTCCAGTTACTTCTTCTTATGTACATTCTTCTTATGAAAATCCTTTCGAGACTGTGTCTCTTCCACCATCAAGCTTACCACCACCACAACCGCCACTACCACATGATTCTACTTCAAAATTTTCTGCTAGTTCGGATGGTCGAAATGCTGAGGATGGAAATAGATGTGTCAAGGGAGATACAGGGGAAGATTCAGAAGTAGAAGGAATTCTGCCTCCTCCTCCACGAAAGCCAGCTGAACAGGAGATTGTTAAGAACATTGAAGTTTTGTGTAATCATATTGCTAAGAGTGAGAATGGGCCTGCACTCGAAGTTCGTGTAAAAGAAAGTGGGAATCCTAAATTTGCTTTCTTATTTGGTGGTGAGCCTGGAAGTGAAGCTGCAATTGCTCACGAGTATTTTCTGTGGATGAAAAGTAAATGTTGTATGAATTTACCATTGGATAAGCAGCCTGAAAACACTATTTCATTGCCTGCGGCTGCACCTTTAGAAATTGAAGATGCATCTCATTCAGCTCAAGATTCTGACATGGAGATGGAAGGTTAGTCGTGTAGCTCATGTTCTTTAATTAATTTGCTGGAATCTAGTAAAAGAATATTCTTTCAATTAATCTATCTTTGGTTGCGTATTTAGTAACTCTTATATTGTCAAGTCCACAGCTGCAATTATACCTTAAGTTGTCAAAGATTTGAAGTTCATGTATATTTTGTGCTGGTTTCCTGAGTGATTATATGCACTGTGTAGTAGTTTTTATAGTGCAATTTCACTAATACATAATAAGGCAATTCATGGACAAAAATGCTTCTATAGAATCAGTTGGTGAAGTATTAAACTAGTTGTTAGGTGCATAATCTGATGTGTTGGGAGGAACCTTTAGGATCACGTATGATGAATTGAATGGGTTCATGAGTTGGGTAATATTGTGTGTCAACTATCTTTTGTTATTACATTATGTGGGTCCTCTTGTCTATATTCCTGGTTGTGTAAATTCCTGTGATTCTCGAAATAAACTGTTTCCTTAATTTTTGTAAAATCCTTCTGATGCAACAATTTGTCTGAATGTCATATTCATGAACAATTTGAATGTGTAGTTCTATTATGTACACTAATGCAGTTCTGGTCTCGGGTTTCTTGTTTAGCACTTGAAGTATATTCTGATAGAAGTGCCATCAATTGATGCTTGCTGTAACTGCATCAAATTTAGATACTAAACTGCATCAAATTTATTACTAGAACTGATTTTTTTTTCTTCTTTTTCCTAAATGTTTCTAGATGGTATGAATCAGTCTGACATAGATCAAGGGGTTTCTGACTCAGTTGAAGGGCTAAAAGAGCATGTTTTCAAGAGAAACGAGGTCTCATTTGTGAAAGAACAATCTCCTGGACATCCGCATTTGATATTCTCACCATCAGTGAATATCACACCTGGACTTCTACCTGGTTCAAAAGCTTCAGTAGTTGCTGCAGATGGAAAAGGTTCACGTTGTTTGACCTTATTTTCTAGCTTCACTTTTGTCCTGCAAAATTTATATTAACATGTGTTAGTTTGAAGACTCGTAGCTTCATTTTCCAGATTCACTAGCACATACTTTAAGCATGCATAGATATTTTGACGGTCGTTACTGTAGTCAAACTTGTGGGCCTTGAAAGTCGTAACATAAAAACATTGCACTCAGAAGCGCATCTAAAGCTATGATACTTCGTACAGAATTAGTGCATGGAAGCGCAGTTTCTATCTGAATTCTTCTATTCATTGGAAGGCATAAATCATTATTCCAGTAGTTGAAGACTCGTAGCTTCATTTTCCAGATTCACTAGCACATACTTTAAGCATGCATAGATATTTTGACGGTCATTACTGGAGTCAAACTTGTGGGCCTTGAAAGTCGTGACATAAAAACATTGCACTCAGAAGCGCATCTAAAGCTATGATGCTTCATAGCAGTATTAGTGCATGGCAGTGCAGTTTCTATCTAAATTCTTCTATTCATTGGAAGGCATAAATCATTATTTCACTTAAATAGCGCTTTTAGGGCTAAGTTTATATTGATCAATCATAGAGATGGTTACTGAATGCTCAAATCCTAAATCTACATGTGAAATCATAGTTCTGAGCAAAAGCCAAAATGTTTAGAGTTCACACTTACTAAATGACTGGCACTGCCCTTTCTTCTTCTTTTATTCTCTATTTTGTTTTTATCAGAACCATTATCGCCCTATGCTTGGGAATTAGCCTAGATTGGGTTAGCAGTATATCAATAGTTGAATATTTGAATGCTATAATTTTATTTAAATATTATGATCAGATATAAAAACATTGTTGATTTGGTAGTCTTGAAAGTTTGAATGTCTGATACAAAGATCAGTATTCTGTATTCACTGTTCAAGGCTCTGATCTTCACAAAGTTGTCCTCCTTCGGACATGGATCCACATGCTTTATTACCTAGTTCACTACTTGTTTGACCTCTTGTTTGAATAGCCTCGATTAACTGTTATATACTTTGTTGGTTAAAATTGGTCAACTATACCTGATCTTTATGACCAGCAATGGGTTTTGTCATCACTGCTTGATTCATTGTTAGATCTTCGGTTCAAAATATTTTTACCACCATGCATAACAGCTTTAGTTGTTAGTTGAAGGTGTTATTTTGTAACTCGTATACAACAAGCTCCATTTATCACATGTATGTAAAGAACTTAGCTTTGGTTTACATTTTGAAACTCACTTGCTAGAATTGTCCCAGAACAACAAAAATGTGTGCTTGAAGGACCATCTACCGAAGATGATAGCTCAGCTTCAGGGGGCCTCAGGTACACTTATCAAAAGCGGAAGCAGGTCGTTCCTCCCACTAGAGATGTAATCCTGGACAGCGTTCCACATGCTGATGCTTGCGTCAGTGGTGAGGAGGCTTCAGGTGCACTTATCAAAAGCCAGAGCCCATTATTCAGACGGTTGCAAGAGTATGCTTCTGATGACTCTGCAGAAGATAATGACAGTATGCCTTGTGAAGACGTGAGTCCTGTAATGGTTTCACCATCAATCACGGCAAGTAAAACAAGTTCACATGAAGATGAAATGACCATACTGTATGCAGATGTAGGCTGTGAAAATATTTCTGCAAAGGAAGAGGTGATTATGCCGTCCGCAGAGTCAGGTTCCATACAACCTATCGATCCTCTCTCTAGGAAGCCAAATATTTCACAAGATTCACTTGAAGTGATTGAGGCAAGTGATATGGCTAATGATTCTTTAGAGACAACTGTCAAACTTCAGGATAATTATAGTGGAGATCAAACATCCCATAGTTTGACGTTCAAGGATGACATCCAAGGTGATGCTGGTATTGGTAGCCATAGTGATAGGCTTCGGATACAAAGTACAGAAAAGCTTCTCACCTCAAAGAAAGTTGATCAGTTTGGGAGATTGGTTAGAGAAGACGCGAGTGAAAGTGACTCTGATGGTGCACGCTATACCAGGAGGCGTGCTAGGAGAGCTAGTAGGATTAGGAGCAGGAACAGGAGCCGGAGCAAGAGTAGGAGCAGGAGCAGAAGCCGAAGTCGTTCTCCACATGGTAGACGGAGAAGAAAAAGTCGTAGCCCTCGCAGGAGAAAGGATAGGAGAAACCGATCTCGCAGGTAAAACACTATAACTTACCTTTGATTTGAGTACATTCTCTGTTGGTTGATTTACTGTTTGTAGGTCAAATTATTAGGGTTTTGTCTAATTTATTTTTCCTGCAAGCTACCACTGTGTAGCCTTCTGTTGTGTTATTTCTTAAGCTTTACAGATGGCAGTTTTCTGAAGTTTTTGGTATGTTTCAGCTGGACTCCAAAGAGACAAAGAAGCAGGAGCAGGTCACCTAATTTTAGGCATAAAGGCGAGAATGTTCTTGATAAAAAGCAGGATAATAGGTGTCAGATTCCATACTGCATGGATTTCTTTCGAGGAAGATGCTTCCGTGGACTATCTTGTAAGTATCGACACCACACTTCAACAAGTGGTGATCCAGTTAAAGATAATAAGAGCAGAAATCAAGAGTATCTCGAGCTCCCAGAGAATCCAAAAAACAGTGATGTCAATGGAGTTCCACAAATAGTTATGAACACAAACGTGGGCAACACTAATCCACTATCACAAGTTTCAGTAGAACATGGCACCTCTTTAAAGGAGGAATTCAAGAATCAAGAGATGTTACCCTATAGCAGCGTTGAGATGAGAACAGATTGTCGTTTGAGTGTGAATAAAAATTCGGGTTCGGTAATGGATGATAGAAGACGAGTTACTTTAAGTGGATCTATTCGGTCAGCTGCTGGAGTAAACCTATCGGACTCTGAGGCTGCAATTACTGGAGTGATAGTACAACAAGCTCCGCAGGAAGAGCTTGGTGTTCAACTTAAGGAGAACGAGATTTATAGGCAACCGCTGGAGATTCTGCCATCTGAGGTCTTATCAGTGCAATTAAAAGTTGTGTCAGAAGCCCAACATTTGACTGGTGTAGTTTCTCAGAATGAACCTTGCTCGCTTCCAAATAATGTTCAACCGCCTCAAACTAATATTCCCAGTTCTCAGCATATTTCCCAACCTTTTTGTGGTCATCCATCTAATCCATATCCGATCCCAACTTCAATGAGCCAGACCCAGGTGCATCATGTTACTGCATCTTCCTCGTTCCCACTTCAGAACATTGCGCCTCAACCTACTGATTCTAAAGAATTCCAGCAACCCAATTTTCCACCATCAGGTTTCCACTCTTATGCTTCCCCGTTACCTCGTCCCCCTGCTTTTCCTCAAGATGTTAATGCGGCATACATGTCAATGCCACCTACCGCAAACATTCATGGTCAGTTAGCCCCAATGGAGAGGCTTCCTCTTTATCAGGCTCCATTTCAGGACCAACATTCTCAATTCCCAGTTCCACGACAGACTTGGGCGCCTTTGCCTCCAGCTTCAAATTCTGCCTTCCAGAATCCTGCTTTTCATCTACAGTTTTTACAGCAACCCATGCAGCCAGGGAATGAGTTCTTTCGGCCAGTAATGAGGCCTTACTCACATGAAGTGCCTTATAACAATATGTCTCAGTTATCTGTTGCTGGTGCATCCAAATTGCACCACAATCCATATGCGTCTACTTTCGAACAAACTCCTGGAGACTCCAGATTTAGTTCTGTTCTTAGGCAAGATATGGAGCCCAACTACAGAAGTAACAATGATTCACTTGGTTCAAATGCATCAATAAGTGGGCAAGGCATTGGTGCTTTTGATTCTAAATTGACTGATTTACCTTTGGATTCTAGTAGATCTGGAGGCCAAGTCCTGGGGAATGAGAATCTGCCATTGTTTGAGAGTGTTGAGTCGTCTTCAACTACACTCGGAAAACTAGGAAATACTGGTAGGCAGGCTGTCGAGGGTGCAAGTGCTGCAAATATGTCTCCTGGAGATGACGAGCTTGGTGATACAGCAATAGATGCAGAGGTTGGTGCCGTGGAAAATGGGAGCCCTCACATTGCAGAAGAAGGGAATTGGAGCCCAGATAATCCAGCTGATGCAGGAAACACCGCATCTGGTGATGATGAGGTTGGTCAGGTTGAAACATCAGGGAAGAGCAAGAAGAGCAAGGATTCCCGATCAATGAAACATTTTAGGGCTGCTCTTGCAGATTTTGTAAAAGATGTTCTAAAGCCATCATGGCGCCAGGGTAACATGAGCAAAGAGGCATTCAAGACAATTGTCAAGAAAACTGTTGATAAGGTATCAGGAGCTATGAAAAAGCACCAGATTCCAAAGTCACAGGCAAAAATAAATCAATACGTGGAGTCTTCACAGCGGAAATTGACAAAACTTGTGATGGTACATGTTCTTACACACTAATCTTTTTCGCTTACCAAAAGATTTTTCATGCAACTTATGTTACTCGCGCAACGTCTGACTGCCTTTGTTTGTCGAATTTATGCAAAAGGCTGGAACACTGTAGCCGTTAAAATCTTGCTAATTTAGAATTTTGCTAAAAAGCTGGTAGCTTTTCTGCTTTTAGCATGCTCCTCTTTCTACGTGTTTCTGCTCCTTGTCCATTCCCTGTAACTTGTCACAGGATTAACCTCATTATAATTTGAGCAATCTTATAAGTATAAAGTAGTTTGCTTAAACCATATGTTACTCATCTTTGTTTTGCAGGGTTACGTGGATAAGTATGTCAAAGTATGAAGGGTTTGAGGTGCTTTTGACCATCTTTTACGCTCCTTCATCAAAGTGTGGAAGTGTTTGAAGAAGACATGTGGTTTGAGGAGTAAGTACTTTCCTAAATATATCCTCATTGTATTATCCAAACTGGATTCTTAAGTCCCGATATTCGGAAGATTCATGATGGATCTTAAAATTAATATTTGGAAGTGGAGTGTTGCCTAACTGATAGTTAATCGCAGTATGATTCTTTTGCTCACAGTGGTTTTGATACTGCTTCATAGAGACCTTTTAGACAATGCTAGATAGTGGAGAAGGAATTTTTTTTATAGTCTATTTCCTGCTGATACTGTATTAGCATATATCATTCGTAAAAAAGATTGTGCCTAGAAATGGTGTTTTGCTTAAGACGGCATGTTCCACAAGATGGAAGTCTTAAGTTCGGTACCATTATTATAATAAAATCGGGTGTCGTTATGATGCTATCAGTAGGACACAGTTTGTTTGGAAAATGGTTTGGATATCCACCCTGTTAAAAAATGTTAAAGGAAGTGTTGCAGTATTATATCAAAGATAGATGTTCAATGCGTGCATTTAAAATTGAAATTTGCTATATTACTGTAGATTTTCATTACTGATCATGTTGATAATAGACAGATTTGTAATGTCTGTAACTGGGCTCTAGGCTAATTGAATTTGACAAGTCCAACCTTATTAGCCATATCTAGTGTAATTTGGTGAAATACATACGCAGCGTGGTGTTTGAACATATCTCTGCAAACCCTATTTGGTTGATTAAATTGTGTAAAAATGCTAGTTACTTGGTTCAAATATATTTCTGCAAACCCCAACAACTAAAAGAGAAATTAATATGTCAACTGACACTACTTCTGTTGTTGGACTAATCGTCACAATATTCGAGTGAAGATAGTTATGAAACTCTAAGGATGCTGATTCTTGTGCAATTGGTATTATTTTAACTCTTGGGTATGTCTATATTACAGGAATCAGAGGATGCTCTGTGAGAACCAATGGAGTAATGATAGCTGAGTGTCTTGCTTGGTTGAAAGCTGTAGACGGTATGCTGGAATCAGGGAGACGGAAGATATTGTGGTGGGGTAAGCAATGGTAGACACACCTGTCAGTTGGAGAAGCAAGGTTATTCGGTAAGAATACAGTAGTAAAATTGATAGTGATAGTATTGTGAATGTTGTTCATGGGTACATAAGTAGAAACTGTATTTACTTAGCTGACTATGTTGCTGTGCAAGGTAGAACTCTACACATAGAAGAAACAAAGATAATAGGAGTTGTCTTATTTGGTTGAGGGTATTTTGTGAGAAAATAGAATTGTTTAGCTTCTACAACATTTCCTCCAAGTGATTTTGTTGGCACAGGAACTAGCCAACCTTTGAGAGGGGAACCAACTTATATTTCTAAAGACGAAGGCAGTTGAAAAGCTTGAGCAAAAAAGAAAGCAATCTTGTGAAACTGTTGTGTACTTCGTTTTCTATCTTTTGTTATTTTCCCTTCCATTTCTATTGCAGGGTTCAATATTTTTGGGTATTCATATGTACACCCAAATTAGAAATGTACCCCCCCAAAAGAGACACGTGTCACATTGATGGGGAGAGAAGGGAAAATTGCCAACTAGGTAAAAGTAAAATTTAGCTGGAGTTCACATGAGCTCCATTGGGTTGCGCGGACGCAAGGACGCACGTTAGAAGATGACACGATACGTGTCCGACGCATCAATATCTTATTTGAACGCACCGATGACTCGGGTTTAAAACATTTTTTTTCATTTTCATTTAAATTTCTTCCTTTATTTCTACTATCATTAATTAAATGAGGAAAGACAAACATTTAGATCAATCATTTAAGTCTTTATTAGAGTTTTGTAATTGGAAATGACATTACATATATCCTTGGTTGGGCATGTGTTGTTCTAAGAAAGCATTTTGATTGTATCATGTGGTTAATAGTGATAATGCTTGACCTTCAGCGTGTATAAACAACGATCTCGCCTTTTCTTTAGAAATTTATACACATGTAACATTATTTTCTAATTTTTAGGATCGAAACACTTGACTTTGTTATATAAATACATAATTGTATATATAAATAAAATATGTATATACGTGTCCGCGTTATAGTTTTATGAGAATTTTGTAGTTTCCGCATCTGCATCGTGTCCGCGTCTGTGCAACCCAGGCTCCATTGCACCAACTGGCGGATCGAGTGAACTATTGAAACATTGCCACGTAAGGTGATATTGGTTTCTCGTTTTCCGAGACCATTTTAAATTTTAAAACAAATTGTATAATTGTATCATTTGTAAGAGAGAAAGAGGGTTTGAGTTCCTTCAAGAGAGAGAAAAATGAAGGAAGAGAAAAGGTTTCAGTATGGTATCATTTCTATCAATGGAGCCGAATGAAGTAGAATTAGAAAATGATCGAAACCTTAAAAAAGTTTGTGACGATGGAGGATCAAAACCTATGATTTCTTCTTCAAAAGATGCGAAACCAACTGACTGTTGTGGTGAGTTCTCTTAGCATCTGTGATTATACGTTAGATTGAAGTCTTTTAGGAAAGTTTTGCTTAAATTTTGTGTTAGTTCATTGTTGGCTTGTCTTAATATGACGAATTTGTTTATTTTTCCTAATTTTTTCTTTCCATTGGATGGATCCACTCCCTAATTTATCTTAACATCGATTAATATCGTTTCTTCTTCTTCTATTGCATGTATGAAGTACTGTTTGTGCTATGTATTCTGTTTTTTAATCAATCACATGGAAGATTTAGAAGTATGGGATCTAATTACGGAGAGATTTACATGATTTGCTTGTTTCCGATTAAGTGTCATGTGAATGGGTTTCGTCATTAATTTGTGGAACATACACTAAAATGAAAAGTAACTTAATGCTATATACCTTATATTAGCATTAAGAAAATGTAATCTGATAATTGTGCACCCCTGGGTGGATATTCCTCACCCCATCATCTGTTGAATTTTAACGGGATTTCTGCCGTTTGGAAATTGGGCTTAATTTTATTTTTCCATAATTTCAATTACAAAAACCAAAAAGACAAAATACAAGTTTCAAAACATATAATTTCTCTTTCTTCTCTTTGCTTCTTTCCTTGACATTTTATTTTGTTTACCTATCCCCACGATCTCTCTTATCTTCTGCCATCTTCTGTGCATTTGTCTTTCCTTGGCTACCACGATCTTTCTTCACTGATGTGATGATTATCATTCCTTAGGTCACCTTTTTTTTTTATCAAATATATATAAAACAGCTCCAGCATCCAAGTACTAAAATGTCATCACCATTAACATAACCAAATACTTTGTTGATAATCTGGAAATGAATAACAATACCTTATCAACCTGATCGTTTTTGATGTTCTAAGAAAATTATTGATCACCCATTACTCAATATGACTTCATGTATCTAAAAACCCATGAATCTTATACATTCAAGTGACTAACCCAAGATGAGCTATTATTAACAAAATAAAAAATAAAAAAACTTTTGAAAATCTAAAATCAGATAAAAACTTGATAATAGATTACAGAATAGAGAGCTAAAAAAGTGAAAAGAGATGTTAATCAAAAATTAATATTTGATTTGTTAGTGGATTTTTGATTGATAGATATGTCATGTTTGATTCATTGGATGATGCATTAATCCACTCTGATTGATGGGGAAATTTATAATCATGCAATACTGATTATTTATGTTGCAGCATATGTTTAATTAACCAAGGAAACAAGAGGAGAGGGATGCTTAAGAACTCGAAAATGAGATACATAAGGATAAAAAAGATGAGTCATGAGATATTATAGATTTGATATAAAAAGTAGTTAATAAATATTAAAAACCAAATATGTATTCCGCCAATTTGGGCTCCTAATAAAAAGGGGAGGAATGTGCAACCCGGTTAAGCTGGGGTGCAAAAAGTCAGACTCTTTTCCGAGCCCATTGTATTTTAGAATAAATTGTGTCTTTTGTTGTAGAAAATGAGGGTTTAATTAAAAGAAAGAGGGTTTTCAGTTCTTTGAAGAGAGAAAAAGGAGGGAAGAAAAATGGTTTCAGTATGGTATCATTTCGATTAATAGATCCGAAAGAAGAAGAATTAGAGAATGATCAAAACCTTAAAGAAGTCTGCGACGATGGAGGATCAGAAGCTATGGTTTCTTCTTCTAAAGATGCTAAACCAACTGACTACTGTGGTGATTTTTCTTATCATCTGTGATTATACGTTAGATTGAGGTCTTTTAGGAGAGTGCTTAAAATCTGTGTTCGTTCATTGTTGTCTGGTCTTAATATGACGAATTTGTTTATATGCGCTAACTTTTTTTTCTTCTATTGGATGGATGGTATGACTAAAAGATGCCTACAATATTAAACCGCAAGTATACGGTGTCTACAATGTAAAACACAGTATCTCTCCCATAGGGACTTTGCTGGTGCAAAGTTAAATTCAATTCTTGCTGTACTGATTTAGATCAAACAGAGAGTTTTTGTCGATACGACGAAATGCTTGTTATAAGAATTAAACAAGAGAACAAAAATGTAAATAAAATAAATTATTAAACACTTGATAAGAGGGCACTAGAGCTATCAAATCCACCATATAACATTCCCTAGGAATTTCAGTTAATGAAACTATTCTTGTCCTTATAATAGACAACGGTGGAGATTCAAGTCTGCCGCATATCTAAGATTCTCTTCACATGGATAATTTAACGTCAACTATGGCGTTAATCCCTAGCATTAACTTTCTTATTACAGCACAACCAATCACAGATTAACAATAGACAATTAAGCATGAGTTGATGCTACAACTTATAAGTATTCTAACTACCTAGGATGCTTGACATTCTAAGGGAAAGTTATGGATTGTAGCACAAGATTAAGTCTATCCATAATCATTTCAGCACAACAAGAACAATAACACCAACATGAATAACCTAACAGTATATTAAGGGCTTCATCTAAGCCCTAACTTATAAACTTAGAACATAGCAGAAACATGAGACATATGAAATCCAAAGATAGATAAAATCATTCATGCACATTTCTTTGTTCAACTGATTTCTACCAAGAACAGTTTTTGAGAAGATAGGTAACAATTGAGTTTCTGCTTATGATCCTTCTCATTTTGATGATTAAGTTACATAACAACAACTCCTATTTATACATCAATTTCTCCCAAAATTGGGTTCAATTTGTAAACACATACACTGAAATCTAGGGATTGAGATGTTAATCACTCACCATAACAACTGATTTGCACTCCATTGCAGTCAACCACTTCATTATCATCATAACCATGCTGTTGTTGAGGGAGTTTCAGAGTTGTATTCAGACCTTAGGTTTTCAGTTCCTACCCCAACGACTTTCAACCTATTTCTTCACTTTTACACAAATGGATACGGAAGAGTAGGTAAAGATGAAGAAACTGGGTGATTGACATTAGAGAGAACAGAGGAGGTAAGGGTGGCGTACGGATGGTATAAGAGTGAGATGGAGAGACCGGTGGTGTATGGTCTTGACAGTTGAGAGATAGAGAGGTGGTGTCGATGGTTTGAGAGGATAAGATTTTCTGCTTTTGGAAGTGAGAAGAGAAAAGGTAAATGGGGATTTACTTGGTTGTTAGGCATGTCTAGCTCGTTTAGATGTTCATGGGTAACATCTGTTGACTTCTTTGTATTCAAACATGACTAGGAACACTTTGGACCATTGATCAAATTTGATTTTATTTCTAATTCTTGACCACAAATGTTGTTCCGTTGACTTTGGTAAGTTCAGTTCAGCACATGCTCAGCTAACATCTCCCTAGTGTAGCGGTTCGACATTCCCACTTCCTCTTACGCCCCCTTTTGCAGTTTCGTTCACCTCTTGTTCACCATTTACTCAACCACCTAAAACACAACACTAAAAGAGTTTATTTCGACAAAATCACCCATTAAAGGAGATGTGCCCATGATACAAGATTTGTCGCAAAATAGAACATGAAGACATTAAAGATGTGATAAAAGACAACAAAAAGATCTAGAAATATTCATTATTAGGCATCGATCACACCCCCAAACCTGAATTTTGCTCGACCTTGAGTAAACAAAAGAAAACTAAGAAAATCCTACCTACACCACTGTCGCTGGTCTCTGGATTGCATTTAGCGAATTCAATAAACCTTTTAAACCACAAAGTGTCCCTAGTGGACGAGTTGAAGTCTCGTGAGGGCTTGCTTAGAACATACTCACAAAGTTCTAGGTCAAAAGACAGCTCACCTTGAACGAAATGTTTCACCTGCAATTCTGAGATTAGTTCACTACAAAATGGACATGTCAATCTAGATTTCAAAGGTACAAGTGACACACACTCATTCCAGCATAAAAAATATTTTGAAATCCAAAAGTTAGAATAGTTAACATGTGATAAGAGTGTAAGGTTTAATTCTATCGTGAGCATGCATAACAAATGATTTATCAACCTAAGTCATGACTGCCAATACTAAGAGATAGTTGAACCGATTCAAAGGCAAGCCTGCTACACCCCACTATGGTTATTACAAGACTATTTACAATACAAATGCAAAGACTAATTACAACACATGCATTGAATGACTTTTGACAACTTTGAAACAAGAAGTAAACAAATACTGACTTTATGGAACAAAAGATAACAAGTTGTCTTATCAATTCTTTTCTTTTCATTTCATTTTTTTTCTTCTTTTTTAGATGCAAGAGTTACGAAGACAAGATAATACAACAGACTTTACAACGACTTTTCATAAAACCAAAAGATATATTACAATAACATTATAACAAGAGGAAACATCGGTATTCTAGTTGACTGGCAGTCTACCGGATTATAAAAATCAGACGCTATACATGCTTGATATACCGTGTAAGTGCAAGTTCAGATCACATGTTCAAAAAGTTTCAAAAAAATGTAAATCAAACTCACATGTTGTAGTGCTAGAATCTGGAAGATATCAAACTTGTACCTCATCATCTAGATCGAGAACCCTAACATATAAGCGCAAGCATCACATATCAAGGCAGATGAGCTCACTTATTTATTTATTTATTATTATTATTTTATTTTATTTTTAGATATTTACAAGTTCTAACATGTTCACTACAAAGTTCATGGGTTCTAACATATCTGATTACTACCTAAGTTCATGTGGTCTACCTACACCCCCAACCTAAACTAAACAGTGTCCTCAATGTTCAAAAAGAGCCAAAAAGTTGTAATCATACCAGGAAGACCATGTAGAGTAGAGATAGGGAGAGAGTTTACCAGCTAAACTACATGATGCTACCAGCTTATGCTACAAGACAATGATGCAAAACTTTACTAACAAAAAGGACTGAAAGAATGCAGGTATGTGACTGAAATTAGAGTTACAGCTAAGATGCAGATGATAGCAAACTATAAAGCAAAAGATAAAAGATGACCTAATATGCGAGATAAAACACAGGATTATTATTATCTTACAAGACAATGATGCTGGAATGAGAATATAATTAAAACCGAATGCAAGTAAACCAAAACAAAAGGAATGGAAGATGAAGATATGAACTTGATTGCAGAATGGTTGAAGTTTAAAAACTACACCTAATACTAACAACAGGATACAGTCTACTAACACATATATACAAACAATATATTTAAAATCAGTAAGGCTACACTACATATTCAACTACACCGCTACCGAGTCTCCGGCAGCGGCGCCAAAAACTTGATAGGACTAAAAGATACCTACAATATTAAACCGCAAGTATATGGTATCTACAATGTAAAACACCATACGTACGGATCGTTCCCACAGAGACTTGGATAGTGCAAAGTTAAATTCAAGTCTTGGTATACTGATTTAGATCAAACAGGGAGTTTTTGTCGCTATGACGAAACGCTTGTAATAAGAATTAAACTAGAGAACATAAATGTAAATAAAATAAATGGTTAAACACCGATAAGAGGGCACAGTATCTCTCCCACAGGGACTTGGCTGGTGCAAAGTTAAATTCAATTCTTGCTATACTGATTTAGATCAAACAAAGAGTTTTTGTCGATACGACGAAATGCTTGTTATAAGAATTAAACAAGAGAACAAAAATTTAAATAAAATAAATGATTAAACACTTGATAAGAGGGCACTAGAGATATCAAATCCACCATATAACATTCCCTAGGAATTTCAGCTAATGAAACTGTTCTGGTCCTTATAATAGACAACGATGGAGATTCAAGTCTTCCGCATATCTACGGTTCTCTTCACATGGATAATTTAACGTCACCTATGGTGTTAATCCTTAGCATTAGCTGTCTTATTACAGCACAACCAATCACATACTAACAATAGAAAATTAAGCATGAGTTGATGCTACAACTTATAAGTATTCTATCCTTAATCATTTCAGCACAACAAGAATAATAACACCAACATGAATAACCTAACAGTACATTAAGGACTTCATCTAAGCCCTAACTTATAAACTTAGAACAATCATTCATGCAAATTTCTTTGTTCAACTGATTTCTACCAAGAACAGTTTTTGAGAAGATGGGTTACAATTGATTTTCTGCTTATGATCCTTCTCACTTCAATGATTAAGTTACATAACAACAACCCCTATTTATACATCAATTTCTCCCAAAATTAGGTTCATTTTGTCAATACATACACTGAAATCTAGGGATTGAGATGTCAAAAACTCACCATAACAACTGATTTGCACTCCATTGCGTTCAACCACTTCATTATTATCATAGCCATGCTGTTGTTGAGGGAGTTTCAGAGTTGTATTCAGACCTTAGGTTTTCAGTTCCTAACCCAACGACTTTCAACCTATTTCTTCACTTTTACACAAATGGCTACGGAAGAGTAGGTAAAGATGAAGAAATTGGGTGATTGACATTAGAGTGAACAGAGGAGGTAAGGGTGGCGTACGAATGATATAGGAGTGAGATCGAGAGATCGGCGGTGTATGGTCTTGACAGTTGAGAGATAGAGAGGTGGTGTCGATGGTTTGAGAGGATAAGATTTTCTGATTTTGGAAATGAGAAGAGAAAAGGTAAATGGGAATTTACTTGGTTCTTAGGCATGTCTAGCTCGTTTAGATGTTCACCGGTGAGATCTGTTGACTTCTTTGTCTTCAAACATGACTAGGAACACTTTGGACCATTGATCAAATTTGATTTTATTTGTAATTCTTGACCAAAAATGTTGTTCCGTTGACTTTGGTAAGTTCAGTTCTCTACATGCTCAGCTAACAGCTCCCTAGTGTAGCGGTGCGATATTCCCACTTCCTTTTACGCTCCCTTTTGCAGTTTCGTTCACCTCTTGTTCCCCATTTACTCAACCACCTAAAACACAACACAAAAATAGATTATTTCGACAAAATCTCCCATTAAAGGAGATGTTCTCATGATACAAGATTTGTCGCAAAATAGAACATGAAGAAATTAAAGATGTGATAAAAGGCAACAAAAAGATCTAGAAATATGCATTATTAGACACCGATCAATGGATTTACTACAACATCGATTAATGTCATTTATTCTTCTTCTATTGCATCTTTGAAGTATTGTTTGTCCCATGTATTCTTTTTTTTAGTTAATCCTATGGAAGAAATAGGAGTATGGGATCTAATTACGTAGATATTTACATGATTTGATTGTTTTTGATTTAGTATCATGTGAATGGGTTTCATCAATGATGTGTGGAACATACACTAAAATGAAAAGTAAATTAATGATATATACCTTATATTAGCATTAAGAAAAAGTAATCTGATAATTGTGCACCCGTGGGTGGAAATTCCTCCCCTCATCATCTGTTGAATTTTAACAAGATTTCTGCCTTTTGAAAATTGGGCTTAATTTTATTTCTCCATAATTTCAGTTACAAAAACCAAAAAGACAAAATACAAGTTTCAAAACATATAATTTCTCTTTGATTCTTTCCTTAACATTTTATTTTGTTTACCTATCCCCCCACGATCTCTCTTATCTTCTTCCATCTTCTATGCATTTGTCTTTCCCTTTCTACCACGATCTTTCTTCACTGGAAAATTGATAAAACTAAATGATTGTTTAATTGAACTGTTTAAAGATACATTTGTGATTAAAAAAGACACTGGCAAGTGTGAACTCAACATAGAGGATTTGCAAAATGTTGCGGCGGTGGGTAGAGTGTACAAAGGAGATTACATCTTCGAATCGGAGCCACCACGGAAACAAAAACGGTCATCCTTAGCTAGTGATTCTAAAAATTACATGGTATAATATTATCTGGTCAAATTTTAGTCTTTTTAATTAATTTTATTTATGGGTTTCCCATTGTTAATGCTTAATGTTTCATTGGTTTAGTGGTTAAACCAGATGAATACTCCATTGAAGGATGCGGATCAAGAGATTGCTGATATTCTTGCTTCGGAGAAAGCTAAACAGTGGCAGGTAAGTACCAAGAAAATATCATCAAGCTTAGAACAGTGGTTGTATTTTTTGGTTTGTGATTATGTGTCTATTATTAGTGTTCGATATTGGTTATGAAAATCTTTGAATTGTTTCAACTCTTTGTTTGATGGGAGATGTTTTCGAGAATGGGATGTTTCAGTTTTGAGTTGTTTTGGTATAGCATTGAGATTGAGTATCAACTTCATGTTTTCTTAAAAGTTAGAACTGAACTCCCATTGTGTTTAGGAACTTCCACTTTTAAGTGGGGGTTTCTTTTCAGTAACCCGGTTCAATTGTAGTTGGAATAATGGATTTGAATTCAAGTCAACATGACACCACATGTTTGTACAACAAGTAGAATTTAGAACCACTGTTCTACACATTCAACAATTAATGACACGAAGATTTTGAAATATAAAAATCTTTTTTCTTTTCTTTTTGAAATATACAAAGCGAAGACGAAAAAAAGATCTCAGGTTTCATCAAGCTCTCTTGCCGGAGACAATGTTGAGGAACCTGAAAGTGATGATGGTGATAATGATGGTTGTCCTAGTCGTGTTAAGAATTCTAAAATTTTAGCTAAGAATACCCGGAAAAAAAAGTAGATCTTAATGTGTTGTTCTATGTGTTGGATTATGTTTTTTTTAAAGTTTCTTTCGGATTATGTTGTTTTAAATACTTGTTTTGGATTATAACTTCATAAGTTTATGGGTTATAAATGTATTTTGAGTTATTTTTATTACTTGATTATCAAACGACTGTATCTTGGAAAATTAAACTGCTGAATTTTCCATAATAATCGGAGGATAAAATATCATGAATATCTACCGATTCTGGTTAATGGGGAGTCAATTTACATAACGATTACTGTCATTGGGATTTTACAGTTCTTTTGTACCAAAAAAACCTTATAATCGGAAACACATTAAGCTCGTTTACTACCGATTCTAGGTAATCGGTAGTAAGGTTAACTTCATAAACTACCGATTTCTCTGAGCCAAAATCCAAATTTTGTCTAACTTAATAATTGGAAGTTCGGTGAACTAAATTGCCAACCGATTATTGTAGTGCCAAATTTCGAAAAAAATAGAGATTTTGGGTAAATCCAAATTTGGGGCAACTTCATAATCGGAATTTAGGTTAACATAATAAAATACCGATTGTAGTGCCAAATTTCGAAAAAAATAGAGATTTTGGGCAAATCCAAATTTGGGGCAACTTCATAATCGAAATTTAGGTTAACATAATGAACTACCGATTATTGTAGTTCTAAAATTCAAAAATTAATGATTTTAGTAAAATCAAAATTTGGGGCGACTTCATAATTGGAATTTAGTTGAACATACTAACCTACCTATTATTGTAGTTCCAAAATTCGAAAAATTCTTGATTTTGGAAAAAATCATATTGGGGCAACTTAATAATCGGAAGATATTATTATTTACTTTGTCCAATTATGTAATCGGTCATCTAAAATGAATCCGTAACTTCCATTCGTCGGAATAAATACGAGCTCATACAGAATATACTCCATACACTCGTGTTACAATTCAAAAAAACACATTTCCTGCATAAAGAAAGACCATAATCGGAAAATAATTTAAGTTATCTTATCTTCCGATTATGTTAATTGCAAAATTCAAAAAAGAAGGATTTTATCAAAATCTCATTTTGGGGCCTCTTTCTAATTGGAAGATAAGTTAATTCCAATAATTTACGATTTAAAAAAAATGGAATCTTTTTAATTTTATGTACTTCTGATTATAACCATTACATAAAGTTCAACATACCTTAACATTTCTGATACGATTAAAAGCACCTAAATCCATACTATCACAATCACTTAAAAGTCTTAAAAAAATCATAAATTGTCTCTCTTGATTTTGTAACATCCTTCATGTTCAAATCGTTTCTCGTAGAGGGACACGTACCGGTGATCAACAAGGTTTCTGTGAAATTACAAATGCGTAATAAGTTAGTACTAACTGATGTTTATTTGAGTCAGAATTACTAAGGTACTTACTCGTCGTTCATAGTCCACCAAGGAAAAGCGTTCCTAACAAAATGTTCCTCATCTTCAAGTTTGTCGATCTCCTTATCGATCGTCTTCATTCTTCTCTTAATGTCATCGAATGATCTTCCAATTCGATTACCATCTAACACCCCAAATACCATTAAAATACGGTTCCATAACTGCTATTCGGATTTCGATTTGTGAAGCGAGTGATTACGATCATGAGTTGTTACCACAACCCATGCTCTATAAATAGCACAATCTTCTTCTTGGGCAAAAGGAATAGTCATTTTTTTCTTCAAATGAGGAATGTTTTAAAATTTGAATTGAATAGAGGTGGAGAGTTTGGTGCAAATGGGTTGTTAGAGATGGGTTTCCTTAAATAGATTTAAACTCCAACGGCTTTTTTTTCAAGAAAAAACTAGCCATGCCTCGAAAAAGACACACAGTCGATAAATAATAAGGAATATTTACTATCGATTATATGTGTTGAAGGAAACTCTGATGACAAAAACGCAAATAATAGGAACTCTGTTAAAATAACTTTGTATCGATTGTACAATCGGTAGATACACGTGATATATTTTCTACCGATTGTAGTTATTTCAAAATAACAAAACTTTAAAACTACATATGTACACATTAACTACCGATTATACTAATTTCTCCCGATTACATAAATAAACTACCAATTATCCTAATTATCTATCGATTATAAAGGATATATTAACCATTTCAAAAAATCGAAGATAAGAAATGGCTATATTTTAATTTTGTGTGATTTTTATTTGTCTTATTAGTCGCCTCTAATTTTTTGGTGTCCCCCTGAAAATGCTTAGTTAGATTTATATCTTGCTTGACAGACGCACACGATATTTTGTCATTCCACATTCAACAGAAACGCACCCCCAAGATTCCGTTAAATTTCGGGACACGTGTCACATTGGTAGGAAGAGAAGGGGAAATTGGCCGGTATAAAAAAGGAAAGTTTAGCTAAAGTTATTGGAAAGGAGGATCAGAGAAGCTGAGTGAATATGAGCTCGATTGCCGGTTATTTTCCATTGTTTTTTTCTTCTAATTAATCAATTCAGCTCGATAGATTTCTTGCTCATACAGGACCAAATCGTCCTTTTAACTTGTTTAGCTGTACTTAGAGTTTTAGACAAACAATACGTAAAATATATTAATCAAAAAACAAAATTGCATAAAGGTTAAAACTAACCCATCATTTCGTTCACAATTAATCAAGAATTGTAATCAAAGAACATTCAGCCATAGTATTTAATAAAAAATAATATAAACTACAATGCGCATTTAACTCATTACTAATTAAAAAGACCAAAATCAACAATTCGTGGGTAAAAAAGACATTTAGGTTTTGATACTGTTTAAATGGACAAAGATCTTAAAATAGCCAGGATGTAAACAGTTTCATCATACCCATTTTCAAATACCTTTTCTTATTTTTAATTTACATCAGGATACATCCAGTTTCATCCTCGCTATTTTTTAAGTTTAAGACGGGATGAATCCAGTTTCATCCTTGCTATCTTTTTTTCGTCCATTTCACCCGTAATAATTTGTACTCGTACATTAGAACCATGTTTTAAAAATATTTGGACAAATGACCCATCTTCCGAATTTAAAACCGGTATTCCAATAAATTGACTCCAACCCCCCTCTCATTTAACCCGTTATATATTTCAGTCTAATCAATTGAAAAATAAACCTACACCCAACCAAGTTCAAAAAATGATTTTGGAGTTTACTCATTTCCATCATTTAACTTGAAAGCATCAATTTCCTCCACCATTTCATTGCTAATACAAACGAACTTCTTTATTTAATATCTTAGCATGCGATATGTACATCATTTCATGGTACACGTATTGTTGTCGCAGACGTATAAGGGGTTTGTTATACTTCGAAAAAAAAATCCATTTTAGATAGAAACGAAACAAGATTTGCACTCACTAAAATATTAATATTATGCTTCAAAATAAAATAAACTGATGTCATACCCTTAGCACAAATATTGTCTACCCCGTACTCTCTTACATGAAAACAAATTAAAAGATTACAGTTTCCTAATTCAAGATAGTAGGTGAAAAGTTTACATGTATTTGATTCCCATCAGCAGCTGCCCATGAGAGAACTGGGACTTAACATTATCACGTAATTCTCCGTTAGTTTTGAAGTTGTACTTTTCTTGGAAGATGCGCCAGTTTCTTTCGGTCCGCAACGTCCAAATAATAATTTCTGGAATTAGGTTCCAGGGCACCTTCCCAAAATTGTCAGAAATATAGTTGTTTGGCCAAGATAGAGCTAAATCATGGATCGAGCTAGGAAACATCCATGCCCGATCTTAATTTGTTTGGAGTTAGAGCAGCCCAAACAACAAGGATGCTAATGGGTGGTGGGGGTGGGGGGTGTCAATTTGCTTGGGCTATTTTGTCATATTTGTATTTTGGAACACCCCCAAGCAATTTGCTATCCCTATTAGCAATTTTGCCAAACAGTAAGAGAAACTTTACAATGGATAAGAATATGATTCCGGGATTCAGTACTATCACCATAGAGAATGCATTAATTATCTATGTGCATACCTTTTCGATGTAGCATATCTATTGAGTTGAGCTTCGCATGGATAACACACCACGTCAAGAAATTAACTTTAGGAAGAATGCACGCTTTCCAATAAATTTCCAAGGGAAATTATCCACACCCTCATCTGCAATCAATTTTGCACACATAGATTTGAAAGAAAAAACTCCAGAAAAATCAAGGGCCCATTGTCTAGGAGGGGTAGAGCCAGTGGCGGAACTAGGATTTGAGACTTGGGGTGGCTTAAAAAAGAATTGCGCACATGTAAAAAAAGGGAAAAAGTTACCTTCTATCTTCTATTTTTCGGACAATTGAATCTTGCCTTCCCCTGACTCTGGATAGCAGCTCCCTAACTTCCACCCCTTCAGGTATGCCTTCTTCTATTCAAGCTCTTCGGGTGCGCAATTTTTCGGGTTCAATTATCTCAACAACTACTTCATATATTGAGCTCAGTATTTCGAGCAACACTTTGCGATCCATCTGCTTTGGATATAGGGCTGTAAAATGCTTTCAATCTTCGTCGTTTGGATAGTTGACGATGAGTCGGCAGCGTACCTTGGGTACCTATAACAGAAATTGATTCAATTACTTTGCGATGCACATTAACATTACGGAAGCAAGAAGGAAATTGATTAAAAATAAGGAAACAAAAAAGGCATAAAATTAGACCCTAAAATATCAGAATTAGGAGAGCGACTGCAAGCATATTTTAAATCCTAGTTCCTTATCATTCCTTGCAACTTACTAGGCTTTCGTACGAGTCTAGATCCTAAATCACTTTACTGTTCATACTTAAGGCTAGAAAAGAATTTAGAATTTAACCTGATAAGAGATGAAAAGAATTAAGGATATGCACCAAGGTTGAACCTCTTCCTTCCCCGGTCAATGTATAACAAAAAGTCATTGGGGAATTTGAACAAATAGTATATGAGCATAAAAATAAGTTAAGTTAATGGGTTATTTGGTGTTTGGTACTTACATTTTGTCCAATGTTAGTGTTTAGTCTAACTTTTGTCCAACTTAGAATTTGATACTTGGAAATGACGTTGACCCGCGTTGACCCGGTTAAATCTTGACTTCTCTTTACAAATTATTAAAAGAATTATATAAAATTAAATTACTAAACGAATTTACAATCATACCCACCACTTTATTAAAATTTACATTGCATAATAATTAGGAAAGTGTGAACACATCTTTTCTTCCTTCTCCAAACACTTCGCCGCCGCCGCTCTATCACTACCACTGCGAACTTCATACCCACCGCAAACTTCATACCTGAGTTTTAACATATGACCACCACTACAACTACTTTCCACCTACAGAATAAAATAAAACCAACCATTGATAAAACAGCTAAAAAGCCAAATGAAAAAGTAAAAAACAAGAAACTTTCACCTTAATGTTAAACCCAACAATCCAGTTAATAACTCCATCAACAAAATGAGGGAAAAAATATAAAGTTCGATAATTACTATCAGAGAGTTGCATAAATCCATTCAATACTCCGTTCCATATCATTTCTAATTCTAATGATGAAACTAAAAATTACTATTATAGATTCAAAAGCATATTATCTTGAAAAATCTAAAAATTTGTAGCGAATTCTATTTTTTTCTGAATCATCAATCTCTTCAAGAAATATTCACTATACCCTTCTTCAACCCAGTTAGATTTGTGAATCTGCAACAAGAACCAATCGTTCCATGTCTCATCAAAATCAGAAATTGAAACCCTGATAAAATCACAACTGAAATCTAAACCGAAACCCTCATCTACACGATACTGGCATGAATTCAAATGGAAACCCAAAAATAATCGAATCCCTAATTAAAGTTTTCATTTGACCCGTCAATTCTTCAAAACAACGAAACTCTAACTGAACGCAAATTGCACATTTACTAAATTAAACTCTAGATTTTAAATCTCCGCAACAATGGTTTTCTTTATCATTTGATACAGGTAAATCAACTCTTGATACGTTTATGCATTGGTTTCAATGAAAATAAAGAAACAATGGAGGTTCTTCTATGGAGCGGAGACGAAGTAGCAGGGAGATAATAGAGGAGAAGAACTTGTTGTGAATAAGAGAGAAGAGAATGTGATATCGGGACCGTGGATTTTTTTATTTTTGTTATAACCGTTGGATCCTTGATCGACTTTAGGATATAATTGTAAACTAAGTATTTTAAAGTATTTTTATTTTATGAAATTATTTAATGTCTAGTCACAAACAGTCAACGACGGTCAACATCAATTCCAAGTACCAAATCCTAAGTTGGACAAAAGTTAGACCAAATATTAACATTGGACAAAATGTAAGTACCATACACCAAATAACCCTAAATTAATCATAAACTTCAACTGAAAATTAAGAGAAATTGGATTAAATTAGTACATTCAAACTGGTCTTGATTAGTCCAATACTATAAGATTAATAACGAAAATATTTCATTGAGGAATACAAGCAAACTTTATGTGAGCCTGAAAATTAGTTATTATAATTTCTAAAATTTCAGATCAAAATTAGGGAAAATTGAATTAAATTAATGGATATAAACAGTTCTGATTAGTCAAATATACTAAGATTAAATAACGGATCATGGGGGAGCGATTTACTTACTTCCCAGTAGGTAGTAAGAAAATGATGAAGAAGGGAAAACTTAAACTAGAGCTAGGGTTATCTATTCCTCCTCTTCAAGTATTTTTCCGGCGCTTAAGAGAAGGAAAGAATTTTTTTCTTTTCCGCGTAAAGGATTTCACTTGGCTGGACTGGCTTCAATGTAAAATGCTTGGACTGGCTTGGACTTGGCTGGACCAAAACTAGGCTTCAATATACCTTCTAAGTAAGCCCAATTTTTTTTCTAGGGCTGGATTAAGCCAGTCCTAGTCTGGGCATGGTTCCGCTCCTGGGTAGAGCCAATAGTGAGAAACAGAGAGGCTAATATACGGACTTCAGAGTTAGAAAGTACCCTTTTGAAATAAAATTTCCATGTCCCATTTCCAGAAGTATGAACTTCGACACTGCCATCATTCAATCTGTCAAGTTTGTAGAGAATAGGGAACTTCTCATCCAAACTTGAGTCACCTACCCAATTATCATGTCAAAAAGATATTTGTTAACCAGAATGTAAATATAAATTGGAGTTAGATGATACCCAGTGATTCATCTCAGCAATAATTCTCCAGTAAGACACACCATGTAGCATCGTAACTCCTCCAGGTATCCAATTAGAGAATTAAGAACCATATTTTTCCACAATAATCTTATACCAAAGATGATATTTCTCCATACCAAACCTCCAATACCACTTACCTAAAAGAGCTTGATTCATAACTCTTAAATTAAGCACACCTAAACCACCATTTGCTTTAGAAGAATGAACCAAATCCCAATTTACAAGATGAGAGGTTGTAGAACCAGAAATTTTCTCCCACAAGAAGCATCTCATCTTCTTTTATAAGATATTGATGACTAAGATTGGTGCCTTGAATAATAAGAAGTAATACATTGGTAAACATCTTAAAATACATTTTAGTAAAGTCGGTTTACCTCATTTTGAAAGGTTTCCTTGTCTCTACATAGAAAGTTTTACTTCCATATACTTTTTGAAGAAGCTTTTGCACCTAATGGCATGATCAAGTACATAAAAGGTAAGGAATCTGTTGCACAAACAAATTCTCTTGCCCAATCAACTATCTAGTAAAGGTGCATCCTCAACAGAAATAATTCTGGTTTTTGAGGTGTTAACTTTTAGACATGTAATATACTCAAAGCAGTGTAAAATGGAGAAAAGATTTGTGAGCTCTTATTTCTTGTTGTCTACAAAGAAGATAGTATCATCAGCATAATGTAAATGGTTTACCACTAAGCTATTTTGAGATACACTGAAGCCATTGAACATGTTCAAACTTGCTGCTTTATCTAGATACTTTGAGAAACCTTCCATATCCACATTCAAAAGTAAAGGTGAAAGTGGACATCCTTGTTTAACACTTCTAGAACTACCAAAAAAAAATCCATTAATTAACACTGAAAAAGTTATCATGGAATAAAAAAATGTGAGCCAACTGCACCACTTAGTATTAAAACCCATTTGCTGTAAAATAGAATACTCATACTCATTCATTTTGTTTAGCTTCATGAATTGTATCATCGCACAAACGTGTAAAGTGTATTCAGAATTTCATATGTGCTTCGACATTTTTACATTCACAAACCAAAATTTTTAACGAGCGAAATCCCGAACTACCAAAAAAAATTCCCAAAAATAGTAGTGCACAATCTAGAATTGTTATGCAATTTCTTAAAAGCCTAATTGATCCTCAGGCATTATTCCAAAAAAAAAAAAACAATAATCAGTTCACTTCCACAACCATATTGTAGCTCTTCAATTTCCCACAACACCTCATAAGATTTTTCACAACAAGAATGAAGAAGCTTATAAACATCGTTTGAAGACTAAAGAAAATGTAGTATGATTAAAAACTTGAAAAAAAAATTTATTCAACAACTGAAAGAAATCAACTATTGACTTGACTAATATACGAGAAATTACCTCAAAATATTGTTGGTTGTTTTCATATGTATAAGTGACTCAATTATTGTTACATATCTTACTTACATATGAATCATATGATAATCGCGAAAAGAAGAAAGCAAAATATTGTTGGTTGTTTTCATATGTATAAGTGATTCATTTTGTTTGCACCCAGAAATATTTCCGGGCAATAAACACGATAATTTTGGTGTTGTTGATGAAAACAAGGTTAAAAACATAAAATAGCATAAAGATGAGAGACACGAGTTTAACGTGGTTCGACATGGTTTGGCTACATCCACGGACGAATCCCCTTGGGGGGGTGATATTTTATTGATATTTAGAATTACAGTGGATTTCTTTTCCGTATTCGATACCCGCCCCTCCCCCCATTTATACAGTTGAACACATCCTTTTGAGATAAACTTAAATGGCATTAATATGCCCTGCATGCCTCCTGGAATCAATTCTGCATGAAACTGTCATGCATGCCTCCATGTACTAATTTTGCATGAAACTTCTTTCCTGTTTTAATTATGCACTTGCTGGCTTTTGCATGCCTCCTGGCATTAATCCGCATGAAACTGCCCTTGCATGCCTCCTGGCATTAATCCGCATCAAACTGCTCTTGCATGCCTCTTTGTATTACTTCTGCATAACGGATTTATTGGCTGATATCCATAATGGGTTGGCAGACTGGATTGACTGGCTGACATGCATAATGAGCTGGCAGACTGGATTGACTGGTTGACAGCATAATGGCCTGGCAGACTGGTTTGATAGCATAATGGGCTGGCAGACTGGATGGAGGATTCCGCCTGTGGACAACGCTGAGCAACCTGACCGGGGGACATTTACGGGAACTAGTTGGCAGCATCGCTAGCAATATGGACGAAAACATGCTTTGAAGTGCGACTAACAATTTAGCTGGAAGCTAGTTGGCAGCACCGCTGAAAATTTGGCTGGAAACTGCATGGAAGCACCATCGGCACTATGGATGAAAACTGCATGGCTTCATATTTGACTGATGATTGATTTTGGCCATTGACCGGTAGTTGACTTTTACCATTGACTTTGACCATTGACCGATCATTGAATTTATAAAATATTGGGTAGTTTGGTGGGATCCGTCGGTTGACTGGTTAGCATGCTTGGATGACAGCTGAACAGAGGCCCAAATAACATTCTGGCCAATATGCGACAATTTTACTCATGGTACAAACACATTTATTGTTACATATCTTACTTACATAATAATCATATGATAATCGCGAAAAGCAGAAAGCAAAAATAAAATAAAAATGCATGAGTCAAACATTCTCGTCTCGACCGATGCATCATACACATTCTAAGAAACTTAGCTTCCAACTCGGTAAACTTTTATTTTGCTGTCAATTATACTTTACTATGTTTGAATAGGCTAGACAATTCAGTTTATGAGTCCATAACACGTCTATATCCCCCAGATACGAGTTGTGCTCAGAGTCATAATCGAAGTGTCTAGCTGGGTTGATACAGTGACGCGTAGATGAGCAACTGACTGAATTTATTTCTAGGAAGACGATGTATCACATTTCTTTTCAATAAAAATGAAAAAGAGGAAAAAGAAAACATGTAGACAATTGAGTATCAACATTTAAGAATTTTCGGTTTTGTTTGTTTTTCCATGAACCTGCCTTTACATATACAAGGGGAACTGCAAAGGATCAGGATGGCAACGGGACATGCCATATGTTTTAGTCCATATTCAAGTTTGTTAAATGTCTACGTACTCGAATGTTAAAATATTTGGTTCAGTAATAACATCACAGTCATCACTGCATACTGACAAACTTATTTGGTTTTAGCTTACCAGGTTTGGTATTTTCTCGATATGGTTATCCAATTTGAATTTAAATAGATAGTTGTTGTTGTTGGAATCTCACATCAGAAAATGATATGTGGAGAAGCTTATGACGTACAAAATTAATTTAAATATCGCTTTCTTAACCAATTAAGCATCAAGTAGGCGTCTGGGCAGAACATAGCGTGAGGTATATCCTTAACGTGTCGTATTTTGGTTTCCTCACAAGGTCAAAGTCTATAAATGCAGGGAGATTGGCTTTGGCCTTTAACAATCAAAACCCAATTTAATTTATTTCTTGCAGTTTTGAAAATAAAGAATTAAAAAAAATAAAAATAAAAAATAAAAAAAAACGTCTCATAGAACAAAGAAAATAAATATTCTCGGATTGATCTCGCTAAAGTTTAAATCCATGATCATCTTTTTTTAACTTGTTAACTTCATCTTGAGTTTCACTATTTTAACTTGTTAACATAAACTACCACCATTCTAGAGTTTCATTAATAGATAAGCAACGTGATTCACCATTAACCTAAGCTCAAAAAATAGAAAAACATAGTACCTTTTGACATTATCAATTTTTCCTATCTACTAATTTTCAATGGTTTCTTCGGTTAACTACCTGATCTCGTTGGATTTTACTTATTTACATCATTCTCTATGTTGAAAGTATCAATTTCCTCCGCCATTTCATTCTGACCTTTCTTACTATCTTCGAAACCATTGCCAATTTTGAGAGTTTCCCTATGGATCATTTTATAGTCAAAAAGACATCTTAGCACGTAATATGTGCTCGTGTTTTTGGTCTTACTCACACAAGTATCATTTCATGGAAACAAAGTTAATATGAGATACTGGTTCGAGTTGTCCTAAGAAAAATTCATACGCATTTCAATTTGTTTATTTTCTTGAGTTTGAATGCTGTACATTTATCACGAGACCGAAATTTCAACGTAGAGGTTAGCTTTCAGCAATCAAACCGCACGAAACTGAATTTCCACACGAAATAATATTTGAGAATCTCCACAATGTTTGTCCTAAACAATAAAAAATCTACGATCAGCCAGTAATCAAAATCCTAGCAGATAAGCACGGTACTGATTATAGCAGATAAGTACGGTACTGATTATTCCTATTGGTTACCGGATAAGGTTAATCTCTCTTATGGGGTGTCTTGTTGGCGAGCTATAGCCGATTGTGCTTGCTACATTAGTGAGAATTCGACTATTTTCCTACATTCAGGTACAAATATTTCCTTCTGGAATGATTGTTGGAGAGGGCAGCAACCTTTATCATGTGTTTGTCCTAATCTTTTTAAGTTGATCAGGAACAAGAATGCTAACGTTGCAGATATGATTTCCATTGAGGGAAACTGGAAGTTTGACTTCAGGAGAGTTCTTTCAAATTTTGAATCTCAAGAGTATGCTGCTTTACTTACCATCATTGGTGACAATCCACCTATCCGTGATGGTCTATCAGACACTCGTAGGTGGAAGACTCATCCCTCTGGAATTTTTACTATCAAATCGTTGTATTCACAGTTGGTGGCGACTCACGGAATACCAAACTTCCCTTCTCATTTCACCTGGCAACATGAAATTCCTCCAAAAATTTGCTTTCTGATGTGGAGCCTGATTCATGGTAAGTTGAACACGATCGATAGGCTTCAACAAAAAGGTATGAATATTGATAACAATTGTGCTTTATGTGGAGGAGGAGAGGAATCTCAGGACCATATTTTCTTACATTGTAAAGTGGCTTATAAGATTTGGTGTAGCATAATACCAAATACAGGTTGGTGTTGGGTTGTTCCAGGTTCTATGAAAACTCTGGCGGAGATTTGGTTTACTCTCTTTTCTGGTAACTTTGTTTGGAAATTTATTCCTTCTGCAATCATCAATTCGATTTGGAGGGAAAGGAATTGTAGAAGATTTGAAGAAAACTATATTTACAAAACAGATGATGACCTTATCTATGAAACAAAAACTTCTATCCTATTATGGGCAGTGGCTGCGGGGCGCAGAGTTCATTTGAACTTCTCATGTACCGTGTCTTCTAATTGGCAAGCTCTATTTCTGTAATATTTGTTTTTGTTTTTTCACTTTTCGTTGTTTTTATCTACCACTGGTAGATCTCCTGTACATTCCTTCTTCTTATATTATTACCTCCTTTCAATCAAAAAAAAAAAATCCTAGTCACCTTTTTTTTTAATTTTTCTCTTAACAAAAACTAAAATTATAATATACAGTTTGTTGATCTACTGCCATTATTTATTTATTTTCGAAGAAAAAGTTATGTCAAAGGAAAAAGGAAAGGCTCTTTCACAGTATTACAAGAGCTTAAGCATTCCTAATAGTTTCCCAATTAATCCACACACGACTGGAGTTTACAAACTTTAAAAGCATCTGAATCAGACAACCATAAAACAACCAACATCTTAACATGATCAATGATTTTAGAAGCACACCTTTGTCTTGCACCGAACACTCTTCCACTTCTATCATTCCAAAGCATCCAATAAATAGCATAATGAACAATTCTCAATCTACTGGCATTATTTTGTGACATGAATATCATCTGACTTCCAGAACCATAGTAACACAGTGTAGCCAATATTTCAATTCACCCCAATACTTCATTTTCATTATACAATAAGAAGCTTATAGAAAATCATTTCAAGACTAAAGAAAGTGACTTGATCGAAATTTTTTCTCGAAAATTTAAAGAAATTTATAAACTTGACTGATATATATATATATATATGAGAAATTTAGCCATAAAATTATTGTTGGTTGTTGTCGCATTCATAGGTAATTCATTCGTTGTTGCATGACTTCCACATTCTCCATGGATTATACACTTTCTAGGAAATATTTAGCTCCCAACTCGGTCCACATGTCCAATTTTTTTGCCGTCAAACTTTTTACTCGGTTATCTTTGAGTTGGCTAGACAATTCAATTAAGACTCTGCAGTGCGTCTATATTTGATCCAGGTACGTACGAGTTGTACCGAGAGTCATCGATCATAATGGAAATGGTTAGCCACATGCGTACACTAATGTGTATGGGCAAATGACTGAATTTTTTTATTTTGTTTGTCTGGAGAATAAAATAATTTGTTTTGCCTTTTCATCAAAAGAAAAAAAAATGCAAACAATTGTGTTCTATATTAAGAATTTCAGTTTATTTGTTTGTTTTTCAATTGAACCTGCCTTGCCACATACCGGTGAACTGCAAAGGATAAGGATGACAATGGGAAACGTGATGAGATAGGCTAACCTATCGCAATCCATAATCCATATTCAAGTTTGTTAAATGTCCAAGTACTGGAACATTAAAATGTTTGGTTTAGGTATAACGTGACAGTCATCACTGCATGTGATGTTATCAGGATTTAAACAAATCAATTTGCTTTTGATTCTAGGATTGATTATTTTCCCAATATGGTTTCTCACCAAATTAAGCATCGTGAACGCGACCGGGCAAAGCATATGGTGAGGTATATGCTTTAAGTGGTTACATTTTGGCTTCCTCAAAAGGTCAAAGTCGTGGAGATTAGCTTTCAATAACTAAACTCCAATTTTCTTCCAGTTTTCGCAGTTACAAATTGAAATTAAAGGGTTTACATCATTTTTTAAAAAAGAGAAAAAAAGGATGCCCAAAAATCAAAGGAAAATCAAGTTAAATGGGACCTTAACTGTTGTGTATTTCTTTCAGGACTGATCTTGCAAAAGTTTAATTCCATGATCATGGTTTTTATCTTGCATGTTTACCTTTGTATCTTCTCCCTTAAAAGCCTTGACAAATAAAGCTCTCACATTAAACGGTGATGAAACCCTCGCTTCTTATTGGTCTAGAAAGGCCTTTTCTAATGCAGAAGCTATGGTGAGGATACTTGGCATAACTCTACTGGTTGTAATAACTAAAATTTGGTTACAATTTGGATACATTAAATATTTAACTGTCCGTTATAATCGGTGTTGAAAAAAAAGTAGGTAAACAATACTTATGTTAGAAGTTAAACTTGAATTATTTAGTTACACTGTGTTTACACCTATACTTAACTGTACTTTAATAAGAATGGACAAAACTCACTTTCAAACCGTTAAATTAAATAATAAAAAAAGAAAACGTGATATCTTAAAACGTGAAACTCTTAAAAAAATCATGTTAAAAAAAGGAAATCGTTGACACTTGACACACAAAGAAAAGGAAATCGGTTGGAATCTGGAGTCTGTGCCAAAAAAGGAATTGACCTTTATATATGTATATATGTTGTTAGAGCATTGCTCGGTCGAACTCGCATGCGTTTCTATCTCAAGCATGTTTGTCAATGTTAGTGATAAAAACTATAAGTCTTGATTTCTAATCTACTATAGCTAAGGTCTCGGACTAGGATAGAAAGTGTAGTTGAGCTCAAGAACTCCATGGCAATCATCATACAAGACGAAGGACCACTCAAGGAACTGGTGGATCTTCATCGACTAAAAGGTATGTGGATACTTGAACTTATCTATTACTCAAAAGTCTATTTATCTCCTATCTTGAGACAAAAATCGTTTTGCTATATAGACTTAGATTATACACATTTGGTATTTCGAGCCGAGTTTACCTCGCCTATATATTTCTCGAAATATGTGTTGGTAAAGCTTTCGCTTTAGCCAAGTTCATCTTTACCTAGTGATGAAAGTCATGTTATGTTTCAATCACTTTGAAAATTTCTCTGACGAAAAATGGTTTGTGAATAACAATTATATAACGTTCTCTGAGAATGTTTTAATGATTGAAATGAGAGTTTAGACTATATAACCATTTGGAGGATATAATAATTTTTGTGGAAACACATATATGTATAAGTCATTATTGCTTGAACCGAAGTTTGCGAACTTTGTTGATCATGTGAACCGGAAGTGCGTGAGCTAAGTCTGCGAACTCAGTCTGCGAACCCATTCCGCGAACTGGCAAAGTTCTCAAACCCGAGAATTTCTGCTGGGAACTTAAGTCCGCGAACCCAGTCCGCGAACTTGAGTAGGTTATGTCTAAAAACGATGTTTAGTGAACTTATCTTTATAAACTAAGGAATGCAGTTGTAAACCATGGCTATAGAGTTCATGAACCGATTCATGTGAATCAAATCTTTTTTTCTTCAATTGTGTCTTGTGTAGTACATAAGATTTCATCGCAATTGAACAACTCTCTAACTAGTTCATTTGAGTCATTTGAACGAGTTATGGTGAAGAAGAATATGGTTGATATGAAAGTGATCATATGGCTAACCATTTGGTTAACTATTTTTGAACCAACTAATGTACAAGTTTGGGTACGGTTACACAAGCCCAGGAACGTGCATTTCATTTGTGTATAACAAACTATGTTTTCGATCTAACGGTTGGTAAATATTAGCTTGAATCTAAATCAGGTTTTCATCTAACGGTGAATATTGAATGCTTTGTTACCAAGCTAACATTGATTGCAAACCCTGATTTGAAAGACTATATAAGGGAGAACTCTAGCAACTGAGAAACCTAATCCCCACACATTCTGTGTGATACTAGTTGTGCTAATCTACAGTCGATTCTCCTTTAACCTTTGGTTTCTTCTTCTAAACCAGGTTAACGACTTAAAGACTTCATTGGGATTGTGAAGCCAGACCGATACTACTTTTCTTGTAGTTGTGTGATCTGATCTTGCTGTTTCCATCGTACGAGTACAATTGTAATAATTGGCTTGAGATTTTTATCTCCGATAGGGAAGATAAAAAGTAATCACAAACATCTTTGTCTCATCGTTTGTGATTCCACAATCTATTTTTTCTCTGCGTTGATTAAGACTATTGTGAGGTGATTGATAATACTAGGCCGTTCTTCGGGAATATAAGACCGGTTTATCAATTAGTTCCTATTCACCTTGATTTATCAATTATTACACCAATAATAGCTATCAAAGGCGCATAAAAAGATTTTCTTAACAAAGAAGAACATACAAAATCAATAACGACCATGCACCATAGCTCACATAGGATGATTGTGAATATTCAAGAATTCCATAGCACTATGTACTACTTTCCATTCTTGAACTTCCTTATTTCTTATTCACCAACAACATTCTTGTAAAATCTACAAATTAGCATAGAAGAGTATTACTCCAAGGATCCAAATGCCCAAGTTCAAGAGAAGTGGAACAAGTGCAACGAAACGGAGCAAAATACTCAAAAACAAGAGACAAGACAAATACCAATATTAACTCATCCAAATTCAAGGTTTCTCATCTCTATTTTGAAAAGAATTCAAAGAGGAAGAGATTTCAAGAAGAATGAGTTCATTCCGAGTTCGGACGAAGAAATTACGGACAAAACAACTCCACCGAATATTGACGTCTACAGGTAAATATGCATAACGGGTTTGCAAACGAATTTTCAAGTCCGCAAGATTAAACCTCTGGATTTTGTTTTTAATAGATGTTATCCATATCTGGTAGGTGTACCATGAAGTCCAAACATCCCGAACTACTATTTTCAAACCTAAACGTTCAAGAACCTTAAACACAGATCAAGTTAGGTAGAAATGAACAATAAGCAAGGTACATGGATCAGTATAAAAACAAAAATCTTGCTCAGGTTTATAGACATACCTTTTTAGAAGAATCCAGTTGAATTCTACAGCCTTACCGAACATAATCTATGTTCCCCAATTCTCGTGCTTCCCTCACCGTATACATAACAGGGCATTCCTTGGTGAGGATACACTTACAACACAATCAAGTTGTGTTGGGGTGAACAACGTCTTGCTCACCACAAGTGACCTTTGGGTTATCATGAAAGAGATCGCTTTTATAACCTTTCACATCCAAATCCATTTTTCCAAAAAACTTGTTAAGTTCCAACATCATGGATACTGCCTTCTTCATAGTCATGGAATTTTATGGAAGATCATTCCTTTTCACACTCAAAGCATCATTTGCTTTCTTTGGTACCCACTTCTGAGTGCGTTTAGGAACAACCGTAACCTTCTTCCCGTTACTCTCTTCTATAATTCTCGGAAGAGAATTGGATTGACTATTCTTTTTCAAGTTAGTCTTTCTCCAATTGGGAGCATCGGATCTCGTCTTCGTCTTTACGAAGTTATCCTTTTGATAACCATTACGATTGTGAAAAGGATTCGTATAACGTTTATAGGCAAAACTAGGATTATCACAGCACTGATTCCTTTGCCTAAAGATTGGACAGTTATAACCTGTAACGTTAAGGGGATTAGTCTTAACATATGATCTTGGTTTCACAACTTTTTGTGATGCCCAAACAAGAACATCATGAAGTTTCTCATTCCTTATACGGAAACGACATCTCCTTTCCAGGTGACCTTTATTTCTGCAGTAGTGGCAAACATAAGGAAGTTTTTTACCTCGATCCGTGTGTGCTGACTTGGGAGGTTGATATACTTTGCTCTTTTGAACTTTAACTTCTGGTGAAGGTATTTAACTTTTGCCATCAGTGGAAACCTTTTGTTGAGAAGAATCACTAGCCTTAACAAATTTTACCTCTTTGCTAATACTTGGAGCATTTATTCCCTTATAGCGCAATCCTCGTGTATCACGATGATTTTTACCTGCTCCTAGCATAACTGTTAATTTGCTTGAACTAGTATTGAACTTTTTCAAGTCATCTTCCAAAATCTTGATTTTATCAAGAGCAGTAGCTAAATCAGCCTCAAGACGTTTTCTCGAGTGAGACAAGCACTTTCTCTGTTATCAAAACTAATTTGTTGAGAGTTAAACCTTGATTCAGATTCTGCAAGTCTCTCTTCCAACAAAAAGTACTTTTGATAAAAATTATCACATTCAAGTGACTTCATAAGTAGGTTTTCCTCAGAACTCTTGAGGATCTATTCGTTAGAATGATTCGAAAAATAAACACCTGCTCAATTTCTCGTTTTCTTGACAGAGAGGAGTCAGAAGAGGTGTGACATGAGAAGTTGTAATCTTCTTCATTTTCCATGAATCCAAAAACTTAACATACTCTGAGACTTCCTCATCAACATCTCTATCAATATCTGAATCACCTTCACCAGAAAGTTCATCCAACTGTTCTTCTAGGAGAGTTTCCCAACCAACAGTTTTTACATCAAGAGAATGTTTAGATATTGACTTAGATGTGACAGTTCTCTCAGGTGAATCCAAGATTTTAGAATCATCTGGTAATTTCTGAACTGGTACATTATTAGAGATAGACTCGTCCATAATCATATCGCTACAAACACAGACTTATAAGGTCTTTAACGTGTTTTCCTGCTCTGATACCAATTGAAAAAGCGGGGGTATAACAACACCACCAAATATTTCGCTTAGCAATCTGTATGGACAAAATCGAATATACTTTTAATAGAATCAACAAGACTCAATCAATTAAAAGTACATCAATGAGTTTACATCTCTCTATCTTGATTTGATTTCCTAAAAAAGAAACTGCGAGTACTAATCAAATACAAGGAATAACTTGGATGGTACCAAAGACCAATATCCAAGGATCAATCAATGACAATCAACAACCAAAGGTTGGATTACTCTAATTGATGATCTAACACACAACCTGTATTATTCCAATTATAAAGATAAAACAATATAATGCAGAAACTGAAATAACACAAACACCAGAAGTTTTGTCAACGAGGAAACCGCAAATGAATAAAAACCCCGGGACCTAATCCAGATTGAACACACATTGTATTAAGTTGCTACAGACACTAGCCTACTCCAAGCTAACTTCGTACTGGACTGTAGTTGAACCCCAATCAGTCTCCCGCTGATCCAAGGTACAGTCCTACTCCCTACACCTCTGATCCCAGCAGGATACTGCGCACTTGATTCCCTTAGCTGATCTCACCCACAACTAAGAGTTCCTACGACCCAAAATCGTAGGCTTTGACAATAAATAAATATGTCTCCCACAGACAAGTCTATCAAAGGATCAATCTGTCTCCCACAGAAAAACCCTATAGTTTTTGTTCCGTATTTTGATAATAATCAAGGTGAACAGGAACCAATTGATAATCCGGTCTTATATTCCCGAAGAACATCCTAGAAAAATCAATCACCTCATAACAATCTTAATCGTATGATAGCGAAACAAGATGTTGCGGAATCACAAACAA
Source organism: Papaver somniferum (assembly GCF_003573695.1). Classification (NCBI taxonomy): domain Eukaryota; kingdom Viridiplantae; phylum Streptophyta; class Magnoliopsida; order Ranunculales; family Papaveraceae; genus Papaver; species Papaver somniferum. The sequence continues at coordinate 994,770 of NW_020648748.1, forward strand.
TGAGACGAAGATGTTTGTGACTACTTTTTATATCTTGCCTATCGGAGATATTAATCTCAAGAAAATCAATCTGATTGTACTCGTACGATAGAAGATGCAAGATCAGATCACACAACTACGATAAAAGTAGTATCGGTCTGGATTCACAATCCCAATGAATTCTTTAAGTCGTTAACCTGGTTTTAGAAGAAGAAAACCAAAGGTTAAAGGAGACACGACTCTAGTACGCAAAGTAGTATCACACGTGAAGTGTGGGGATTAGTTTTGCAGAGTTGCTAGATGTCCCCTTATATAGTCTTTCAAATCAAGGTTTCACCTTGGTCACAAAGCAAACAATATCCACCGTTAGATGAAAACCTGATTTAGATTCAAGATAATATTTCTCAACCGTTAGATCGAAAACATAACTTGTTATACACAAATGAAATGCACGCTTCTAGATTTGTAAACCGTACCCAAACGTGTACATTGTTGGTTCAAAAATAGTTAACCAAAAGGTTAGCCATATGAGCATTTCATACCAACCATATTCTTCTTCACCATAACTAGTTCAAATGACTCAAATGAACTAGTTAGAGAGTTGTTCAATTGCAAGGAAATCTTATGTACTACACAAGACACAATTGAAGCAAAGATGATTTGATTCACTCGAATCTGTTCATGAACTTTATAGCCACGGTTTGAAAATTTCATTTCTTAGTCTTTATAAGTTTAAGTTCAGAAATCATCTTCAGATATATGACCTTCTTAAATTCGCACACTAGGTTCACGGACATAATCAACCGGGCAGAAATTACAAACTCCAGCAGAAAATCTCGGCAAAGACTTTCCGTCGGTTCGCGGACTGGTACTCACATAAGTTTGTCAACTCCATCAGAATTTCTCGGCATGAGAAGTTCGGCAGTTCGCGGACTGAGTTCGCGGACTTGGAAACAAGCCATTCTTCCGGTTTCTCTTGATCAACAAAGTTCGCAAACTTTGGTTCAAGGGATAGGACTTATGCACATATGTGTTTCCACAACAATACTTGTGTCCATCATTGGTTATGTAATTTAAACTCTCATTCCAACCATTGAAACATTCTTAGAGGACGTTATATAGTTGTTACACCATTTCTCGTCAAAGCAATTCTCAAAGTGATTGAAACATATCATGACTTTCTTCACTAGGTAAAGATAAACATGGTCGAAGCGAAACGCTTACCAACACATATTTCGAGATATAGATATGAGAGGTATACTCGGATCGAAATACCAAATGTGTATAATCTAAGTTTATATAAAGCATACGACTTTTTGTCTCAATAAGTAGGAGATATAATAGATAGACTTTTGAGTGGCAGATAAGTTCAAGTCTTCACATACCTTTTTGTCGAGAAGTTCCACCGGTTCCTTGAGTAGTTCTTCTACTTGTATGATGAATCTCCATGGAGTCCTTGATCTCAACTACACTTTCTATCCTAGTCTGAGACTTAGCTATAGTAGACTAGAAATCAAGACTTATAGTTTTGATCACTAACATTGACAAACATGCTTGAGATAGCAACGCATGCGAGTTTAACCGGGCAATGCTCTAACACTTTGTGTTGATCATGACCAATTAAATTGATTACTTTTGTGATTAGTTTGGTTGTGTATTTTGATTAGATTAATTATGGGTTTCTTGTGATTAATCTAATTGAGTTTTTTAAGTCTCCCTAAGTTTACTTGTGTTGATCATTTCCGACTAAGTTAATCATGGTTTCTCTTATGATTAATTTAATATTTTGGATTCAAATTCATACTTGTATGTAATTTGTTATGTCCAAAGAAATTCTTCTTTTCTTTTTGAAATAAAGGTCGCTCTTGTTGTTCTTTCGGGAATGACATTTAATGGGGGAGAGTTCTTTTGAACTTGTGCTTAATTGCCAAATCTTTGTGGGGAGTGCGGCTGTGGAATATTTTAGGGGTTATCTTGTATCTTAATAAACTCCTTGATGAATGCATTTAGCATCGGCTTTATGATTGCATGTAAATAAGATGATATATGCTTTCTTTTGGTCATGAAATGTCTCTTTAGGAAATTTCATTAGGATCTAGTTCTTGTACCTTTGCCAATTTTATTGACAAAAAGGGGGAGAATTAATATGTAGTTCACACGACAAGTACATATGGTTTTCAGATCATTATGTAAGGGGGAGTGGTTTCCATGTGAGATGGAGTATTGACTAAGGGGGAGTGACATATCACCATAGTATTTTTGTTAAAGTTGTGATACATTTGAACTTTGACGCTGTGTAATAATACTATGACACTGTATAACAATGATTGAGAACTCTTATTTTCTCGTGGTTATAGCTACGGATGTTCAACAACGATGATGCTAAACTTACAACCTTTGGGATCATTGGAGTACTTGGGAGTGACTAAGATTTCAAGTAATATTGAAGATTAGGCATGTGGAATAGGAGCTACAAAAGTTTATTTATATATTTTTTGTATTCCACATGTATTGAAAGTTTTATCACTAAGGGCAAGATTGTTAGAGCATTGCTCGGTCGAACTCGCATGCGTTGCTATCTGAAGCATGTTTGTCAATGTTAGTGATCAAAACTATAAGTCTTGATTTCTAGTATACTATAGCTAAGGTCTTGGACTAGGATAGAAAGTGTAGTTGAGCTCAAGAACTCCATGGAAATTATCATACAAGACGAAGGACTACTCAAGGAACTGGTGGATCTTCATCGAATAAAAGGTATATGGAGACTTGAACTTATCTATCACTCAAAAGTCTATTTATCTCCTATCTTGAGACAAAAGTCGTTTTGCTATATAGACTTAGATTATATACATTTGGCATTTCGAGCCGAGTTTACCTCGCCTATATATTTTTCGAAATATGTCTTGGTAAAGATTTCGCTTTAGCCAAGTTCATTTTTACCTAGTGACGAAAGTCATGTTATGTTTCAATCACTTTGAAAAAATTTCTGGCGAAAAATGGTTTGTGAATAACAACTATATAACGTTCTCTGAGAATGTTTTAATGATTGAAATGAGAGTTTAGACTATATAACCATTTGGAGGATATGAGCATTTTTGTGGAAACACATATATGTATAAGTCCTTATTGCTTGAACCGAAGTTTGTGAACTTTGTTGATCAAGTGAAACGGAAGTGCGTGAGCTAAGTCTGCGAACTCAGTCTACGAACCCATTCCGCGAACTGGCGCAGTTCTCAAACCCGAGAATTTCTGCCGGAGTTTGTGAACTCCATCCGGGAACTTAAGTCCGCGAACTTGAGTAGGTTATGTCTAAAAACGATGTTTAGTGAACTTATCTTTATAAACTAAGGAATGCAATTGCAAACCATGGCTATAGAGTTCATGAACCGATTCATGTGAATCAAATCGTTTTTGCTTCAATTGTGTCTTGTGTAGTACATAAGATTTCATTCCAATTGAACAACTCTCTAACTAGTTCATTTGAGTATTAAATACTTTGTTACCAAGCTAACATTGATTGCAAACCCTGATTTGAAATACTATATAAGGGAGCACTCTAGAAACTGGGAAACCTAATCCCCACACATTCTGTGTGATACTAGTTGTGCTAAGCTAGAGTCAATTCTCCTTTAACCTTTGGTTTCTTCTTCTAAACCAGGTTAACGACTTAACTACTTCATTGGGATTGTGAAGCCAAACCGATACTACTTTTCTTGTACTTGTGTGATCTGATCTTGTTGTTTCTGCCGTACGAGTACAATTGTAATAATTGGATTGAGATTTCTATCTCCGATAGGCAAGATAAAAAGTAATCACAATCATCTTCGTCTCATCGTTTGTGATTCCACAATATCTTTTTTCGTTGCTTCGATTAAGACTATTGCGAGGTGATTGATAATACTAGGCCGTTCTTCGGGAATATAAGACTGGTTTATCAATTAGTTCCTATTCACCTTGGGTCGTAGCAACTCTTAGTTATGGGTGACATCATCTAAGGGAATCAAGTACGTAGCATCCTGCTGGGATCAGAGACGTAGGAGCATAACTGTACTAGAGCTGGAAAACAAGCAGAAATTCGCGGGTTAACCCGTGCTCGGACCGTGAAAACCCGAACCCGGACTAGCTGGTTTCTAAACAAGCCGGTTTCGGGCTGGAGAAATGGTGACCCGTCGAGAAACGGGTTAACCCGGCCCGGACTGTGAAACCACGGGTTAACCCATTAACCCGCACTTCATACGTGTCGCCTCTCCTTCCCTGGGTTAATCGACCGAGAGGATAAACTCTCATTTATATTTTCTTCTTCTTCTCGTTTCTTTCTTCTTCTCTTCTTTCTGTTTTTCACCTCTGGTGAATTCTTGTGAGGGCTCTGAGGTGGTGAGGTTGGGATAATTAGACAAGAGTCATGGGTTGTTGCTGGAGGTGGTGTTGTTCTTGGCTGTACAAGGAGAGAAGAGGAAATATTAAATCAGTGAAGATATGAATTAGAGTTTATAGAGTTGGATGATGTTATGAAGATTTAGAAGATAAATTATGAAGTTATTGTTGTTGAAGATTCATGAGTAGTTTTTTAATTTAAGCCTTGAAGTTGATTCAGTGACGAATCATTGAAGAATTAATAGTTAGGGTTTTCTGTAATTGATCGAGAATTCAATTAAAGGTGAATAAGGAGAATTTAGAAGATGAGTTTGTTTTTGATTGGTATTTGATGTAAATGGTGGAGTTATCCTGAAAAATTGATTAAGAAATTGTAGATTTAGGGTTTCTCATGTTCTTCCCCAATTTATGAATTAGAGTTTCTGAGGGTTGCTGATTATGAGACTCAGATCGAGACAGAAGAAGGGTAGAGTTGGTTTTGGTAGATGGTGGTGATCTTGAGATGAATTCTGAGTCAGGTCAGAGTAAGAAGAATCTAATTCAATTGCTTGAGTTGGATTGGTTTGAGGTAATTATTCTTATCAATCGAATTAGTAAAGTTATTTATGTATGTTGTCGAGACTATGTGGTTGTTGATGAACCAGGATTTGAGATGAGTATTTAAGATATTGTATATATGTTGAACTGATACTTGGATGTGCATGTTGTTAGGTTGAACTGCAGTTATTAGCACAGAACTGAAGTGAGTTAGTATTAGTAATATGCCTGGTGTGATTGAATTACTAGTAGTATTGTTGAATGAGGTATGCCTTTGTTTGTTGATAATTCTAATTGAAGTATATATGGTCCTGTGGATGTAATTGCAGTTGTTGATGATAATTCTAATTGAAGTATATATTCTAATTGAAATTGATTTTCGTCTCTGTTTTTATTTCTTTAAAGAGTGGAAGATGATTTGGTTAAATGGGATTGTTCTTGTTTGGAAAAAGGAGAGAAATAGAGAGCTATTGATGGCAGTAAGAGTTGGTGACTAAAATGGCAAGGTTCGTGCTTGGAGGGTGGTTGAAAAATTGTCTCAACAAAATCCCTTGTGATTTGAAGGAGCTAATGCACAGATTCTTCTGCAACATTTTTGTAGTATGTTTTAACTGGCAGTACTCAGTTCTAGCCATCACGGGGGTTGATATTGCACTCTGAATTTTATTATGGGCAAATTAATAAATTGACCAGCTTCCATCCATATATTTAATAAGCCGGCCAAAAAATTTAAAACTTTTATAAACTGGCCTTTCCGTTAAGTTTTTCACCTGGTCCCACCAAAATGGTCCAACAAGCGGACTTAGTCAATTTTTGTGCTGAAATTACTATCATATCCTAAATCGAGAGATGTGTTAATCTCATTCATTCATTCATTGTTCCAGTTCCCTTAAAATGAGATGAAAAGAAAGAACAGCAGTTGCTGCTATTATTACCCCAAACCAGATCGAGGAACCGACAGAGAATTGAGAGAAGAGTAAGTGAAGTCGATCGGGTCTGGTGGTCTCTAGACTTCCGATTTAAGCTTGGGTTGTTGTTAGTTCGAGAAAAAAGTAAAGAATTGTTGTTTCGGCTGTCGAATCGATCTCATATCTTGGGGGAATCAAAGGATTTGATGGAGAGATTCTGAATATGGGGATTCGATGCTCTAGTGAATCAAGATTAAGAAGAAGATTAAGGTCATGATGATGAATATGGTCACGGGTTTGGGAAGAAGCTCTGCTGCAATTCTTATAAAAAGAAGAACATAAGGGATGATGTTGATTTGAGATTATGAAACGAATTAAATCCAGAGACGAATTAAAAGAGATGAATTGAGGGCTTTTGAAGAATTTAGAGATGGGTTCTTGTTGGTTTCGAGTAAGGCTTCATAATTTTTCATTTCATAGATGATTTGTTTTTCAATTAAGATAGGTTAATTCGGGAGACGTAGACAAATTTTGGGTAATCATTCATTGGATTTCTGTTCAATTTGGTTTGATTTCAATGATTTGCTAGCATTCCATGGAAATGAAAAATTACAGGAGAAGAACAGAAGAAGAAGATGAGTGCTTTTCTCTAACACGGCCGAGTCGCGGATTGACTAGGTTATAAAAGGTCTAAAATACCCTTGACTCGTGTTAACTTAACTGCCATTACTGTTTTTTTTTTAAAACGGGACGGAAAAATTCTATCTCGGCTATTTTATAAAAAGATTCAAAAAAACGACCACTTTCTTAATTATGTGTCGAAAAGGTGGCCACTTTATTAAAAAGCCCTTTTATTATCTAGTTTTGTGACTAAATGGTGTCATTTCTAAATTATTTCTGAATTTTAATGCGACACTTATATTGACAGTAAGCATGCATTGTCTAAATTGGTACCTAGTGTATACTGGATTTAATGGATGTAGCGGTGTACCTATATTTACTTTGTCTATCACTTAAAATAAACGAGATTCTGTCTACTCACTGAATGACTCACATGCATAATTGTGTTCTCTCTCTCTGTATCCTCCTATTTGTGGTTATCCTGCTTCCAATTGAAGTAATGGAGTGTATTTGTGGTGGTTATGTAATTGTTGTCTTAATTCATAATTGAAGTATATATGGTCCTGTGGATGTTGATAATTCTAGGAAGTTTAGATGATAAATGAATTGCGTTATTATGGATGTGAAGTACTTGTAGAAGGGAAGATGGTGTCATTTCTGGATATTGAATGAGTTGGATTTGATGACAGTGGAAGGAGATTATAGTGGCAATGGTCTTGTAAAGTGAATGGAGTTAGAGTTGTTCTGGTGTTGCATAAGAGATTTGATGCATGTGTGTTGGAACTGATATTGAACTGCAGACAGTGGTACTGATATCTTGAACCCTTGGTCTCCTGGAAATCAGTTTAGAAATTTCAGAAGTATGCTTTTCAGGATTTATACAATCTCTAAGTGTCAATGCCAGCATAATGGTGTTCATTTTCCATACTAAAATGTAATGCTTTGTATCTTTAGCTTCACGTGGAATTTGTTCATGTTTAGGATGTTTCGTCGCTCTATTCTAAATTAACTGATTTCTGAAACGGGCGGGCTAACCCGTGAACCCGCGGGTTAAACCCGTTACGGGCACGGGTTGAAGAAATGACAACCCGTGAAGAATTTCAACCCGCGGGTTTCAACCCGTATTAACCCGAACCCATGGAACCCGCAACGGGCAAGCCCCGGCCCGCCCGTTTGCCAGCTCTAAATTGTACCTTGGATCAGTGTGAGATTGGTTGGGGTTCAACTACAGTCCAGCCCGAAATTAGTTTGGAGTAAGCTAGTGTTTGTAGTGGCTTAATACAGTGTGTGTTCAATCTGGACTAGGTCCCGGGGATTTTCTGCTTTTGCGGTTTCCTCGTTAACAAAATTCTGGTGTCTGTGTTATTTCTTTTCCGCATTATATTTGTTTATATAATTGAAATAATACAGGTTGTGCATTATTCAATCAATTAGAATATCCGACCTTTTGGTTGTTGATTTAAATTGATTGACACTTGGATATTGGTCTTTGGTACCATCCAAGTTATCTCTCTTTGATAAAGACTCGCAGATTTCTATTTTCTTGAGTATAAATCATATCGAGAGATTGAGGTATAGACTCTTTGATATACTTTTTATCTAGATTGAGTCTGACTGTCTAGTTGATTCTCTTGAAAGTATATTGGAGTTTGTCCATACAGATTGCTAAGCGAAATATTGGGTGTGGTTGTTAGACCCCCACTTTTTCATATGCCTTTGATCATTAACTTAAACCTAAATCATGGAAGCCTTTGATCATCATCATCTCAATCAACTCAAAAATGAAACCATTAGGAATACAGGTACATAACGAATATTTTTCGAAAGGGGAATTATTTGTGAAGAAAAAATATTACCACTTGGTGGTGGAAAAGATTCAAATTGCACTGGCTTTAACAATAATTCGTCATGTACCAGTATTATATGAATGATCAAAAAAATATTTTGCATTACCTAAATTCTAATGTTACATACAGCTTCTTCAAGATAATGCGGCAGAAGGACGGATAGTTGCTGGCGAAAGAAAAATGGGTATATTTTCGTCTTTATTTAGGATTTCAATATTTGTGAAATAACTCATGATCTAAAACGTAGGGTTTCATTATTGGAAGCTGATATTACTCATTGGTGTATAAAACTTTAACGATGTTAAAGGATAATTTCAGGTAATGCAGGGATATGAATCTCCCCTTCAAAAAAATTTAGAAGTCCTTAAAATCCTAGATTAAATTTCTTGGGATTTTCGTGGATTGTTTTCTTAAACTACAATAGTTTGTGATCACACAGATTCTTATTATTTTTGAACATGCTATCTGCAGGAAATCGCTTGAAGTGTTTATTTCATCCGGAAGTGTTTACTGCATGAGAGAAAAAAGAATGGACGTAGCCTTGACTGTTTTAGGATATTGCAATGTTAGGTCAGCTACTATACCTTTATCCTGTCTTTCCTTGCTCAGATTTTTCATATCATTGATGATTCAGGTTTTGAGTTTTGTCCCTTTTGGGGCTTTAAGCTTTCTTCCGGTATATACCAGTTGGGGGATTTGAGTCTTCGATTTCAGGCTCTGATTTCAGGGGACTTCGACTAATCCATTTCTATAAGCAAACCCTATCTGCTAATTTCGCCACACTTTCGTTTGTTTTTTTTTCCTAATGTTATGGTAATCTAGAATGATACAATACTTGGGGACTTCTCTTCCATTTTTATAGTTTGTTGTCTGAAAGCCATTTTTTAGAAATTTGGGGATACTTGCATCATCATAAATTTGATTCTCTTTATTCCACCACACAAACTTATTGTTATGGGTTTTAGTTGTAGAAACTTTTTTTATATGGGTTTTGCTTAAATGGTTTTACGGTTTTGTTATCCTTGAAGTTATGGCAGCGACGGTTTTTTTTGGCCATATATATAAAGGAGGTAGCTCTTTCCGTAGAACCCAAGTATTTGATATTTAGATCATATACATTTTAAAATTTCGTCTCTAAGATTTTTGTGTAAATTTGTAAGAAAGGGTACATTCTTTTTAAGGTTTGTAATTGTATCAATCAGGTGTGTGTAAAAATATGGAAAAAGGGGCTTTATCTACTTCAGTTTGCTCCTGGTGAAGATTGGAATTTTCCAAAACATGCCAGATTGTTCAAATAGTTAATACGTGAAGACATTTGCAATTGATGGGTTCTCTGCCCAAAAGTGGGCAATGAAGATTGAATATGTATGAAAAATTTAGTGTTGGATTTAATCATACATCGCTGCTTAAAAAAAACATGACCGGTCCATAACACTTTGTTACTTGGTATGTAAAATATACATTTACATTCTGTAAACTTAAAATTTACTCAATGTTTCTATTCTGTTACATCTTCTAGGGTTTTTTAGCAGTATTTCAACACTTATTCTTATGCATCTCTGTCTCTATGGTTATGGGATTAAGGAAATTCCCCACGTTAAATTGCTTATCTTATTTTGGTGTCTCAGTTGTAGCTATATTGTAGCGTCCCCTAAGCTAGCAACTAACTAATCCAAGAGATTAACTAAATAAAGAGACACTAAGAATCTAAAATATGTATTTAAGCATTCAATTAAGAAATGCGATACAAAACTTAACCCAAAACTAACCCGCTCAGAAACATATATATACAAGTAGTCCTCTCAAATGATACATATACAATAGTCATTTGGTTTACAAATACAATATGTAATATAATAAACATAATAGAAGTTAACCAACTAACGAAAACAACCCTTGAAGATTTCGTTGCGCAACTCTGATCTGTCTCTGAAACTGAAAGTGGGAATGGGTGAGCACATCATCCCTAAAAGGGGGTGCCCAACAGGAATAATATTTAACTTTCAAGTAATCATGGCAAGATTTCTAAAACAATAATGTTTTACCAAACATTAAAAAGTGACCAAGTCACTGAGAATAAACAAAAACGTATATGGACAAACTCCTTCGTCAAACAATGTATAATATTTAGTGTCAACCAGTTACACACCTAATAGCTATTGATGTCACCCCTGTTGACCCATAATAAGCAATAAAAGTTGTAGATATAAATGTGAAGGAGCGTATCTTATATGCCACACGTGGAAATTCTCATTTCCCATAACAATTCATATTGACAACAAAACATTACAAGTCCTTTCCAAACCATGGAAGATTAACATTAACAAAATAATTATCATAATGCAATTTAAATAAAGAATGGAATGCACAACTAGACAATGCATGAATTTGATAAACATAAATATTGTAAAAGAAAACATCAATGGTTACAAGAGAGTCAAATGGATTCCCACCTCTTTTAATGACAAGCCACGCCTACCTCGAGATCTACGATCCACTGGTTCATCCTTTGTATCGATCGTCGTTAATACAGACTAACTGTTAATCACACAAGAAGTCTAAGAATCTAGCCAAAAGGCTCACACAAGGCGCATAACATAATTCCATATAACTCTCTAGTTATAAGCTAAGTGAATTATCTAATGGTTCTAAGCCCATTTATGGTTCCACACCTTTTTATTATCTATCATTAATACATGTAAGGTTTACTAATTCTATTAGGTTGGTTCTATAGTCCAATAGCCAAGTCTTATGAATATCTACAACATTGTAGAAGGAACCGAAAGCTAATTCGGACCATAAGTGGTCCAATTCAACAAATTAGGATAATTAGCCCTAGGCCCAAGTCCACTAAACAAGCCCATTATACAAGGCCTGGTATAACTGGTTAACTAACGGTCAACGTTTGGTCAGAGGAGTCAACTAACAATCAACATCTAAGTCCAAGTCAAAGTCCGGTCAATTCCACAGTCAACTGGTCAACTAAGTTAAACTGATTCAACTGAGTCAGATAGTCTGAGTCAGGTAAGTCACCTAGACTGACTGGGATGACTAACATGTCTAAACTCTATTGTAGCTTCAATATACATCAAAACTCTAACCTCAGTTCAACTTAATGATTTCAATAGCAATTCAACTTGAACTCAAATACAAAACAACAATGAATCTCGTTTAAAAACAACAACAAAATTACCTGCAAATGCAGCTTTCAGCTTTCCACAGCAACCACTAACTATAATCCTACAACTAACATCTCAGTTACACCTTCTCTACCTGTAACTCTCAAACATACAAACAACACCATTAAGGATGCAGGTCTACTCCAACTACAAACCAACTTCTGACATTACATCAACCCGCAACTTCAGTTTCATTCTCTGTACAACACCATCACAAGTATCTCTGTCTCAGCAACCAATACCAGATTACTTCATCATCTGCCCTGTCAAACAATTTCATAACCTCCATTGCAATTCAAACTTATAATTCAATCCCTTTCCCAGACTCGCCCCGACTTCCAACTCAACTTCTTTGATTTAAGACGCATAATATCTTTATCATATCCAATACAGCAAACCCATTTCATATCCCTTGAACTTCAAAAACACTACCATCTTAGCTTCAACTGCAACATTCTTAAACTGAACAACATCAATAATACTGAAATACCCATCCACCAAAATATCCTAAACATTCATCTAAACCAAATCTCAGTCTCAACCCACTGCGACTCTAATTCACTTCTCATTTCAACACCAACTCGACTAGCCCATGGTAAAACTGTCATCTTCTCCCTATAATTCACACAACCTAAACTACAATCCCATTGCAAATATGCATAACCATTTCAATCCTTCTTAGTTGTACCTTCAAACTCTTACATTATTAGCATCGTCCTTATGAACTGTAACTCTGCATCACATCGGTAGCAATTCATATCATACACCTCCAGTTTGCTTCCAAAATCCATCCCTCATCAAGTTCAGTTGAATACAAAATTACACAAACTACGAAACCAAAACAATTCAACATAAACTGCTACAATTAAGACAAAACGGAGACTTACCCAAGTATTAGCATCTTCTAAGTTTGCTATCACATCAATTACTGCTACTGAATCTCTAGAGTAATCTTCTCTAACCCTATGATCAGTCATCACCCCGAGCTTCATCGATTGAGACTTAACTTCACTTGTAGATCCACTCCAACCATTCGATTACTCAAAACCCATGTTTAATCGTCCTCATAGTTCATCAATTCCATCTTCCAACTGTTCTCTGAATTTTGAAAGAAACCCTAATTCTTCAATTCATTTCCAAAACATCTTCAAAACTTTAATTAAGAACAAGCCCACCTTTAATTCAATCCCCTAAACCATTAACTTCATCTTCTAATTCTTCCTTGAACTTCTTATGAAAACCCAAGCTCACTGATTTCACAAATCAGTTTCTTTCCAAACTTGATTAGCCTCAACACCGAAATACATCTCCGAGTCTTTGATTAAATCATGTCTCTCAGCTCATAGCTTCAATCATCATCACTGAATTCATCTGAGATTCAAATCCCGAAACCCTAATTCAAATCATAGAAGAAAACCGTAACTCTGATTCATATTTTCTTATTCATCAAAGCCAACCTCGATTCCTCCACCATATTTACAACTCATTACCTGATCTTCATCAATCAATTATCACTCGAACATCGCAAAATTCTCAAATAATCGCCAGAGGCGAAGAACAGAAGAAGAGAAAGGAAAGAAGAAGAAGAAGAAGAAGAAGAAGAATGAGGAGAAAGAAAAGAGAAAGAATGGTTTTCTTCGATCTGGTTAGATAAGACCAAAAAGAATATTACTGGGACACTAGGCAACAGGATAAGGCAGCAATAAAATATCCATAGAAAAATATGCTTTTACCCTTCATGTTGATCCAATGATATCTTCTTCGTCTAGTTCCCGATTGACACATACGCGTAGTCCATTCCGCGTAACTTTTCGAGATCTATCTAACGATACTAGTTTCGTAACTACATCGATGTTAGATTAATTACTATTAATTAAAATTTGTGTTAAACTAATCGAGTAATTATCGAATAAGACATCTCTTGACTAGTCTAATAGTGTTGACGAGCTTGAGGGTCTTTACATTCTCCCCACCTTATTCATTTTCGTCCTCGAAAATCAAATCATCTTTCTGGTCTTCATAAACTCCCCACCTTATAGAGATAATCCTATCTCCTATCTACGCGCAACCAACACTAAACAAAGCACAAACCTATGTGGCTTTCTACAACTAGAATTTGTGGCTCTAGGTTCAGAAGACTAGTTTCTATTTCATAAGTCACTGGTTCTGATCACGAGAAAAGATATTCTATAATAAAGTTTCTAAGTAAAATTTGGGATCTATCAGTCCACTAATAGAAGAAAGTCTTTCTTCCATGCCTAGTTCAACAAGAATGCAGTTGCCTTGTCTAGGTTCGCGACGCCTGACAATGCCTACCTACGTAGCAAGTATCACCCGAACACATAAGAACTACCAACCTCACTATTCCCCAGTGCTGGATTAACTACGTATTAACTTATTAAGATCAATTAGTCTCTAAACTTTTATCGTAACTGGCGTAATTCTATTAAATTTACTTCGTAAAATTTATAACTAGTTCACCTCATTTTAAGCAATTTAATCATCAAAATTTATTTTATTTCTATTTATCATTATTATTGTTTATTTTAATGAAATTGAATTTTAATTCCAAATGAAACTATATTATTATAGCTAAATAGTTTTTAAATTCAAGTATTATTTAAGAATAACTGAATGTTATAATTATTATCCAAATGTTACTATATAATGTTGCATCTATCTGTTTATTGTATTCTGTGGCTTGATACGAGTAAATATCCGCTAACAAATTTCATAGTTGTTAGATATTAATATTTTATTATTATACTACATTTATTTCTTATTTCTTAGACTGATAAAGTTAATCGTAATTAATCATAATGCCAAGTTTAGTTTTTGTATTAATTAATACTAGATTAGATCTGATTTAACTTTATTTCCATAAATTTATATTACTGCTAGGTAAACCTTAAATTATGCTATTAATAAAAATTACATTTTGCTATTACTCTCTTATAATTATTATCCAAATGGTATTCACAATAACTCAAAATTTTATAATAATTGGTATTGTATAGTGTTATTATTTCCCAATATTATCATGAATTGTTGTCTTAATTATATTATCATTTTCATTTTTCTCAAGTTAGTTAATCCAGTTGATACACTAAGCATTAATCTTTTAAATATAACTCTACATTTACGTAAAAATTGATATAATAGATTTTATTTGTTCAGATCAAATATGTATACTAACTCTTGTTAAATGTTGGCATTGATAATTTAATATGTTTTAAATTCAAATATGTATAAAATTTTAATATGTCTTTAGATTTTGGTATTAATAATAAGTATATCTTATTCATACACAAATTTATTCTCTTTTAAGTCTAATTTGGTACTAAGCGTTCAAGTTATAAATATCACTTCATGTGCCAAATTTAGTGATTTAGTGAATCATTTATTGGACTAAAGATAATCTGAGTATAAGATCGTTAATAAGTTTGGTCTTTATTTTATGCATTATATGACCTCATGTCTTTAATCTTATCGAATAAGTCTTGTATTAACTATCTGGTTTAAATACAAAACATATAATCCTAATTTGTTATTTGTTAACTTTTCAAAACTTAACCGTAGATAATCACTTAAATATTTAATCATAATCATTATTTTATCGCTATATATTTGTTAATGAGGTTTTAATTGAATTTATGCTCAATATAATACGAATTTAAATTCTAACATTTTAAGTCCGCCATACTAATTTTCCCTTTCTAAAGATGATTAAACCTATTTATCAAGAAGGTTCCTAACAATATACTAATTTTACTACAAGAAAGATGTTGTATTGCAACATCTCATCCATGTGGCAAGAACCCATGTTTCGTGTGGCAAAATCCTTTTGCCACACCATGTGGAAACAACCTGTGTGACAAGAAGTTATTGCCACACCTTCAATGTACTGCAGCAAAAGGTGGGTATTTTGCCACACCAAACTGTGAGGCAATACCATTAGGCAAAAAGGTATTTTTTATTTTTATTTTTTATAATTTTATTTTATTTGTAAAGTCTTTTTCCACACCAACTGGTGAAGCAATAACGTGAAGCAAAAATATTTTTATTATTTTATATTCTATTTAATTTTCTTTAGATACTCTTTTGCCACAACACTTACTGCCGCTGAAAGGATAATAAATTTTGCAGCAACTGTTGGCAGTAAAATTTTGAAAAATCATGATATAATCCAACCCAACCACCATATGATAATTTTCAAAAATCAAGCATTCCACATACACAGAAAAACATTCAAAACAAAGAATTCATATTTCATTTAAAAAAAAAAATGTGTTACAAGCATAGTGAATCCGGCTTTAACATGGAATTTTTTTTAAACAATATCAGAACTTAATAGTTAATATTAACCCGACCCTGAAGTGGAGAAACTGTATACTTCAATACTTCAAACTAGACTTATTATGTGCTTAATCCACCCCCGCAGTCCATTCCTAAGTTGAGTTCCTCGTAAACAAACACCATCAAGCAAAAAACATCAGGATATGGAAGAGAGTCAACATCCCTAATTATGAAAGCTTGAACTGGAAATGAAGTATCATACTAATACGCAGTTCAAGCATAAACATTGAATACCCAATCCCTTCTTTTTTAAGTTAAATCTCAATTTCCTTTCAAGCTTGTAGATAAAGAAAAAATGGACACCTATTAGTTTTGTTCACAGAATTGTAATAGGATGAAGAAATAAATACTTATGTTTCAAGCGTAGTCCAGCATCACAAGAACTTTAGAGAACAAGAAACATGGTGTAGGATTATCCATTGCCTACTATCATATGGTATTCCTATTTTTGACCAGGTATTGCACGTTTCCACACAGACAAATATGAGATAAATCTCAACCATACACAATCAAATCAAAGACCAAATAATGAATCTTGAATAACTTTGAAGTTGCATAATGAAAAGAGATTGTAAATACCAACCTATGTATGCACATACAAATTCAGGTTTGCGCCGAGGTAGCTTTTCCTTCTAATTTGTTGATTTTCTGTATAAAACAACAAAGTTACCTCTATAAGCTGAATGACGACTCGAAATAATACTAATTACTTTAGGCTTTAGTATCTTATGTTTTATAAACAAGATAATGCAACAAATAGAAAAGAAAATAACCATTAAAACTATGCTCTTGTAAAGATATCATGTTCATGAATCTTACAACTCTTTTTTGTACTTCTAACTTAAACATCAAAACCGTTACAAATCCATGTATTCACTGATATGCGCAATAAGTTAATGTCATTCATTGTGTTTGTTTGGATATTTACATGCACCAATCATCATTAACTACAACAAATTCTGGTTTCCTAAGTTTTTTCAATTGTTGATTAAGTACTGGTTAGGCCTCATCAACCTTTCTCGTTGATCTAGTTTCAACTTTTGCGAAGAACAATATGTATAAATTTATATTCTCGTTTTCTTAAGAAGCCTAAGTTGTACTTTTGTATTAAATTAAATGATTCCACATATATGCTCAAGACTTATATATTGCTTTATTTTTGAATTGTGTTTTTGTATACTACAAACCTCAGCCTTCTGACCATACTATTCAATCTCCTTCTCTAACGAGAGATACTTGAAAAACCTCATATTCATACACAAAACAGAAAATAAAGTATTTGAAGGAGCCAGGGGACTAGAGATAGACACAAAACAGGATGAATACGCATAACTCGATTATCTGCAATTTATATATTCAAATGAGAGAAATGAGTATAATTTTCATAAAGTAATAGAACACAAAAGAAAACCAATTCTCATAAATATTTACAAGGAATCAACAAAACAATAATTTATCAAGAGCTACCTGCTCAACCAATCACTTGTCTCTTGAAGGCATTCAGATATGAAATAAGCAGCTTTCTTGAAGACTAATAGATATCTTCTGCAATTTAAATTATGAAAGTTCAAATGACAAATAGAAGGATGAATAATAAAATTTACCAAAACATGGAGGAACATTAAACAACTTCCAAAAATCGAGTACACTAGAAAATGAAAAAAATCAAAGTGATTGAAAACCAACCTATGGACTATTGTAAGAGATTGAGTTACCTAATTTCCCCTGTTACGACTCAAGTTTACATCCAATTCTTCAATCATGTTTGATTGGCCTTGAGGAAAAAATCAAAGGCAAATCCCTATCTCATATCCCATACCTAATTTATCACAAAAATAAAAAATAGGGGAAAATCTAAAATAATGTTAAAAACATAAACGCCAAAACCCTAATTTCTTAACAAGGTTAACAATGTTCTTAAGCTCAAAATGAATCATGTACAGATAAAACCAAAACAAAAATTACCTTGATTACAACCACTAACATCAGGGGTATAAGTTGTTGAGAAAATCAAATCAGAAATACCATAAACCGAGAGAAAAAGATCTGAGTCTGTTTGTTAGGGGTTTCAAGACAGAAAATTCTAGGGTTTTGAAAACGACGATTTTCTTTCAAGAAGATTATAGGATTAGGAGTTCGTTTTCTAAGGTTTCGATAAAGATGGAGTTGCAGGATCTGATTGATGGAGAAAAAATGAAATGGTTGGGTGCTGGTCATGAAGAAAAAAAAACTAAGTTCTGGTTCACGTTGCAGATTTTGAAAAAAAGAGGAGGTAATGGGGTCTTGGTTGTCGAGTGTTAAGGATATAGTGGACTTGGGTTTTTCCGCTAGGGAGGCACGTCATCCACGTAAACTAACATCTTTTCGTTTCTTTTCTAATTTAATTACCAAAAATCAAAATAAATAATTAAGAGTAATTTAATAAATATATATTTTCACGCTTATAAAATCTTTATTATTGTATTTTTAATACTTTTTGCCACATTTATGTGGAAATACCTATATTTATTGCATCACCACTAATTCATGTGAGGCAAGAACTGAACTTTTGCTTCAACTTTTCACGGATGTGGAAAAAGGTCTTATTTAATACCACACCAGTTTTGCAATGAGGCTAAAAGCCACCTATTTCCGCATCATATATAGACGTGTGGCAAAGAAGTGAGGCAACATACTCATTTTTTTGTAGTGTTTATTTTCTTTTAATGCTAATATTACACTAAGCATCTGAATACTATTTCCTATATATTTGTTTCATTTTAAAAGATTTACTGGATCGTTTGTGAGCCTAAAGATAATTTTGGTACAAGATTTCTAACAAGTTGTTTATTTTATACATTATGTCCTCGTTTTATTAAATCTAACGCCTAGTAAATAATTAACTATCTTGTTTAAACGCAAAACATTTATGTCTAATGTGTAATTAGTTTAATTTACAAACTTTAATATTTAATCATAATTATTATTACATAGTTATTATTTTTATCGATGTATATCTTTATCGAAATTTAGTTAGGTTAAGTTCGATATGATACTAATTGAGAAATGCTAACACTACTTTACTAAAATTATTATTACTTTTATTATCATCTATAATTATTATTATTATAATATTATTATTATTATTATCATTGATGGTTGAACAATTATTCTAACTACTCTTACAAAAATTATTGAATCCCAAAAATATTATTAAATTGTTGACTCTACGTATAATTCAAGGTGTTCAAAAAGTTTCTATGTGACTTTCAAGATTTATCAATAATACTAATCTTACTATTTTTCTAGTATTGAATTGTGTACGTTTTCATACTTTTTGAACCAATTACTCTCTAATCTTTACTAGCTATAGTTATTGGTATGCCATACAGTTTTTACTTCATTACATATACAAACAACCAAACAAAGAAAACAATCAATCAAATAAATCTTTTAATTATTGATAGTTTTTAGTGATTAAGATTTATCTCACAACCCAACCCAGTTCTAGCCTAATCTAGTTCACTAACTGGCAATGGCTATTTATATCTTTTCCCATGTAAGATCTAATAGCTGCTCTGCTACCAACAATGTAGCGCCCCCTAAGCTAGCAGCTAACTAGTCCAAGAGATTAACTAAATAAAGAGGCACTAAGAATCTAAAATATGTACTTAAGCATTCAATTAAGAAATGCGATACAAAACTTAACCGAAAATTAACCTGCTTTGAAACATACATATACAAGTAGTCCTCTCAAATGATACATATACAATAGTCATTTGGTTTACAGATACAATATGTAATACAATAAACATAATAGAAGTTAACCAACTAACGAAAACAACCCTTGAAGCTTTCGCTACGCAACTCTGATCTGTCTGAAACTGAAAGTGGGAATGGGTGAGCACATCATCCCTAAAAGGGGTGCCCAGCAGGAATAACATTTAACTTTCAAGTAATCATGGCAAGATTTCTAAAACAGTAATGTTTTCCCAAACATTAAAAAGTGACCAAGTCACTGAGAATAAACAAAAACGTATATAGACAAACTCCTTCGTCAAACAATGTATAATATTTAGTGTCAACCAGTTACACACCTAATAGCTATTGATGTCACCCCTGTTGACCCATAATAGGCAATAAAAGCTGTAGATATAAAAGTGAAGGAGCGTATCTTATATACCACACGTGGAAATTCTCATTTCCCATAAAAATTCATATTCACAACAAAACATTACAAGTCCTTTCCAAACCATGGAAAGATTAACATAATCAAAACAATTATCATAATGCAATTTAAATAAAGCATGGAATGCACAACTAGACAATGCATGAATTTGATAAACATAAATCTTGTAAAAGAAAACATCAATGGTTACAAGAGAGTCAAATGTATTCCCACCTCTTTTGATGACAAGCCACGCCTACCTCGAGATCAACGATCCACTGGTTCATCCTTTGTATCGATCGTCGTTAATATAGACTAACTGTTAATCACACAGGAAGTCTAAGAATCTATCCAAAAGGCTCACACAAGGCTCATAACATAATGTCATATAACTCTCTTGTTATAAGCTAAGTGAATTATCTAATGGTTCTAAGCCCATTTATGGTTCTACACCTTTTTATTATCTATTTTTAGTACATCTAAGGTTTACTAATTCAATTAGGTTGGTTCTATAGTCCAATATCCAAGTCTTATGAATATCTACAACATTGTAGAAGGAACCGAAAGCTAATTCGGACCATAAGTGGTCCAATTCAACAAATTAGGATAACTAGCTCTAGGCCCAAGTCCACTAAACAAGCCCATTACACAAGGTCTGGTCTAACTGATCAACTAACGGTCAACGTTTGGTCAGAGGAGTCAACTAACAGTCAACATCTAAGTTCAGGTCAAAGTCCGGTCAAGTTCATGGTCAACTGGTCAACTAAGTTAAACTGATTCAACTCAGTCAGATAGTCTGAGTCAGGCAAGTCAGCTAGACTGACTGGGACGACTAACAGGTCTAAACTGTATTGTAGCTTCAGTACACATCAAAACTCTAACCTCAGTTCAACTTAATCATTTCAATAGCAATTCAACTTGACCTCAAATACAAAACATCAATGAATCTCATTTACAAAAAACAACTAAATTACCTGCAAATGCAGCTTTCAGCTTTCCACAGCAACCACTAACTATAATTCTAAAACTAACATCTCAGTTACACCTTCTCTACCTGTAACTCTCAAACATACAAACAACACCATTAAGGATGCAGGTCTACTCCAACTACAAACCAACTTATGACATTACATCAACCTGCAACTTCAGTTTCATTCTCTGTACAACACCATCACAAGTATCTCTGTCTTAGCAACCAATACCAGATTACTTCATCAGCTGCCCTGTCAAACAATTTCATAACCTCCATTGCAATTGAAACTATAATTCAATCCTTTTCCCAGACTCGACCCGACTTCAACCTCAATTTCTTTGATTTAAGACACACAATATCTTTATCATATCCACTACATCAAACCCATTTCATATCCCTTGAACTTCAAAAACACTGCCATTTTAGCTTCAACTGCAACACTCTTAAATTGAACAACATCAATAATTCTGAAATACCCGTCCACCAAAATATCCTAAACATTCATCTAAACCAAATCTCAGTCTCAACCCACTGCGACTCTAATTCACTTCTCATTTCAACACCAACTCCACCAGCCCATGATAAAACTGTCATCTTCTCCCTACAATTCACACAACCTAAACTACAATCCCATTGCAAATACGCATAACCATTTCAATCCTTCTTAGTTGTACCTTCAAACTCTTACATTATTAGCACCATCCTTATGAACTGCAACACTGCATCACATCAGTAGCAATTCATCTCATACACCTCCAGTTTGCTTCCAAAATCCATACCCTCATCAACTTCAGTTGAATACAAAATTACACAAACTATGAAACCAAAACAATTCAACACAAACTGCTACAATTAAGAAAAAACGGAGACATACCCAAGTATTATCATCTTCTGAGTTTGCTATCACATCAATTACTGCTACTGAATCTCTAGAGTAATCTTCTCTAACCCTATGATCAGTCATCACCCCGAGCTTCATCGATTAAGACTTAACTTCACTTGTAGATCCACTCCAACCATTCGATTACTCAAAACCCATGTTTAATCGTCCTCATAGTTCATCAATTCCATCTTCCAACTGTTCTCTGAATTTTGAACGAAACCATAATTCTTCAATTCATTTCCAAAACATCTTCAAAACTTTAATTAAGAACAAGCCCACCTTTAATTCAATCCCCTAAACCATTAACTTCATCTTCTAATTCTTCCTTGAACTTCTTATGAAAACCCAAGCTCACTGATTTCACAAATCAGTTTCTTTTCCAAACTTGATTAGCCTCAACACCGAAATACATCTCTGAGTCTTTGATTAAATCATGTCTCTCAGCTCATAGCTTCAATCATCATCACTGAATTCATCTCAGATTCAAATTCCGAAACCCTAATTCAAATCACAGAAGAAAACCGTAACTCTGATTCATATTTTCTTCTTCATCAACGGCAACCTCGACTCCTCCACCATCTTTACAACTCATTACCTGATCTTCATCAATCAATTATCACTCGAACATCGCAAAAATCTCAAAGAATCGCCAGAAACGAAGAACGGAAGGAGAGAAAGGAAAGAAGAAGAAGAATGAGGAGAAAGAAAAGAGATAGAATGGTTTTCTTCGATCTGGTTAGATAAGACCAAGGAGAATATTACTGGGACACTAGGAAACACGCTAAGGCAGCCATACAATACCCATAGAAAAAGATGCTTTTACCCTTCATGTTGATCCAATGATATCTTCTTCATCTGGTACCCGATTGACACATTCGAGTAGTCCATTCCGCGTAACTTTTCGAGATCTATCTAACGATACTAGTTTCGTAACTACATCGCTGTTAGATTAATTCATATTAATTAACGTTCGTGTTAAACTGATCGAGTAATTATCGACCAAGACATCTCTTGACTAGTCTAATAGCGTTGACGAACTTGAGGATCTTTACACATATGAAAGACTGATTTTGATTTGTTACGTTATCAGACATACAAATTTTCTTAAAAGAGGAGTTCTAAGTGATGCGTTTATATCTATTAAAATTTCCAGCTCGGTAGATTCTTTTCATGTACAACATAACTTGATGACTTGAAGATGCATATCAATGGGCCATGGACCAGGAACAAATTCAGATCAGTGGAGGATGCTATCATTATTCTTTAATCATTGGTTTGGTCATGTTCCACTGTCTTTCTATCTTTTTGTAAAGAGACCCTTGAACTTACTAAATCTGATCTTGCTTCAACTCAAACAAAATCATTTTCCATGGACCATTCACACCATGCGGGGATCAAACATCTAAGCCACTAAGTTGTTGCAAACTCCAAGCATTGCACCCGCGAAAACACAAGCACACCTTCATTTTATGTTTTCCCCAGTAATCAAATTCTTTCATTTAGTCATCCACATTGGGAGTAAAGAGGAAGGTCTCTACGCCCGGTGCATAGCACGGGCAGAAATCTAGTCTAAAGACTTAAAGACTAGACAAATTAAAAAATAAAATAATAGTCTATATGTTTGTTTAATAGTTGGATTTCTTGGGATTTTCTTTTAAAGGGCAATGAGCTACGTTTTGATGCTCAAAATACTTACAAGGTGGTGAGCTGCATTCTCATATGGCCTGATCATTCCATCTGCTAGATATTTAGCTACATATGGTGTCACTTAATTCAAAAGGAACCAAATTGCAAAGGTAATCGAATGTAAACCAAACCAAGGGCTGATATTTTGGATTTTATCAGTGCTGCTTTGTCATTGTTGGTTAATACGAAACAGTGGGACCTGAATTCGAGGTTGTTAAAAGCTTTGACTGAACTGTTCATCGGAGATTAAGGTATGAAGTATTTCTTTTGATTTTGCTACGTCTCTCATGGGAACAATGTTATGAAAGAAGCGTCCCCGGTTTGAGTTTGTAGAAATTGACGTTTAGTCCAAAAGTTTGTGGGCTTTGGACGCTCTAATCCTGTCCCTTTGAGCCCAGTACTCTCTAGTCCAAAATTCACCCGCCACCGACAGTCTAGTCCAGATTTGAACGAGCTAATCCGAACTCTCACCGATTCATAATTTTCTGAATTTTTCCACTACCAAAATTACCCTTAGAGTTATAAACGCTTCGAAGTGATTACAGATCTCAGATTTCAGGAGAGATTCAGAGAGAGAACGAGAGCGATAGAGATCGAGATAGATTTTGGAAGAGATTTGTTGGATTAAACGTTTTGAATAAGGTTTCTTCTCAGCTGCAAACCTTAAGTCTCTCGACGAGTCTCTCCGCTGGGATTCATTTTTCAATTTCATTGATGAGCTCGAAAATGCTTATGATATTTCCAATACCGAAATTCCTTCCTCTCAGGTACGAGTAAACTTTATTTTCCTTAAATTTTAGTATTTCTTAACTAAAGTGTAATCACTGATTGAAGTTCAACTTTTATTTCTGTGTTTAGGTAAATAAATCCAAGAGAAATCATGTATGGTTCTTTTATACAATTTCTCTTTTATCGAGGGTTTTGTTTTATGTTGCAGTGATGTTATGCAACGATGTTTGCATGCATAGCGTTTTCATGTCCTAATTTACAATCGATGGAGATTTGTACAACGGATAAGGCGATTAGTCGAATTACTGGGTAAATATCAACTGTATATAATCAATTTTCCTTTTCATTTAGAAACATGTTTAGGTATATTGAATTTTTGTATGCTTAAAAAAATGAATTTTTGTTGAGAATTGGTTGGTTTTGTTTGTTGATCGTCTACAATTCATGCATATATACATATTTGATGAGGACCGGAAGCAGCTGCAAGTGGGAGTTCAATTTTATACAGATTTGAGGTTTTGTTGAAATCTGGAATTGGGGTTTTCATCTCAAGGGATTATTAATGTATTGATTTGGGCATTTGTCACAAAATCTGTAATTGGGAGTTCAATTTTATTGATGATGCTGCTGGTGAAAGTAAAATTGTTGATGATTATAGAGCATTAAATATGCAAATTGGTGATTGATTCTTCATTTTTTGGAAGCTTCAGAGTTTAGGTAATCTTCTAATTCACTTTTAATTACCTTCTTCAAGCTCTTGATGTTTATGTCATTTGTGCTTGATGTCTTTTATTAGCTACCTATATTCTTTCCTAATTCACTTTTAATTAAATAAGCAATGATGTCGTTAGAATATTTTATAGTTCTTATATGTAAATAGGGCACAGAGAAGCAAGTATGTTTACAAGAAACGTAATGGTCTTTTGAATAGATTTAGCACACATTGCACAATACCATATGTAGGAGTCAGTAGGACTTTTCAGATAGAAACTCTGCTATCCTAAGTAGTGCATAAGTCTAGGATTAGATACACAGCACGCCGGCCGTGTCGATAAATGATTTTCCCATACACTATATAGACCACACAGGTGTAGACGAAGGATAAATACTAGGTATCAGTAATGCTGGACCGGAGGCGGAGTGCATAATTATCAGTATCTGGTAGAAATAGGAAAACACTGCCACATTTATATTTTAATGTGTGGAAATTGGAAAGATTAGCAGCTGGTGATGCAATTTATTTATGGGCATGTATGAAGTTGTCAATTATTCATCGTCTGATTCTCAAACTGATTGTTAAATTGTCAGATATGAAGTTGACTTTGAAATTTTTTAGTAAGAGAATGATAAATGGTGAAAAAAATGAAAGCAATTAGTTGATGATGATCTGGTAGCGAAGAATATACTTTAATTAATGTTCATTTTCATATGCTGGTGGTTTTATTGGTCATAAATACCGCTAGTGGAGTTGGAGGTATATATACATTTTGCGTTATTTTGTTCTTTATTATTTTTCATAACTTTGTTACATATGAAATTATGTGTAATCTATGATGAAATGCTTCCAAGGTTAGTCCCCATGTTTAGGTCCTTGAGAACCATGGTTTTGAGAGTAACGCGCAATGCTTAGATTGAATTAATATTTTGAGTTCAAAATGCAGTTGAGACTAGTTGTACTGGATATTAGTAAAAATGTACTGAAAACGTTAATTGAAAATACAGTTGAGACTAGTCCTACTCCTGGACACGTTTATGTCTTGCTGTACAGAGGGGTTGGTTGCTTAATTTATGACTCATTTTTTTTTTTAGGATCGTGTTTTTTTCTTTTGGGATAAATACTAGAAATTTGAAATGAAACTTAAAGGTCAGTGGATTTTGTCTATCCATATTTGGTTTTGTAAAGTATCCATATCCTAATAGTTGATAATAAGGTTTACTAACTTTAGAACATGCTTTGCTAAGCTATCTACAAATATTTTTGAATTCTAGACACTTATTTGTAAAACATGGTAAAGTAATCTCTTGCTATGTGAAATTGGATAAGAAGTAGGTTATAATTTTTGAATATATGTTGGTTTTTCTTTTGTTCGCTTTTTTTCAGGCCCTCATTGCTTCTCAGGTACGAAAGATGTAATTGTGAGACAAAGGAAGTTAGTGCGTGGTTGTACTGTAAGCCAGGTCCTTTCAGTGTTTAGCTTGGTCATTATAAAGAAGGTAAAGAAGGGTGAGAAAGACTTGACTATCTTTGTATGAATCAATGCTCGGTTTTATTATTTGTTTGTAGATGAGTACATATTTGTACACTAAAATTGCTTTGTGATTAATATGTGGTTGTTTTTAGTAGATATGCTACGGGAATCCAGAATGGTTATAGAAAGAGGTCAATCATCTTCTCCAACTACTACTTCAGAATGACTTTTATATCAAGAATTGATTTCACGGAGGATGTGAATGAAAAGTAAGATATCCCAGTAAATTATTTCATTTGATTTCTTTGTTAATGGTATTTTATAATTTTGATAGGTTGGATTTTCACCTGTTGATTTTCAATGTGCACAAAGTTGTACACCTGTTATAAGTGTGCACATAAGTCTACACCTATTTATTGTTGATATGTACATAATTGTATCGTGCAAATCCATATGGTGCATCCATGCTTGCACCAAAAGTTGCACTTGTACCCACATTTGATCCCATTGTGCAGTCTCCTTGGTTCCTTTTCAGACATGTTGATGGCCGCATACTAGATTGCAAGTTCCAAGACCTTGTTTTTAGCCGATTCATATGTACAAGAAGCTTTTGCGCCTATGTTCCTCCTACCATGAACGGTTCCTAGGTTGAAGTCCTTATCCGGTAAATGCATGAACGCATATCCTCATTTAGTATTTTTTGAAATAATTTACTGTATATGACATGTGACAGAAATTATATTTATACATATGTACATATTGGTACATCTATAATATAAGTGTACATTGTTGTACACATGTTACAAAAATTACATTTCTACATAATAATCCCACTCTAGGACTCTTAATCAAATTTTAGTGAACCATCACTTTTTATTTCTTGGATGTATATGAGTCACTGACTGTTGGTTACGACAGAAATTACATGTGTACATATTAGTACACCTATAATATAAGTGTATATAGTTGTACACATGTGACAGAAATTACATGTGTACATATTAGTACACCTATAATACAAGTGTACATTGTTGTACAAATGTGACAGAAATTACTTGTGTATATAATAGCCCACATTAGGACTCTTAATCAAATTTTAGTGAACAATCATTTTTCTTTTCTGGGTATGGACTTTTGGTCTTTGTGATTTTGTATAAATGAGTTATTCTCTAAAATGAGTAGTGGATAAATTCTCATCTTACAGATGGATGCAGTTATTGGAATGTCAAAGCGGTCTTACATGGAGGTGGTAATGAACGGTTTAAACTCCAACGACTCAGTTGATGTTGGTCCAATCTCTGCATTAGTGTTTCAATTTCAGGTATGTAAGAGTGTTTGTATATTCAGTTTCTTTTGTTTGGTTAGGATCTACTGACATTGGAAATAAGAGATGTGAGAGTAGTTGATATTGATCTTTCTGGCAATCTTCCTATTGGGGTGGTACTTTCTCATCCCGAAGATCTTCAAGTAGTTAGTAAACTGAAAAATTAAAGTTTTTTTAGTTTTTCTTGGTTTATATTATTTTTCTTGGATTTTGTTAGGTTTTTGTGGATGCGCACGTACTTGTACTCAAGTGTGTTATGCCATGGATGAAAGTTGATCTAGCCTGTTTTGTGTGAGGATGGACGTTAAACTTGTTAGATTTTGTAGATGTGTACATTAATTAGACTCTGATGCATCATGTCATGGACATATGACATGTTTTGTAGTTTTCAACGTTGGATTTGTGCCATTTCTGTAGGTGTGTACATACTTGTACATTGATGTATTATGTCATACTTGTATACATGTATATGTGAACATGTTGTTTAATGTGTACATAGTTATAATGATACTTAATGTTACATAATTGTACACTCGTTGATTCTTAATGTTCACATGATTAAAACAATGTCTTGATTCTTCGTAAGCTTTCTATAGGAGCATGATATTCAATAACTTGTGTTTAATTACAACTTTTTCATTTCATCTTCGTGTATGCTTGAGCTTACCTGATAACAAAATGTTGCGGAACCTTTGGCATACTTATAGCTTTATATGTTCTCAGTTCTTGTTAGTTGTCGTTCTTGCGTCGAAAAGTATTAACTCTTTATCCAACATGTGTAGATAGTTTTACATATGTTTATTGTTAATGTGTGCATAGTTGTTTTGAAGCTGACCATAGTTTTTGAATTATGAAGCCCTTGACCCGACTTTTATGATTAAGGTTGAAAATTGGACTTCAATCTCACACATTGGGGGTGACATATGGAATGACATAACCTGAATCTTGTTTTATATATGTTTCTTTTCGATGGAACTTACAAAGAACATCTTGACGACATGTATGTAACTGTTGTTTTTCGTTTACTATCTGTTCTTTTGTTTAATATTCGTATTTATCTGCAGACGCCCTGGTGCTCATAAAATCTACAATATTTTCAACAATCAACCTCCTACAGCTTTGAAAATTGAAATTTTATAAGCAGCTCGCGATGGAGAACGTATAATTACTGGAGCAGATGGTTACCAATCACATCTTATCGCCCCTGAACAAGGATATCACTGTCTCATATTCGTTAATTATCATTAGAGTTCATGCAGAGGTATCAGTTGATGCAGTAGGCATTACTTTAACTTACTGCCTACATTCCTGTCAAATATAGTTGTACACACTAGTGTAAATTAACATTTTTAAAAAATGAAAATTATTAGTCATTTGGGTACTCTCTTTGTAGATCTCGGAAAGAGATTTCCGAATATATAAAGTTTGTAAATTTTGGATGAGCCGTTTAAAAGATAAATTGGTTTTTAATTATTTTTATATTATTTAAACTTGCTGACATCATCATGATTCATGTTTGACGAAGCTATAAATATTTGGACTAAATTGTAAATCAGAAAGGTTATTTGTGTATTTTCCATATTTTAAATAACTTTTGGACTAATTTGTACCTAGTTGACTCGGTATGGACTAAACTATATTATTTGACGTGTTTTTGGACTAAACCGTATTTTTCCCTTTGAGTTTATGGTAAAGCTACAACTTAAATGCAAAGAAACTGAGTAAAAAATCTTTAATACCATAACTTTCAAACAAAAGGAACCTTGCATATACTGCTTTGTAAAGTTAAATCCACTGCTTTGCGTGTTTTTTTTCCACATGCTGGACCTGAAATAAATGAACAAAAGTGGTCATTTTTCGTAGATGTAAAATGTACAAAATCAACATAATTGATAATATCTAAAGACTCGAAGGCCGAGATAATTATAAAGTTCCCACGTTGAACGGTGAGTAAACCTTCGTTTTTTATTGGCCGAAATAAGTTATTTTTTGAATTCTGTAAAACGAGCTTTTTGGTGAGGACATTTGACAATGTATGATTGATTTAAAAATTACAAACTCAAAAAAAAAACTTACCTTACCGTGTTTGAAATTTTATGGAAGTCCAAATTTAATTTGAAAGTGAGTAACTACCTTATTGGGACTCTTTTTCTAACTTATACCTAAAGGAAAAATAAATAAAATTCGCACATATTTCCTATCTTTTTTCCATCTATTAATGCATCGAGACGAGACAGGTGACATCAAATAAAAAACACATCTCCAAGGGGTAGGGCGAAGCCCTGCTCACACCAAATTGTAAAAGAAAAAAATGTCCGATGCGTAGACCAAGAAAATGTAGCATTACTTTAAAGCACAGACCCTTTAAGGTAATGTATTTGCGCGCCACACTGAAACAAAAATATATGCCACGGGGCGGGGAAAATCCCCACGCACACCAGATAAAAAATGTATTGCCACGGGGCCACACCAAAACAAAAATACATCACCACGGGATGGTGGGCAGGGAAGCCCGGTGCACAACAAAACCAAAATACATTGTCACGGGGCGGCGAAGTCCCGTACACACCAGGTTAAAAGAAAAAATATGTCGGATGCGTATCACCGACAAAAATCTAGTAGAGTTTTAAACGTAAAACAAAATTGACCATTATTTGGGAGTTTGAGGGAGAGATAATACTATTAATCTAAATTTAAATGGAGGAAAAATCAGTAACTTTTGCATCGAGTACAAGTGATCTAGAAAAATGACATATCAAATGAGAATGTTTTCTTATTTTTTCTTCTAGAAAAAAGAAAAGAAAAGAGAATGTTGCTTGGTGCTTGCTTTTTTGAGCCTTCAAACACATTCCAAAATATTGTCAAATGTTTTTTGTAATTACTTCCGACCCAATCTGGTACATAATGACCCTTAAGTGTGACCGTGTTTCTCCATCCAGATACGAAAGCTTAAATCTTTATAAGCCAAGCAGAGCAATTGCTATGTTGCCTATTACGACTCAAACTTAATACTTAAAAATTGATGTAGAAAGCGTCATAAGAACGCAGTTCGCATACTAATTAGGTCATTCGTCTATTATGAACTGTTTTTATTCATAATTATGTAAAAATCAAAACGATAAAAAAAGCGTCACTATGTGTATCGTAATAACATCCATGAAACATGGGGTAATACCGCAACACTAATAAGTTTTTGGTAAAACCTTAGGTAATCAGAAGAACAAATTTTCTCATTTTGAAATGATAGAATGCAAACCACCCGACATTTATTGTAATGTATATATTTACAATATTACAGGATGATATATTAGTCACTTTTCCTAATTAGTCGTATTCAAATTGATTATTTTTGCACAAATTTGGTTACAAAGACCAAAATTAACAATTCCTGGATGAAAAAGATATGTAAAATTTGATACTGTTTAAATGGACGAGAATGTAAAAAATAGCTAGGATGTAAACAGTTTTATCTTATCAAATTTGAAATACTTTTTCTTATTTTCAATTTACATCAGGATGCATCCAGTTTCGTCCTCGCTCTTTTTTAAGTTTAAGCTAGAATGAATCCAGTTTCATTGTTACTATTTTTTTGATGTCCACTTCACCCATACTAATTTTTACTCATCCATTAAAACCATGTTTTAAAAATATTTAGGCAAATGACCCATTTTCCGTTTTTTATTTGTGAAAAGCCAATTAAAATGTCCATGGCTTACCTCTCATCACGAATCCAGAACTATCCCACCAAAACCACCTTGATACAGTTAAAATGTTCACCTTTAGGGTTTTCCTTTTATTGTTTCATTATTTCCGTATCAACAAAAAACGACTCAAATTAGTGATTAGACAAATTAATTATGCTAATCTTAGTCAGAACATAATCCGTGGGCGCAAAAAGCGACCATATTAGTCGGATCCACGGTGTAAAGATGATAAAATATCCCCAATCAAGCAATTATTATCACTCCACGTGTTACCACCCAACTGGCTACCGCACAAACCGTGTTTCCCCGGAATGGTCAACCTTTTATATATAGCCAAAGAAATTAGCTTTCCCGACACAATCGAAAACCCCCAATTTTCTCCCCCCAAATTTCTCATCTCCATCTCCATCTCCAAATCTCAAAAATTAGGTTTACCAGAATCAAGTTTCCCATCTTGCCGTTCTCGTAAATTTCAGGAGCAGATCTGATATTTTTGTTGTGAATCGGTGTTTGTAATGGGCTGACTTGAGCGGCAGAAAAGCGGTGGTGGTATTGCTGAATCTCTCAATTCCGATCTATTAGATCGGGTGTTGAAAAAACAAAATCATCTTATTCAAATCTGATTGAAATCATTATGTCTTGCTGCGGCGGAGGGGGATTGATGGAATTTGGAAGAATCGGTAGTGAAACTAGAATGACAAAGATGAATAAACCTTCTTTAGATAAACCGCCTTCAAATAATTCATGTTCTCATCTTCTTAAACATAATCGTCGTGGTAATCTTAGTTAACATTCGGCCTCTTTTAATCTCAGCTCTCAAAATAGTATTTCGTTTTCGTTTATTATTCGTTCGCTCTTTTGTCTTTCGGATTCTCTGTGTTTGAATTGCGTTTGTCGAGGAATTCAAGCTTGAGATCTAGCTAAAAGGAGGAGGAATTACACGGTTTTCTTCTCTCTTTGGTTTTCTATTGGATTTATTTTTCTTAGTTGTTTCGTTTATTCGCCTGGGTGGATCTTTGCTTCTGGTTATTGAGGATTATTAAGTTATATTTGAGGTAATATTTCTATTCATTTGTATTTATATTGAATTAGTATGTGGATATTGTGATGTTTTTCTGATTTAGGTTAATTTGTTGAATCTGTTTATACTCTCCAATTTCATGATTTTGATATGAATTAATGAATTGAGCTATCAGCATAGATAAAATTCCAATTATTGATGTGAATTAAGGTGTCAGAATAGACAAAATTCACTTGTGTTCAGATGTCCCTCCTAAGTAGAATCCTTAAATTACTACCTCTGTTTCAAAATAATAGGAAGGTTTGTGTGTGAATTTATTGTTCCATTCATTGTTCTGCATTCAAATTGTTTTTGGTTGGTAGAAAATATTATAAAGGTTTGTTTGAGTGAGTATGAGGTATTGAGGAAAATAAACCTTGGTTGGTTTCTAGGGAAGATATGGAGAGGATGTTGGCACCATCTCAATCAGGGGAGACCTAGTGAACATTTAAATTTTGAGCTACTTAGTAAGAAATGAAAATTTGGGTTCACTTAGATGTCTGGTGGTAAACAGAGTCAAGGAAATATAGTCTGACTCTACTTTGATGAGTAGCTGGCTTTATATATGAAATATTGATAGGGTTCTGCCAAGTCTTTTTGAGATGCCATTTTCCATTTGTGGTAATTGTTTCAGCTCCCATCTTCTAACTGATTGTTTGCTGCAGCTACATAATGTGCATGAGATTGGGTATTTTAGATGACTGAAATATGTGCGATTGGGAAACTGTTATTTTGAATCTTCTTGAGCTAGCTGCTTTAGGTGTCTTTTCACAGAATAGGGTTTCCTTCGACATCAGCTGCTTTTTGATGTTGAGTATTAATATCGTTCTGCTACATAATAGTCATAGTTGGGTGTTTTAGATGGCCAAACTGGAAATATAAACATTGCTATTATTCGTCTCGTAAAACTGATTGCGAACCTGAGTTCACTTGAACTAGCTGCTTTAGGTGTCATTTCTGAACATTGTCATGTTGCGTAAATTTGGGATGTGTTTTTTCTAATGACTTATTTAGTTATTTGCAGATTTGTGTAGTGGAAGCTTTGTTTTTATCAACTATGGGAGATTCTTCTCCTAGTGAGGACTCGGATTCAGAATATGTAAATAGCCTTCATGACTTGGACCAATTACATGAAGATTACAGTACGCAATGCACTTTTACTGAAAATAGTACTTTTGAAGACTACATGTTAGGAGATCTAATACCTGGACTCTCTAATGAACTGCATTTGCAAGACACTGGTGAAGTAATATCAGATACTGATACAAGCTCGGATGATATCAGTGAAGTATGTGCCTTGACCAGGTCGGCAACATTTCCAGGCTCCACAAAAGAGATGCCCGATGACGGATCTCGTGAAGCTAGTGAAAATCCACCTTACAATCGCTCAATGTCTTTGCCTGTGAGTTTCCTAATTCTGATTACAGAACTTCTAAAAGTTGATCTGAAAGGTTTTTGCATCTAGAAAAATTGGTTTAACCAATAAGACCTTCTTACTGTTAGTTGTGCCATTGATGTTTGTGGACACCCCAATGGACAGCTTATGTCTGTTTCTCACATGCCTGTGTGAACTGTACTCTTGGTTCATATTCGTTATATCTAACGTGAAAACCTAGTCAGAATCTTAAAATTTTATCTACATCATGTGATAAAGATATTGGGTGGCAGGTTTTACGCAATTAAAACGTTACTTCTGTTAAAGAGTTTATGTTCTGTAACGTTACCTTATGTTGTCTTTTTTTATTTCTCTTTGTAGGTTCCGTTAAAATCAGCCTTGAAAGGTGGTCGCGAGAAATATGGAATGCCTCAGAAGAAACTGACAGTGACTTGGGCTGATGATGTATATGACCCACCTGTTACGCTAGTGTCGCATTCAGTGAAGGGTGGCCACAGCCATCACCGATCTTCTAGATCTAGCAGGAAGAGCAGCAGCAGTAGCAGCAATAGCAGCAAGCACAAACACAAGGGAGGAAAATCTTCGTCACGAAGCAGCAGTAGCAGCGATACCCACAAAAAGCATCACCACCACCGTAAGCATAGCGGCAGCCACTCTGAACCACGTGCAAGGCCAGTTGAATGCAGAGATAGGTTGACTCCTCTCTTGAATGCTATGAATCATAGCGGAGGCCACTCTGAATCACGTGCAAGGCCCGTTGAATGCAGAGATAGGTTGACTCCTCTCTTGAATGCTATGAATCGTCGATCAACTGCTGAACTTGCAGACTTTTCTCTTAGTGCTCGCACTCGTTCTTTGCCGGATAACACCAAGTGTGGGACAAGTTATTTCATGAAGTCTTTGACGGAATTGCATTTACCAGTTGCTGAGGCCACATAAACATTATATATGAGTTATGACATGTATATGTTACTTTGAGTCTCCGTCTCAGTTTTCTTTCTCTCCTGCGGCTTTTATCTGATCATGCACGTCTTTTTCTTATGTTTGGGTCGGTGGCAAACTTACTCATTTTATTACGTACATACTGTAACTGAATACGTGAAAATGGCTACTGATTATGGTTTTTAATAATGGTAATAAACAAGTTTTGAAATGTTGTAATGTGAAATTTGGTTATGGATTGTGTGTCATTCTGAATAGTTTGTGTTTCATGATTTAACCCCCTTGCTGGTGATTCAGGGTAGTGCAGTGTTTATATATGATTCTTGCAAGTCAGAATCCATTGGAAACGACTCTTTAAGCTTTACACCACTGGATGTTTTCAGAAACTGGAGATTTATCACCACCTAAAGATGCCTTCAAGTTATTTTTGGACCAGGGCAACAAGGCGATCCTCTTCGACCCCCTATTGGCCAACACATTTTTATCGTAGTAAAAATTAAGCAACTTCAAGCCCAATTCTAATACCTGGGCTTAAACCTAGAGGCTCAGAATACTAAGAACATTATTGGGTTAGATAGCAGTTAGTTTTTTTGTTTTTTTCTTAAGAGGAAGGTTAAAATTTATCCAAAAAGGGCAAGGAAAAGGAGAAATAGAAAAGAGCGCCTAAGCAAGTCCTAAGGTGAGGTCAACGCGAGCACCAAAACACATAAAACAAAACGAAGGAGATTAAGCAAAGCTGGCTAAATATCAAACGAAACAAATTATTTGTGCTTCCTCCTAGCAGTCGATCGTTGACCTTTCCCCGTATTTTCATTGCTTTTCTTGTTAAGAATACTAGCTTGTCACCGGTGCTATGCACCACTGGTTCTTGTTTATGGACTCTTGGTGTTCTAAATTTAACTTCACCAAATAATTGTAATTCCCGAAAAACCAAACAAATTTACCCATAAGAAAAAACAACCTATGCACAACCAAAGAATAAAAGAAAACCGCTAAATATGTACCCCAAAGGCACCAATAGGCCTCCGAATAATACGGTCTATAAACATGGAATCCTTAGAAATGCGTTGACGCACAACGGTTTTGGTATACCCATCTGGTAGGTCAGTTTTTATTTTCGATGATAGTAATTTAGTTTTGATGGTCTATGCGATATATTTGAAATTCCAATATACATCAGACCAAGTATATCATATCGAAAATGATATATGGCACGCAGATATCGTGCACCCAATGCACCCAACACTAGGCGACATTGACAGAACCCAAATATAAACTAACTAAATCTTCCCTATTAAGTTATTTTTCTTCTGCTATTATGTTATTGTTCTTACGTTTATTATTATCAGTTTCATATATATATACAGATCAACAACGAATCTATCTCGTCGTTTTTCATTTTTAAAATGATTAATCCGATCACTATGAGGTAAACTAATAATTATTAACCGAGAAAAACTTAATCACTTATCTCATTTTTCTTAAATTTAGTTCTCATTTTTAACCATTTAAACTCAAAGAAAAAAGAAAAAAAAAATTAAACTTAAAATAAATCCATCTCTTACATCCGAAAAGAAACGGCAAAGTGTTGATTCTTCATATGATTATGTATGACCGAGCCCAAAAAGAAAAAAACAACCCTGCATTCAATTTTCTTTACAATACCCCAATCAATAAGGAGTCTTCCATTGGATTTGAAAGAACAACTTTTAAAGGGTTTGATCTATTATTAAAAATCAAATCTGATCATATGTTGATGCTTTGGTTTTCATGTCATAATGAAAAGATACCTAAAATTTATTTGATTTTCGTTTTAGGTTTTTGATAATAAGAAAAAAACAATGGGTAAGTGTAGGGGTGATGAGTTGGATGCAAACGTGGATGATCCCTAATGTTGGGTGCACTGGGTGCACGAAATATGGGTACCATAAATCACAGTTGATATCATATATAGTGATTCCTTAATCAGAACACCTGACTAAAGATTAACAAAGAGCATGCGGAGTGGTGTTCCAAAATAGGAATAAACATAAATATTTGTTTTCTTGAAATAGGAATAAACGTTGCATCCCGATGATGGGAGTTTCATTTCATACTCATTTAAGCATGTACGTACCGTAAGTAAAGTTTAACCCACATCCTCAAATCATAACGCAGACAACAGATGTTATCAAGAAAAGAACGTGACCAAAGATTTGGCACAATCAACTCAGAGTTTATTTTTCTTAATCATTGTAAGTAATTTTTCGTAAGTAAAATTTTTCTATGACAGAAAAAATAATCATTGTATATTAAACGACATCAAGCCTTACCGCAAACTTAATCTAGTACCTCTTTTATTGGTTTCTGTTGTCTTCCTTCAATATTGATAGAAATATTGGCAAGTAGTATCTGCGTCTACTAATTAAACAATATTATTAACTTCTCATCTAAACATGATACCTACAAAGACGTACAACAAAAATTCTGGCATGTATAAATAACATAATTACCTTTTAGCATGGCCTCAATTTCTGGTACGTCCAAGTTTACAAATATTTCGTTGTTTACGTAGAGAATAGACAGTATAAATATGCATTTTATAAATGGCAGTTCTATCCCCCGCGACACTGCAGGACGAGTTTATAAGCTAGCGAACTCTTACCCGTTAGATTATTAGCTTATACCATCTCTCACGTACAGCTGTAAATACCAAATTAATTTCCTAAAACTCTTATCATCTTAGAAGAAAAAGAAATCTTTTCTCTGGATCTCTGTTCTCATGGGCTACTTTTCCCATTTTCCTTCTGACAAAAAGAAAGAGAAAATCGTTTCCATATTTTTCTTGGAAACAACTTGAATTAAATCTAGAAAGGTTTAACTTTGAAGGTGAATCTTGATTTGGTTTGATTTTCCTTTAAAACTTTGTTATGTTTTTCTTTTTTCTTTTCTTGATTACTCTATTTTTCGATTGAAGGTGTAGTTGATGACGATGGTGCAAACGGAGGGAGAATGTATTCCTAATGTGGTGATTATGTAATGCATTCCTCTATTGTTGCCTGAAAAGTGAATATTTCGTCAAGTTGGTATCGAAATCAATATTTTTCCATGTACACTATGATTTATCAAAAAGCTTAGTTAAATCCGACAAAATCTTAAGTATGTATTACGGTATCACAGGCTCCCCCTGTGGTATGAAAGGTTTTCGAAATGCACATGTACTTATAATCATATGATCAATCCTCGGACTTGCAAGTAAAGAAGAATATCAACAGAAAACAAACGGGAAAGTATACAATATATCTTGATCATCAAATGATGGAGATCGCTCTTGCTTAAGTATTTAAAACTAAAGTTGATGGAGCTACCGTTTTACATTGATCTTGATTTTTCATAGTTGCTAGAGACAAATAATGGTGTATCTTGGATTTTGTTACTGGTGACAGTAACCTTTTTAATGCAATCTACAACTAATGCCAAGGTTTTTCGGATTCGAGATCTCTCAGTTACATACTGTTATTCTTAGGTCTTTTTTTTCTTCTTTTTTTTCTTCTCAGGTCTGCCTCCAACCTCCTTGGAGGATCAATTAAATAGTTGAATGAGAATAAAATACAGGGTGTCCTTATATCCTTACTCGAGTATCAATTAAATAGTTGAATGGGAAAAAAAGAACCAAGACAAAACACCTTACCAAAAGATTACCTTAAACAAAAAGATTTACCATAAACATCCAGATTTATCCAATAAATTTACCCCAAAATTGATAAACAGATGGAACCAAGTAACATGAAATCCTAAAATACAGGGGTAATATACTCTTCGCCACCATTTTATGCTCCTGGACAAGCAATGCCTACTAAATTGACTTTCCCTAGCAGTATGGATCTCTGAGAAGAAACCAACTGCATTGCTGGCCCTACAAAAAATACGAAATAAAATTTTCGTTAGTATCTAGCCAGTCAACTAACCCGATTCAACAATATGTCGACTTTCATCGAAATGGGGACTTCCACAAGAGTTCAGAATTTCATATGAACAACATTGGTTGTATGATTTTTCTCATGTTTATGTTTAATATACAAACTATAGTAAAAATATGAAATAGCTAAATCAAGAGCAATGAGCATCACCTTGCAAATGGTACCCCGTGCATTAGAACCAAGACATATGAGGTGCAAAGCCAAATTGAATAAACACAAGTAACACCAATGTGACAAAAACAAAAATCCATAGAAATGAAAATGAATCCAAGTTTACCTTGCGGTTGGTGGCTTGAGTAGTAGAAGCAACTTCAATTGACATATTTGATTAGTTAATTACTGTCTTTTTTATTGTTGGTGTTGTTGGTAGTCAAAAGTGAGATTGAAGATCAAAGAAGACGAAAATATTTATGTTGCTTATGTACAGGGACCTGCAATTTAAAAGTGAATATAAGGAATTTATTTGATATTTATATAATAGTTCTCACTTTTAAGTTAAAACTCAATCTCGAGGAAAATAACTCAATCTAATGGTGCAAAACATGCTAGCTTACAAATGGTTTTTAAACTAGTAAGTAGTTAAGTTATACCCGATATTTTCATAACTATGGTGATGAAAATCAAGAACCTAGAGTTGATTATGAAGAACCTTGCAATCCCGTAAAATCAACTACTTCTCATCTTCATTGCGAGGAGGTATCAGCAATATCTATAGAACAGAATCAACAAAAAAATTAAAAAAAATAAGAATACCATAAAAAACTTACACAATATATTCTCGCTACCTCTTCACTGCGGGGAGGTATCAGCAACATCTACAAAAAAGAATCAATACAAAACAAAAATTAACTCAAAAAAAAAATTAGAATACCACAAAAAACTTACGAAATATATAGTCGCTAATCTCAATAAAAAATTAGAGTTTCACAAAAATCTTTTACCCCGACTTTCAAAGGGAAGTATATTCACCAACATCTTCAATAAAAAATCAAAAAAAAAAAAACCCAAAAACATTAAAAAAAAGAAAAGAAAAAAGGATTTCACGATCTTATACCTTACACGAGTTTATTATTTTTGCCTCAAAGGCCTAAAATAACCAATATCAATACTCGTGAGCTCCCACTGCCGCAACCATTAATCGTACTGTCAAGATTCATGCAAAACATTAGAATATATTAGACGATAACAAAACCCTGAATCGAATAAAAATAAAATGACAAAATCAACCAAAGCCTAGCAAAAGAAAAAATCAACATATAAACGACGGGGTTATCTGGTGTAGGATCGAGTGATTTATATAGAGAAGACTAAGCTTAGAAATTCCAAAAAAAAAACAAAAACCAAATTTTGGAAATAAAATTAATTAATATCTCAAAATATTTTTGATAGTAATAACTCTCAAAAGTATTTGTGTCCAAAAAATCTTGCGTATCTTTCACAATCCCATAAAATAAAATATTTTTATTAATTTCAATTTAATTTTGGAAATAAAATTAATTAATATCTCAAAATATGTTTGATAGCCATTACTCTCAAAAAACCGGTTAAGTTAACAAAATCTCATACAAAATAGGCGCAATTAATTAGTAACCATGAAATAAAGATTATATAAGTGTATTAATTATTAATTATTAAATATTAAATAATATTTTTAAATAAGGAAAATAATATTTTCAAGATTTTATTTACATTTTCTTTGTATTTTTAATTAATTATCAACTACTAACCATGAAATAATAATATTTTAATAAGGAAAATAATCTGTAAGGATTTTGTTTACATTTTTTTATGTTTTTTTAATTATAGAAAAAAACAAATTAAGAAAAATAATTTTTGGAAATCATAGTTTCTTGAGTGCTTGTTTATTTTGTATTAGCACAATTTTTTGTTTTGTATTAGCTTTATTCAAATCATAATTTATGTTCCAAATCATTCATACAGATTACTAAAAAAATCTAACTGATGTGCAGGACCACCAACAAAGATTTGTAGAAAAGAGATTCATGACCGGGCCAATCAAGTTTTGCAGATTGGGACTTATGACCGAGCTAATCAGGTTTTTTTTTGAAATTTTATTTTTTATCGATTTAATTGATAGTTTGGGGATGTAATTAGGAAAATAACATTATTTTGTGTATGTAAACGGACAATGGACACTGGACACTTGATGATCATTTGATCCATTTTTCATCACATGATGATCGTTCAATTTATTTTCTCATCATGTGATGATCATTCGATTTATTTTTTTGATTATCGTGATGGAATCGTGATTTGATATATTATTGGCATATTATTGGCATGTTAAGAGAATTTCAAGATTTTTTTATGCGAGGAAAGAAAAAGATTTTTCAAGATTTAAATATTTTATTGTTAGAAAAACATTATTCTATTAGTTAAAATTCAATATTCTATTACTAAAAAAAAGTAAATGGTAGGGTCAAAATGAATCAGAAGCTAGAATCAACCAGAAGAGAGAATTCAAAATTAACGTGGAGCTCCGGTGAATGAGAACGTTCCAAAAAACTCTATTATTATGTAGAGAATTGCCGTTCCATTTGAGCCTGGAAAGCTCTTTCTCAGTCTTCTTGCCAACTTTGTTTTCACAAGCCATGTAGTGAGCATTTTTATGAGACTCTACATCTGATAACTCTTCGCTATCCTCTTTACACTCTTCAATAATAACTGTATCATTACTCAGCAAATTGAAAGAGTTATTGGTACTTACTTTGACAGAATTTTCACTGCTCCTAGCAACATTGGTCTTGTTTTTACCTTCTATTTCAGAATTCTTGGAGTTATCATCTCTAACTACCTTATCTCCAGCCAAATCCTTCTATCTATCTGTTAGAAATCGGCTTTGAGATCCATATGGAAATTCACTGAGCATCAGAAATAGATTGTGCTTTACCTCTTTTTCTACAATCTGCGCCATCGGCTCAGTGATTGAAAACTTACTAGAGACTTTCTCTGGTACGTTTGTTGCCATAACTGAAGCTGAATTATTCACCTTTTCCACTGATGGGTCATCCATGTAAACTTTCTCTGGTAGTAAGCTAAAGTCTGTAGCGGCTAGAGAAAGTTACTTTGTAGTAGGCTAAACCCTTTTTGTTCTTCTCTTGGTCCAAAGTTACTTTATAATAGACTAAAGTCTGTAGCGGCTAGAGAAAGTTCTATTTAAAATAGACTGCAAAGTGGTGGTAGATGCTATTAATAAGGATGTTTATACCATAGATTAGTGACTTATGAACATGGTTAAGGATATTAAGTCAATCTTTAAAGATGGTATCTCATGACAATGTTCTTATGTGCCAAAGGAGAAAAACAACGTACCTGATTCTCTGTCAAAATTAACTAGAGTAGATAAAATAAATCACATTTGGTTTGACACTGCTCCTCCTGTGATTATATCTCTAATACAGGATGATGCAAAACATGTATTTTTTATATGATTTGATTCAATAAAAGTATCTTTTCCTCCAAAAGAAAATAAAAATTAATGCAATTCTTTTCAATAAAAATATAAAAGAAAACAATTGATATGTATTGGCTTATAGTATTAACTCATCACAAAAGGAAAGAAACATGGCTAGTTTGAGGCCTATGGATTTTAACTGAGTCCTATCATTTTCTTCCCCCAACCAAGAGAATGTGATATGGGATGTCTAAAGTGTGATAGAATACCAAATTAACCTTTATACTAACTTTAATATTTTGAATTATCTAAAAAAAAAATACAAAAACGAAATCATTATT
Source organism: Papaver somniferum (assembly GCF_003573695.1). Taxonomy (NCBI): domain Eukaryota; kingdom Viridiplantae; phylum Streptophyta; class Magnoliopsida; order Ranunculales; family Papaveraceae; genus Papaver; species Papaver somniferum. Next base: position 1,037,319 of record NW_020648748.1, read on the forward strand.
ACTAACAGTCTAAACCTAAAAAAATATTAATTTTCATGATAATCAAAAACTGAAACATAATCACAAGAAAATTCAGTTCTCCATTTTTTTTGAGTTTCAAATAATATTTCGGCGACAAACAATTCGAGTGATTGAGGTAAATCTCTTTAATTCGTTCATTTTAAGAGGGATTCATCAATGATTTAACTATGAATCTCTGAAATTTCTCATCAAATTTTTCTAAAACTCAGTTAGAATCTGTTGATATAGATTGTTGTTGATGTAAAGCAGAATCGGTAGATATGATACACCTACATAAACATATTTTTGGCTTGATATGTTGAACATCAACAATAATCTGTACATGCTAATGCATATATCAACTATTAGCAACCGATTCATTATTCATGTTTGAATTTTTGCACCAAACCTGAAATTTTTATCCTCGTGTTATCGAGAATGAACATACGAGTTGAACGCAAAAACAATGAAGTCATTCCGACATCGGACGAAGAAGTTATGACAAAAACAGTCGAAAAAAAAGCCCAGATTTACAATCAGTTGACATGGGCATTTATGTAAACGGATTCTAGAAAGTTTTTTTTTTACAGAATAACTCTTGAATTTTACAATTGGTCTATGTTCTAAGTCTTATACGCCTATTCCTAAAATCGATTTACGAATGCATGAACATATACCGATTCTGGGTTGAGATTTTTCAAAAAAATTCAAAACTTTTATATGTTTTGATGATGAATTAAGATTAAATAATCAGCTGAATTAGCTCTAATTAATCAGGATTAAACTACATATTAAAGTTTATGAGATTACCAGGCTAAGAGCCTCAAATAAAAGACATAGGCCTCCAACTAGGAAGGGAAAGAAAGGCTAGAGTTCAACTCCAACTAGGCTTTTATTGTCAAAGTTTTATGTTTCAGTCGCTTGCGAATCTATGATACAGAATGTTCATGTGCTAAGATGCACGGGGATAAAATTCACCGTTTTGGTAATGTTCTCCAGAAATTTCCCTAAGCAATAAATCATTTTCTCCTCATTTCCCCAAAGCAGTGTCACAATTTGATTCCCTTCCGTAATATCGGGTCTATAAAAGATTAATCGTTTGTGTCTTGAAATTTTGACAAAAGAACGTGAAAATGTAAATTAAGCAAAAGATTGATAGTATTATATATTAATTACGTGTTCAAAATGCAAGAAATTGATATGCACTGAGATTTTCTTCAAAAATAAAATAAGGAGTATTAGAACAATGAGTTTAAGCAGTTACAACTGAGAAGATGCACTTAAACTAATCAATTGTCAAGGGCGAGCTACGAAACATAAAGGCAATCATGAGCTTACTTTTTCTGCATGGATGATTAACACTTTTTCAATTTCTTAGCATCTCTTGATCCGGCCTGTTTTTTCTCTTCTTCATATTTAACGTTCATTGTTTCGTCTGTAGCTATTGTTGTACCATCATTTCTGTCGAAACCTTTGGACGTAACATTGGTTTCTCCATATTTTCCAAAGAAGTAATATTAGTCTCTCCCAAATCTTTTAAAGAAACAATGCTCTGCGTGTGAGGAATTGCCTGATCAATATATTCAATATCATCCCAAAGTTTGTTTAAGGTTGAAGTTTTAGGATCATAACAATAGAGTCTCTTCTTTCCCATAGGATTGTTGCACCACATTAATACTTCGTTGCTCCTTGTAATTGCGAATGTATTTATATAAATAAATAGCTGGCCCGGCTGTAATCGTATACAAACCTCCTTAGTCCATATTCGCTAGGGATGGTCATGGGACGGGGATCTTGTATCCCAGTCACTGCCCCGTTCAAAAAAAAATCCACACCCTCCCCATTACCCGCTTGATCTGGAACGGGGTGGGTATGGGAAATACCCGTACGAGGCGGGTTTTTTACGGGTTACCCATAACATTAAGCTCAAATATGATGAGTTAATTTAATAATCAATACCTAAGTTCAACCAATAATAATAATAATAATTTAAAATTTCAAACTCATAAATTCATCGTAAAACAAGCAAAGAAAAACAAATTGGTCTACAAACGAACATCACTCATTTTAGTTCTTAATTATTTCTTATCAAGTATTCAGACTGTTCGGATTCACCATGGTCATCATCCATTGGAGAACTTGGAATTGTCTCGACATGATGTTCAGACTGTTCGGATTCACCTCGTGTGGATATAGTTGTCATTTTGGGATCACTGTGTAATATACACATAAAGTAATATAATAAAGAAAGCTTAAATAATATAATATAATCAATACAATAATAATATAATATAATATAATATAATTTCTTAGTTTAAATATAATATAAATAATTAATGATATCTTATACTTTTACGTTTTCCTTTATAATATAATATAATATAATTTCTTAGTTTAAATATAATATAAATAATTAATGATATCTTATACTTTTATCTTTTCTTTTATAATATAATATAATATAATTTTTTAGTTTAAATATAATATAAATAATTAATGATATTTTATACTTTTACCTTTTTCTTTTATAATATAATATAATATCTTAGTTTAAATATAATATAAATAATTAATAAAAATATAAAATCCTAAAATGGGAACGTACGGGACGGGTATGAGGCGGGGACCTAGAATTCCATCCCCGCTTCACTAATTTCGGGTATTACCCATACCCAACCCAACCCCAACCCCGTTTGTACGGGTAAAATCCTACCCAATAGGGGTGGGTATCCACGGGGATGGATTTGAGTGGGGCAAATGGCCATCCCTAATATTCGCTGCTGGTCCAGTTGTATACTTAACTCCGTGGTCGGACATGATGGACTTTTGCACTCTTTCATGGCGTAACTCGTCTCTATGTTCCTTTTCTTTCCCTTGTATACCCATATGTCAATTGGGGGACTTGTATGAACCAAATACAAATTATTATTCCCTCCAAACAACTTGAGATAAGACCTGTACTTCAAATGTATAGGACTTGGCAATGTGATGTAATGGAACTCCTCACGTTCCAAATCAAAAGCCACAATCTCATGATTTAATTTTTTTTGCAGCCAATAAAGTGATCCATTTGCATAGATGCCTCGTGAAGAACCAAAACTGTGGCGGATATATCCAATGTATCTCCACTCACCGCCGACAGTATATACTTGAACATGTCCCTTATTTTCCCCATTAAAGTAAAATGTTGTAACAACCTTGTAATCATTAGTTGAAGGATAGTAGCCAAACCCACTTGTTAAACGACCATAAGGAATCAGACTTGTGCTTGGTTTTTTTATTTAACCTTAGGAAGTTCAGAATAACTATATCCCGGAAGAAAAACAAATTCTCCTGTTAAGGGGTTCCAGATTAGAAATAAAGGAAAAAAAATATTTTTCAGTTAAGGGGTCGCAGATTAGAAATAAAGGATCCGCACCTGGTAAATCTTCATTGGATTTGTCAAAACAAACCAAACCATTGCAGGAACCAACCATGATTTTTGTCGAGATGCATTTCTTAATAAGTATGTCGTGCTCTATCTTCGCAAGTGTATTGCGAGAGTGGTGATAGTTCATATTTGCGTGATCATAATGATTATACTCATCTTCATAGAAAAATTCTAGTTTATAACCATGACCGTGATAGTTCATCTTTGCGTGAGCAAAGAGGAAACCTGTCTTTTGATCAGTTTTGTAGTGAAGGATTGCTCTCCAAGTTTCGGATACTTCTTTGGCATGTAAAGCTACCTCAATAGGTATTCGAGAAAATATGTTTTCTAAGATATCACCGTGAAGATTCTCCATGTTCGTGTGGTTTCTAGACTTTTGTCGTTGCTATGGAGAGACAAGAAAAAAAACCCTAAAACTTCTTAGAAAATGGATGGACGTAAGAAGATATAGGCATATTTATACGGCCCGTTGTGAGGCCCTTTACAAGTGCGTTGTTATTTGGAGCTTCTCGCAAGAAACTATACTTGAGTAACGCTCTCTTTCTCTCTATCCTTGTTGGCGCACAAAAATATGAGGACAAATTAAAAAAAAAATACTACTAGCGTGATGGTGTCATTTCTTTCTAAAAATCGATTAAAACGCCTGAAAACTTGAAATGGCCTGGGTCTGCGTCAAAGACTGAAATCGTATGTTCGCCTGGCATTTATCGTTATCATAATTGGGATGAATATTATAAATTTTTTTTTTTGACCCCTAGACATCATTTTTTAATAGGAGTGGAAATCCATTCAACCATTACTAAGGCTACACATATATCTGTACAGTCCGGATTTCTCATGAACCCGATACCTGTATTTGGAATTAACCGATACCTAACTTTGAGAACCTGTACCTGGAATTGTACCCGTACCGGTAAAACCGGTCCAGTAAAAGACCAGTACCCGATTTGTACCTGATTCAAACCATCTCTATGTTCGTTCCCTGTAACGTAGCTAAATCATGGGTACCTAAAATGTGAAATTACAAATTTGTGTTTTATTCCAAAGGAATCATCAAGGGAGACAAGGTCCAAAAGGAGAACACTCAAAAGTATCGTTACTGCCTCCTGGGGTTTCTTTGAAATTCCATAGTGAATGTGTTCTTACTCCTGTTCCAATACTGCAAAAAAAAATATTGATAACAAATCCAGATCAAACAAGAACAAGGAAGCTAATTTTTAATTAATCATAAATCTAGAATTGAACCTATGAGTGGTTGCTTCCTGTGTATAGAATGAAGAAACATCAACGATTAAGAAAAGGGCTTGAAGAAAAAGGATCAATGGTGAGATTGGTGATGGAATTATGGAACCATAATCCATTAGACAACCCTCTCATGATAAATAGTAGTATTATGGCTAGTAGTTGGTAGCAATACGAATAAGATTTGAGAGGCCGATTGGAGGAGGAAGGCTGTGATATCTGTTTTCTTTTCTCCGTTAGAAAGAAGAAGAAGTAAGAAAAGAGAAGAAGTAAGTGAGGGTCGAGTGCTGGATATAGTTTTAGGCTTATTATCTGACCTAAAATCAATAGCCAGGATTTAATCATCTGTGATTCTGTATTCTATCAATGATTTACATAAATCGGTTCTTTGGTCCGGGACATGTACATGAATGTACTAGAACCGGTACTTGTATCCCTATACCACCCGTTCTTAACTTCCATTCCCATTCCCTATCCTGCCTTCACCGCTAACGGTTCAGTTCCGGATTTTTTTTTTTTCCGATTCAATTACGGTACACTGGTTCCGGGCCGGTTCCTGTGCAGCCTTAACCATTACCGAGTAATTAATACAGAGTTTTTTTTTGAATGAGGGACCCAAACCAAGTTGGGACATTATCTTCCCATAAAATAGAACGGACAATAGTACTAACATTTTTAACTAGTTCATGTGTTACACTATTTGTTTCTCTTGGAACATGAGAAATAGATCAACAACTACACCATCCAAAAGTTGAGATCTAATCTGGCTAAGGCTCAGAAAGAACACAAGAAACTTTTTGTGACACTTTCCTCTTCCTGAGATAGCGCGAATAGGAGGTTCTTGTATCTTAAGAGATTGATGGAGTTTTACGTAGAGAATACTAAGAAGAGTATCGCACTGGAAGTCCACATCAAAGCTCAATCTCTTGCGGATCGAGTTTGCCTCACCAATTCATTCCCTTTGTTAGATGTGGAACCTCTTGATGTGGCTGATGACGAGAAACTTCCTAAACCTGACAGTGATTATGATTATGAGAATTGTGATGATGAAGAGGTTCTTCCTCAAGAGTTCCGACTCAAGGACAGTGATGCTGGTAATGATCTTCTTCAATATCCAAATCTTGGTGTTGGTGGTGACCGGTCCTACAATGTCCAAGCCCCAATTTGCAAATGGCCACACACTTGTTGATGAGTTTAGCTCCACTCCAGGTGCATGTATCCTTTTCCATGTCGCTGGCATTCTTCACATCGTCTTGATACTTATTTTGCGTTCTCGTGCATGTAGGGCCAGTAATATCCTTGCATCTTTGTTCTGTAAGCTAACGATCTTCCCCCACTATGATTCCCTGCGTCTCCATAGTGTACTGACTTTAAAATTTTCATTCCTTCTTTTCGCGTCAGACATCTAAGTGATGGTCCAAGGAAGGATTTTCGGTAGAGTACGCCGTCTCTTAATTCGTAATTTGTCGCCCGACTTTTTAAATTGTACGCCTCTAATATGCCTCTTGGAACTTCTCCCCTTTCTAGATATAAATGAAGTTGGTGAGAGACATGCCATCACCGGCAATAATTAAAGACGTACAAAAATTGAATGGATTACTATCTTCATTGGGGATGTTCATTTCACGCTCCTCAGATAAATGCAAACACTTTTTCAGCATCTTGAAAAAGGGAGACAAATTCGAACGGACAAATGAATGCGAAAAAGCACTCCAAAGTATCAAGGATTATTTAATGAATTTATCTATTTTACAGAAACCCGATCCAGGAGAAGAGTTGTTAATCTACCTTGCATGGACACAACATGCATTGAGTGTTGTACTACTTCTTCTATAAGGAGGGTAGAAAAGCCAATATATTATATATGCAAAACTTACATCTCCGCAAAAAGAAATTATACAAAAATTGAAAAGCTCATTCTTGCACTGGTCTATGCAACAAAAAAGCTTCGCACTTACTTTCAAGCTCACAAGATAAGAGTGCTAACTAAGATCCCAATCGAATCTGTAATGAAAAGCTCAAACAGAGTAGGAAGAGTGGAAATATGAAACACACATATAGAGAAATATGGGGTCAAATATGAAGTGTTATCATCACCAAAATCACAGGCCATTGCAGACTTCTTGGCAGAACTTCCATTAGATGAAGATGATGATGAAGAAGAGCTGATGGAATTAGATGAAGAGTAAGGAAATCCAAAAGACCTATTAACGGAGCGTAACTTAAAAAGATGGGAAATATTCGTAGACGGATCAGTGAATGGAGAAGGAAAAGGCATATGGATATTGATAATTTCACCACAAGGAGAAAAAATGGTGCACGCATTCAGAATGGAGTTCGCATCAATTAATAATGAGACAGAATATGAGGGAGTGGTACATGCGTTAAGGCTCGCAGTGGAAATGGAGTTAGATGACATCAGGATAACTAGTGACTCACAGTTGGTAATACGCCAATTAAAAGGGTTGTATAATACAAATGAGCCATATTTACAAAAATACAAGCAACTTGTCACAGAACTCTCAGCAAAAATAAAACATGTAGACTGGAGACATATATGCATAATAGATAATAGATTCGCAGACGCATTGGCATTCATCTCACCTATGTTAGTAGATCCAACCGCACGGTATATAAAAATAGGGACGCCCTCTTTTCCATCGATTAAGAAAGAAGAAGACGACGCAGATGTTATGGTAGTGGAAAATGTAGAAGAAGATCAAGCAGACAAGGAGACGGATTGGAGAAAACTACTTGTATTCCTTCCTTTGATACAATGTAGCCCAAGGATTTTCCTGATGCGACTCCGAAGATGCATTTTGCTGGGTTTATCTTCATTTTAAACAGTCGCATCTGTTCAAATATTTCTCTCAAGTTGTTAACATGATCTTCAGCCTTCTTGCTTTTCACCAACATGTCATCAACATAGACCTCCAGTGTTGTATGGACCCACTTTGCGAATATTTTTTCCACCATCCTCTGGTACGTTGCACCTACGTTTGTTTAAGACAAACGACATCCTTGTATAACAGTATAATTCCCTTGGTGAAAAAAATGTCGTATGCTCCTGATCCTATAACGCTAGTGGAATTTGGTTATAGCATGAGTACCCGTCCATTGATGATAATCTTTTGTTTCCCGCCGCTTTCTCCATCACTTGTGGTATATCTGGGAGCGGAAAGCTGTCCTTTGGGCATGCCTTATTTAGATCACTGAAGTCGATGCATATTCGTATCCCATTGTTGTTTTTCAATACCACCACCATGTTTGCTATCCACACCGGGTATTTTGATGGTATGATTATTCCTGCATCTAGCATCTTTTGCAACTCTGCCTTTATCTGTGGATGGTATGTCGTTGCTATCTTTCTTATCCTTTGCATGAAGGGTTTTACGTTCTCCTTGATATCCAACCTATGACATGCAATTGAAGGATCTATACCTGGCATTTGATCCATGCTCCATGACAAGACGTCTTTATATTCCCGTAACAGGTTTATCATCTTTTCTTCTTCTTCTTCTTTATCCATCTTCGTTGAAATTTTCAGCATCTTTGGCTCTTCTTTAGTTCCTACATTGATGTTTTTTTCAGCTCTGATGAGGAAAAGTTCGCATTTGCCTCTCCTAATGGTGATGGTTACTTTATTTTACGCGCTGGTTCTCCTTCCTTTTCTGGGATCTCGCTTGGTGTTCCCTTTCCTTCTTGTTCTCTTATCATGTATATTATGAATTCTTCTTCCTCTTTTAATTCCTTCTCCTTCCTCCATCGATCTTTTCTCTTCTTTGCTCGTCCTTCATAATTATTTACGTCTATTAAACTGCAAATTTTCGCACTCCCTGTATCACATTTGATTTCGCCTATTCCGCTTGGCATTGGGAAGCGTATGCGTTGATGGAGAGTTGATGCTACACCTTTTATGATGTGCACCCATGGTCTTCCTGGAATCATGTTGTATGGTGAATCCACATCCACTACGCACAATGTTACCTGCGTTTCTATTTCTCCTAAAGGTATGCTTATCATTACCGCACCTTTTGGTTTTTTTTATCGCCTTATTAAAACCATGGATGTTGTATGTAGGCGGCATCAAGTATGCGTCACTATATCCCATACTTCTGAACGCGCGGTAAAATAAGATGTCAACTGAGCTTCATGTGTCTATCAAAGTTTTGTCTACCGCCCACTCTTCTGATGCTTTCGCGCTTTCATCTTTTGCATTCCTCCTGGCAGGTATAGTGACAACTAATGGATCTGTTCGCCTTAAACTTTCTTATGGTATTTCATCCGCCGTAAACATTATCTTCTTCCTTTTCCATTCTTTCAAGGGTAATTCTTTATCAACAGTCAGGATTTTCCTTCCTTCATGGCCGCGCTTGTATATTTGCCCTGTAATTCCTGCGTGAAAATATGCAACACTCAAAATCCACTTTGTTATTGAGTTGCACTGTATACGTCTGTTTCCTTCTGCTGCTCCAATAATCCTTACTTCCTTTTTTGGGTCTTTTTCATTTTCCTGTCTTTGTTTTCCTTTGGATATTTTCTTTTCCATTTGTTGATTCTCTGCTTCCTTTGTTCCACGTCCTTATGATTTTCCTATAGTGAAAGCGAGATCCGAAAGTTGCAGCAGAGTTCTGAGGTCATATTTGAAAAACAGTGACAAAGATCTAGTTGGTTGAAAATATCAGAAAATCTTTTCTTAGGTTTATTAAAACGTTTGGAAAACTATAAAAATCAACAAATTCTTTCTTGAAAATTCTTATGGACAGGTTTTATCATCCAAGCTGTTTTCTAGAGCCAAAATTCAGTTGCAGGAAATCCTACAACTATACCTTAATGATAATCTATGAAATAATCTAAGAAACCATGATGAAATACTCTCAAACTTTTATTAAATCGTAGAACAATTACAAGAATATGAGAAAACCCTAACTTGGAAAACAAATAACTTTCTCTCTCCTAAATATCTTATCTCAACTCACCAAAAAGATCTCTCCATATTACAATGGTGGTTGGTTCCTTTTATAGGAGTTTACATAGTGGGGGACAACTATCAAAGCCCCTATTTTCGGATCTGGAGTGCGTCAATGTCGCATAGACTTCACCGTTGCCACACGGTTTCTTCACTGCCGAGTTGATCTTCACACTTTCATCATGAGTAAGTGACGTCATCTGGTTCATCACCTTGAATATGTTGTACGCGTTGGTGTTCGCTTGGTACTAAAGAAGCCATTTCGTGCAATTAACGATTGTGCGGTATTCTGTACCCACAAATATTTTTTTTATTATAGCTTTCATTTTTAGCGTCGAAGCCTTATGTAATTATTTTAGATTGCCATTTTAGAATGAAATTGCTTGATCTCCCTGGATCTTTTTGTAGTTGCAGGAAATCCTACAACCACACCCTTAGAGTAATCTATAGAACAATCTAAGTAATCATCATAAGAATCACAAGAACATTCATTAAGATCTTCAAATTGAATACAAATTAATGAGAAAACCCTAACTTTCTCTCCAAATAATCTTTCTCTCTCCTAAATTTCTTGTCTAAGCTCTTAAAAAGATCTCTCTCGATACAAGGTCGCTTGAACCTTTATATAGGGGTTTACATAGTGGATGACAGCTAATAAAGCCTTTATTTTCGTATCTGGCGTGCGTTAATTTACATTCACTCTTCTCGCACGTACTCTTAACACCGCATAGCTCTTCACACTTTACTCGTGACTAAGATGACGTCATATGATGTGTCACTTCGGATATGCTGTATGCGGTCGCCTTCGCTCAGTCTTGATGATCATTATTTCGCATATCTGATAGGTGTGCGGTATTTTAATACTACATTTTTCCTTTTTTTATGTCATTCTTTTGACGAGGAGATCAATGTGAGAAACTCTTAATTCGTTCTGCCGCACACGTTCACCGTTTCGTATTCTTATATGCCGACATATTTCCGTAATTTAGGCATGTCAACTTACACGTGTCCTCTCAACCATTCGTTATCTGACATGTCTCTTATAACCGCCTCTTCCTATCCGTTCACTTTCAACCATCGCATGAATGGAGTAAGTATCTTGGGAATCGAGAGTAAATCTCTTATTTACTCTTAATTATCTTCTTCTTTCCTCTTTACTCTCTTCTTTTTCTCTTCGATTCTTATTTTCTTCTGCTGTTGCTCTACTGGTTTGATTGAATTTTCGAGTTGATTATCACCTTTTCTTGTTTCATCATTCTCACCACTCCTTCCTTTCTTCGTCTTCGCATTTTATTTCTTACTTCTCTTGTTTTGATCACCCTGATTTTGATTTATTTGATCATGTTTGATTATTTTTTCACTATCCCTCATTCCCATTTTAAAGATGCCCCCAGCTGGTTGGAAGAAAGAAACAAAATTCAAAAGATTGAAAAAAGAATTTGGTGAAAGAGGCTTCTCACTATCCGATCCTCTTGGATCAAAACTTTCATCTACGCTCAGACCTGAATGGTTTTCTCTCGAATAATGGAATGACCAGAAGATTATAATTTCAGTAGGACAGCTTCTCGCTGGTCTTCCTATTCCCCTTTATAATCCTCAGATTCCTCTGTTTTATGAAATTCTATCTGATGCGAGGTTCTCGCGGGGCCTTTATCAACTAAGTGGTGATTGCATTAGAATAACCATGGAATATGCTCGTCGCGCGTTAGGACTAGAATATCTTTACCCAGTAGAAGTACGAAAGCCAGAGCATGCCCATAAGGAAATCAATCCTGCGGATTACACCCTTGAGAATGTTTTCAAGAACTATGATATTGTTATCATGAAGAATAAGTCATCTAAGTGGGGTATTCGCTTGTCAAGAAATGATGGTCTCTCGGAGAATGAAAGAATCATGCAGGATGTTAACTTCCATGACTTTACTAATTGCACCGCTCGTAAGTCAAATGATACTCGATGGTTGGATTATCCCATCCTTTTAGTGGTCCCCTACATTACTGACATAAGTGGAGATGGATCAACTCTTCCCCTTCCTGTGGGATTACCTGCTTATGACCCTTTGGTATTCAGATGGCCTGAAGAAGATGATGTGGTATGTTATCTTCAACTCTCCCTTTTTATTTTCTTTTAATTCTTTTATCTTTCTCTTACCACTTTCTTTGGTACCAGATTTCCAAACAGTCAAAGAAGGCTAAAAATTTGCCTCATGCGTCACCTTCGCATGATAATGAAGTAAGAAATATTGTTTTTTTAATTTTAACAATATTGTTGTCTCTGTTTCCTATCTCTCATTATTCGCATAGGTTGAAGCTGTGGGTGTTAAAGGAAAGGGTAAGGGTAAAATTAGATATAATAAAACCGCTTCTAAATCCTCTTCCGAGAGTCTGTCTAAGAAGCAGAAGGCATTTTATCCTTCTTCTTCAAGTTCTCACTCTAGCGATGATGATATTCTTCTCACTGAAGACTCCTCAATCACGTCTTTCTGGGGAAACTATCTAGTATCTTCTCTGATTCCATGTCAGCAGTTAGTAATGAAGAACTGACTCGCACTTTTGGAACGGTTTCAAAGATATGTGATGCAAAATTTGAATTGTCTCCTTATCTTTGTTTCAAAAATTGATATCCTAGAGGCGAACTTATCCGCTCGTGACTCTAAATACCGTAGACCCAAGAAAAAGCTGATTGTCACTGTTCCAATAATAGCAAGGATGCTATTCGTATTTGTGATGCGACAATTAATAAAGTCTGTGTCGATAATGGCATTCGTCTATCAAACTATAATCTTTCTAAAGTTTCTCCTAATGAAGAAGACTCTGGTATCTCTGATAGCGAAGGAGAATATGAGGAGTATGAGGAAATTGAAGAAGAAGTTGGTGGTTTTGAAGCTGCGGAAGATAATGAAGATGATATGAGTGGAAATTAGTTTTTTTTTTCCTGAAGACATTTTCTTCCTTTTCGCACCTGTAAATTCTTTGCCAGTTCTTTGTACATCGAATGTTTCCTTATATTGAGACCTTTTCTTCAATATGAAATCTTAGGCATTTGATGCTCATTTAATGTAAATGCTCCTTGAATTGCATCTTCATTTGTAAAAGGCAGTAACTTTTGCTTTTGGATTGATTTCTAGCTTTACCACTAATGGGATCTCGTGCGATTCTCCTCCTCCTGGTACTTCCTCTGCGTTAAATGAAATAGGTTGCGCCTGCCAAGCTTTCAATGGAGATATCTTCGCAAGGTTGAGTATCTCTCTTCCATCACTATCTCTTGCATAAACTCGACTTAGGACATTATCATGAAAATCTTCTATGCTTTTTAATGAGTGTATTATCGAATTACAATATAAAGTCTTCGCCTTCGCTCCTACTTCGATCAAATATATATTCCTTCATGTCTCCATACCTTGTGCATGTCCTTCTAGTGGTGGTGGTGGTAGATTCTGTGCTTGCTGCACTAGTAAATGGTTGAGGTTTCCCTGATCAATCATTCTTAGTAAGATTTTCTTCACATTTCTACAATTGTTTGTTGTGTGACCGTGGAAACGGTGATAGGCACAGAATTCTCTACTTCTCCTCCCTGGTGGTGGTTCATTTCCCACATTTGGTGGATCAAGAATGTCTTCCATTAAAATTACAGCTTCCCAGATTTTGTCTATCTCGGTGTTTGGATGCGGCATCTTTAGCTGCTCCCAAACCACTCTGTTACCTCCTTGGCCTTGGTTGTAATGTTTTTTTTTCCCCTCCATAACCTTCTGGTTGGTTATCAAGCCTTTGAATCTTATTATTTCCTCCACGGTTGTTGAACTTCTTTTCTTTGTATTCTCTTTCAAACTGTTCCTGATCTCTACTACCCATGGCTACTAACTTTTTACCTTCATCCATTACTTTCTTTCCTTGAATACCTTGGGATGTACTTGGAACAATATTTTTTGTCCTTGGAAGTAAGCTTGCATTCCCCTCATTTGCGTTGTTATCGCAACTGGGTAAGACTTCATTTCTCTTTGTTTTTCTTCAAGATCTATGTATTCTTCTTGGAACTCGCGTAAATTCGCCATGGTTATTGTATCTTTTGTCCTGAATATCTGTGTATACAATAAATATGTAGGAAAAAGTGCATTGATGAAATCTAGTATAAGGTTTCGGTCATCTACTCGTCCATCCATTTTACTATACATGCTCCTTCAACGCGTTGTTAAACTGTGCAAGTCTCATTGATCCTTTTGCGTAAGCTGAACACCTTTTCAATCCCTGGGCATAACATGTTATTGCTGATGTACTGTCCTAGGAAGATGTTTTGTAAATGATGAAATGATCTAATGGTTCCCACTGGCAGTCCTTCAAACCATTGCAAAGCTTCTCCTGTTAGACTCGCCGGGAAATACTTACATAATACCGCATCGTTTTCCTCCCACTGTAATAAGGATCGACTATATGCCCTTATATGATCTATTGCGCATGTGCTTCCATCAAATATGTTAGTGAATACAGGTAGGTTAAATTTAGGTGGTAGGGTACTGTTGCGAGTTGTATCCGTCTTGCGAATGGCGTTTTCCCCGCTTCTTCTATTGCTTCATCCAACTGTCGCCTACCACCATCTCTTCGTGTCGTCATCATTTCTCTCACCTCAGCCAACTCTCCAAGGATTTCTTCACTCATGGTTTGGTCTATGTCTTTCCGCATGGGTCTTTTAAATATTGCTTTCCTAATTCTGTTTTCATGGTTATTTTGACGCACAACCTCTTGTATCTCTCTTTCTTCAGCCTCCTCTCTTCTTCTCCCGCGTCTTTCTCTTTCATCCCTTGCACGCTCCAGTGCGGAATTATTCCTTTCAGCTTCCTCTTCGTGTTCATACTAATTCTCAACATTTCTCCACCTTGCAATATAATTCTTCCTTGTTCTTCATCCTCTTCACTATCTTGATCATGATGTGTGCGATGGCATTCACCTGTGTCTTCACGTCTATTGCCTCTTTGACCTTCCTGTATGCGATAATGTTTGCGCTGATGTACGTATCGGTCATCTGCTGGTTCATTCTCTATGTGTCGCTCATCGCGTTGATCATGTAAGTTGTCATCTATATGAAAGTTTTCAGTAATGTTGTCTAGAGGTTGTTCTCGCCTGGTATCTCTTCGACTGGATTGGCTACGTCTTGACGAGCTCCTACTTGTACTTAACCTTGAGCTTGCACGTGTGGTGCTTTTTGATCTCCGGTCTTGTAATCTTACATTTTCTTCTCTCAATTCATTATTCTGATGCATCAAATTCGCACGTTCTTCATCTTCTCGCCTTCTTTCTGCAACCAATCTTTGTCGAAGTTCCTCGATTGTCACGTTTTTTTCATTTCCTTCTATTAGTCATGCATCTCCAGTTCTTTGCTCATCTTCTTCTGTTGAATCTGTATGTGCGGTATGAACACTTACTCTATCGTAATCGATAGTGTTATTCTGCTGTGGTTCGCGCTGAGGCTGAGTTTGGACTTGGTTTCCTTGATTGTTTCTTTCTCCCATCCTTGATGATTCAGCAATTTCACTTCTTCTTCTTCCAGCGATTCTTCTGCTCCTCCTGATTGTTGGTGCTTGTTCTGCTATAGATTCTTGTCTCTCCATCTTTACTTTCTTGTAACAATAAAGGAGGAATTGTAAACTCAAACGATGAAGATAATTTTTCTGAGATTTTAACTTTTTATTGAAATTTTTAAATCTAAACTTCTAATGACGAAAGACTATGAACAATTTGAAGCTTGTTTTTCAAGTAGATTCACCAACATGGTATATCATTCTGATCTGTATTCTAGCGCCAAAATGTAGTTGTAGGAAATCCTACAACCACATCCTTAGAGTAATCTATAGAACAATCTAAGTAATCATCATAAGAATCACAAGAACATTCATTAAGATCTTCAAATTGAATACAAAGTAATGAGAAAACCCTAACTTGCTCTCCAAATAATCTTTCTCTCTCCTAAATTTCTTGTCTAAGCTCTCAAAACGATCTCTCTCAACACAAGGTCGCTCGATCCCTTATATAGGGGTTTAAATAGTGGATGACAGCTAATAAAGCCCTTATTTTCGGATCTGCGCGTGCGTTATTAACACATGCTCATATTGACTCTTCTCGCGCGTACTCTTAACACCGCATAGCTCTTCACACTGTACTCGTGACTAAGCTGACATCATATGATTCGTCATTTCGGATATGCTGTATGCGGTCGCCTTCGCTCAGTCTTGATGATCATTATTTCACATATCTGATAGGTGTGCGGTATTTTACTCCTACACTTTTAATAGCTCAGAGTCTCTATCACATTTTAAACTTTGAGTTATTGAGCTTGACCACCTCAATATTTTTCTTGTCTATATATTCTAACAGCATCCACCTTGTAAATAACATCAAGTAGCATTCGAGTCAACATAATGGGATACAAACGCGAAAAAAAAGGACAAATTTCAAAAGATTAACGGTAAATATCAGATTTCAAAAAATGATAAACTAGCTAGTATGCTACACAGTAAATATTACACAGACCAACCGATCAGGGTCCTCAATTAAACATATCGAGCCGATATAGAGTTGTGTGTCGGTCATCAATTCATGATTCAGCCTCTGGTAATTCCCTCATGTCCGTGAAACATTTATCATAGAGAATACAATTCAAAGAAGGGCATCTAGCTGAATGCTGAACAATCCGACTATACATAACTGTATATTCTTTCAGTAGTCCAAAATATGTGATGGTAAACTTACTAGCCGGCATTAGTCAAATCAACTAGCCTAATTTTCGAAGGTTTTCCCTATTTTCTACCACCACTTTTCCTATTTTCCATCTCCCTTACACTTTATAAAGTTTATCTACTTTTCAAATTTGCTTTTTGCTATTTACCATCCATAAAAGTCAAACTAACTATGACCGTAATAATTACCACTTTTATTTGTCTTTTTCTTGCATACCGATCAAAAAATAAATCAACTTAAAAACCCTAGGTTATCTATAAGAATTAATTTGCGGTTAACCAAAAAATCATTATTACGAAAGATTCCGTTAATAAAAATCTAGGAAAAAAATTCCGAATCCTAAATAAATCAAACATCCAAAAAAATTATATCAATATCCCATCTTATGTGACCAAGATTTAGAGGTCAGTTACGTAATCAATAATCAATGATCCATGTTTTTGTTTTTTTAGTTTCGCCTTTGTTTTTTTTTTCTATTGTATTTCTGACTTGTCCAATATTTCATCGGTCACCTTCGATCTTTATGTTCTCCTACTTCTAATTCAATTATTCGTGAGAACTCTCTGTGAATCCTCTCATGGGCCATTAATATATCTAGTGGAGGTGCGGTTCCGGTCTTAAGGTATTCAATTTAATATGCACCAAAACTACCAGACATGAAACTATAAAAGGATCCATGAAATGATCACGCCACTACTCCTATTTTAGTACTGGCCCGAAGTAATTAGAGGCAACATTAATGTAGCTAGGGTCCCCGAGCACAAGTGGTTTTTATAGAGTTGTGACTATGTCGCCTACACGGAAAGGAAAGAAGAAAACGTGAGTTTTGTAGGAATAGAGTATTATATGCGAGTAAGGAATAATTAGATGTGTGCAAAGAGCGTCGCATACACTCAGATGTGATAACGAATTGAATGATGTCGACCTAATCATGAATAAAGTGTGAAGAACTCTGCGAAGTTTATAAGATCTGCGAAAATAACCAATGTACGTGTGCGATAATATCACACAAGGATTCCGAAAATAAAGGATCTCTTAGCTGTCATCCATCATGTAGTATCCTATATAAAGAGTAGTTGGTATATAGAGAGGGGGCTTCTTTATAGGGACTTTGGTCAAGAAATTAGAAGAGAGAAAGATCGTAAAGTGATAAAGAGTAAACCTGGATTTCCAATTACCTTGTAATTCTTTTTGTGATTTTAATAAATAAAAAGATGATTTACTTTGAGGCTGGTGGTTTAAGGTGGTGGTGGACCGTGGAGGTGGGGAAGACGTGTGTGATGGAGGTGGAGAATAATGTTAAAGCTAGTTTTTTTTGGTGGGTTGTTTAGTGATTTTTGATGGGCGTAAATAAAAAATAAAAAATTGGTATTTAGGATTCATGAAAATTTATGTGGGTGGTATATAGGATTATTGGGATGAGAATTTATGGGATGGTAAATAGGAACAGAGGCGACCGGAAAAAGGGAAAACCTTTTCAAAAGTGATCCAAATTTCAAGCGACAATTAAAGAGTCCTACTCTACTTTCTAGAAACTAGGAATAGTACGTTGCTGCTGTTACTTTTTAGGATCTACTCTATGGAATCCATGGGGGCGGCATTTTGGCGTTTTCTAGGATCCGAGAGGAGTCTGCACTTCTTAAACAAGTTACAACGTTTACCTGTAAGCAAGAATACAGAAACATTAACACTAAAAGCAGCTCAAGGTGCAGGCTGTGGCGTCTCTTTAACAGGTATCAATACACAAGAAAATAAGGATCAACTTCAAATGATCGAAGCGATGCTAACTATTACATTTCTTAAAATGAAAATCTAGGATGATACACAACCCAATCGATGGGTCCTAAACCTAATAAGCAAGTCTAGTTGATAAGGCTTCTTGGTACTCACCATGAAGCCATCATTACCTCACTCAATTCATCCTTTGGTTTTCCATCAAGTCAATGAAGCTAGCAATTATCATACGAAAACAAGCAAAAACAACAATGATAATATAATTCAAGAAAGGGTGCTGACTGAACTGCTGAATTACATCCGATGCAATTCATTTTGTCGGAGTTTTGAAGGTTACACTGAATCTTTTGAAAATTTCTCATGCAACCCCTCCAAACTATGTGATACTTCTCTCATAGTCGGCCTTTTCTTTCCAACATATTTCAAGCATTTTTCGGCAAGTTTACCGACAATCAAAACATCATCAGTGTTTCCTTCGTTAAGAACTCGAGCATCTAATATTTCTGATAGACGGTTTTCTTTAAGTGATTTTATGAAATATAATGCTAAACCCTCTTCTCGGATTTTAGAGATTGCCTTTTCTCCAGTTAAAAGCTCCACAAGGACTACTCCGAAGCTATAGACATCACTCTTATCGGTGAACTGGCTTGAATGGAAGTACTCAGGGTCTAAGTAACCGAAGGTTCCCTGCACACGTGTGGTTAAGTGGGTTGAATCTATATGTGCTGATCTAGAAATTCCAAAGTCAGAGACCTTTGCCTTGTATTTCTCATCCAAGAGTATATTGGTGGATTTTATGTCTCTGTGAAAGATTGGCATAGACGCCTGTGAGTGTAAATATGCAAGTGCTCCTGCTATCTCAGATGCTATCCTTACACGATCCTTCCATGAAAGTAACGACTCATTATCACCTTCATGGAGATGGTATGAGAGTGTTCCGTGAGGGACAAACTCGTATACCAACAAGGGAACTTGGGTCTCTAAGCAACAACCTAACAATTTAACAATATGCCTGTGATTGATTTGCGAAAGAATAGCAACCTCGTTAATGAACTGACCAACTTGGGTTTCGTCCACCAATGTAGATTTCTTAATGGCAACTATTTCTCCATTGGATAACATGCCTTTGAAAACAGTACCAAAGCCTCCTTTGCCAATGATTCTGCTTGGGTTGAAGTTATCCGTCGTCTTCTCTAATTCTTCGGCTACAAAGATTTTGGCCGTGCTTTCAACTTTACCATCGTTCGAAGTGATCTTTTGCTTTAATAACAACCCACCGTTTCTCTTGAAGTGGCCTTGCTTCAGTTTAATTTGCTTCCTCTTCTGAATTCTTTTGTATAACCAATAGCCCACGCAAAGAATAAGTATTATAAGTATGCTTGCAGCTGCAGATCATGCCAAAGATGCATTAAACATATATAAAAGATACTAACTCCGTTACAAAAAAAAAATGTATAAACCACGCACACGAAACAAGCCTAGTATAAACTACACACGAAACAAGCCTATCCTTTTAAAATGATGGGATAAAATATAATAGACGAAATGATTAACACAAAAGAGTTATGTTATGTATGCTGCATACCTGTTGATACAATTGCAGCAACTAGAACTTTACTTAATGGTGGACGAGAACAATAAGATATCCCGTCATTTAAATTTGCAAGTAAAACCTCTCCTTCTGGACAACGACATTCAAAGCCCCCCTTTGTATTTATACAAATCCCCGTCACGCACGGGTTTGATGATGCTTCACATTCATCGATATCTGTTTCAAGGTCAAGTTGATCTTCAAGGACAGAATAACCGTAAAATAACACGTAGAGACAACATAAAAAAAATCTATGGTTGTTTTCGGTTCATGACCAAAAATCAAAATGAACAGAAAATTACATGGTTCATTTCATAAATGAACAAGTATCTCATAAAAAAAGACACCTGACTAAAAACATAAAATCTCAAATCTCTGCAGTAATTTCATTTATAAACTTGAAATTATACTTTTGTTGAACTCCTAAAAAACTGGCATGTTCATAAAACTGTGTATACAATAATCTGAGAACTAAAATCATGAAAATGCAAATTTTTATATTGGTGGCCCATTATACCTGATCTATAGATCTCGTTAAAAGCTTTTCAAGTATGTAAAATTTATACCTTGACAATGACCACCGGTAGTACTGTTAAGATAAGGATTTCCTTCATGGCCGCCTTCACACTGACATAGATATCCTGGGGGATCTATGCCTTCTACAGAATCAATACAATCAGTGTTAGGTCCACAGGCATAGGTCTTCAAAATTCTCTGAGCTTCCCCGCATGTCTCGGTACCAACTTTCCAATCAATAGCCACAGGAACACTTTCTGTTCCATTAGCTTTGAAGCTTTTCAGATATGAAGTGGAAAATTTAAATGAACTCTCTTCATGTAGAAAAGCATAAGTACATGGGTTGAAACTCGATTCAGGATGCATTTCATTTAAGTATCCAATTGTCAAAGTAAATTCCTTTAATCCAGTTGGAATAGAGGCATGGCAACAACCACTACCAGCGCAAGACCCATTGTTGGAATTTACCACTGTATTACACATTGACATACATCCTGCAGCAGGAAAAAATCTACTGTTTAGTCCTAAATACGCACAGCTGTTGCAGCCGATAGCTGTGAGCTTGTTTTTCGACGAAGAGAAGGTGAATTTTCCGGAAAAGGAGTCGGTAATCGAGTAATTAAAATTTCGTATCTTGTTTCTAGAGCAATCAGTGGAGATGGAGACATCGGTTATCATGTAGCCCCCGACTAATGATATTTCTGAGACATACAAGCCACCGTTTATTGGCTTTGGATGATCGACCAGGATACTGTTGTTGCATCTTAATTCGAACCATTCTTCTAGGAAACAACCGTCACCGATACCGAAAGGGTAGGGTATGCTAACGTTCCCACACTTATCTACACAACCAGGCTTGGCTATTGGTCGGGAAGCATTCGTCGGTATTTCTGAAGATACTAATTGCAGCCATATTAACAACACGAAACATTGAAACTTTACAGAAACATGAAAAGCCATGCTGCTAATTTGTTGGTTTGGCTACTAGCTTTTGCTCAATCAAATGAAATAATATCACATGTGAAGATAATCTCGAAAATTGTCAAAAGAAGTTGCTGGGTATTGCTCTAATAAGAAATGTGTGGGTGTATAAGCATTAAAGTCGTCCTAATGCTGCTACTAAAAGTGGAATGCGTGTGTGCTATAATGTTTTTTATTATGCTTGGAATTTTCCACTACCTTCTCTGAAATTTCTAAATTTGCTTGTATGCAGTAATTTATAATCTATAGAACAAGTTGATAACATTTTGCAAGATGGTCCCATCGTCACTTCATCAAGAAACAAAATACTTTTAGCGTTTCCTACAATTTACATATATATAACATGTCGGCTGCAAAATGCCCGCGATAATGCTAAAGATAGATTTGTTAATTAAGTGACACCATTGGAAAGCTACTTGTTAATCGATATGTTTATTCATATACCTAAATTTTGACTGTCCACGCCTTGGACAATACTCTTCTTTTCAACTTGCCGACTGTTGTTTTGTATGTTCTGCTAGTAGCATAAAAAACTCCAACGGCCACAAACATATCTTAAACAATACAATAACTAAATATGAATACCTAAACAATGAGGATGGAAGCAAGCATTCAAAGATAAATAATGACTAAGCCCACTAAATATTCGGACTTTATAGGCACAGTATATGTTTAAAATCAGAAAATGGGCTATTCCGTCAAAAAGGTACTTTTTCCTGTTGAGATGGAGGGGTAACATATTGGTTTGGGTCAAAAAGGTACTTTTTCCTGTTGAGATGGAGGGGTAACATATTGGTTTGGGTGAAATGGACGGATGCTATGTCGTTTCAATTTAGACATTTGTACTCACAGTAGTTCTTTAAACATGGAAAACATCGACTTCCAGATCTATTTCTTTGCTAGCTTTCTTCTTCTACCACAAACAACATTTCTTCCTCCCCCGTCTTCATCAACAGAAAACCAACACCACCAGGATCAATATTATCTCCACCACCGTCAGCATCTCGTTCTCCACCATCACAAACACAAAAAACAACATTATCAACACCACCACCATAAAAACCAACAACATATCATCTCCACCACCAGAAACAACAAACTCACTATCAAAAGACACCACCACCACCATCAACAACATCACTGTATTCCTTCATTATCTCGACTACCATAAACTCCAGCGACACCATCGTCGAAAACGCCACCAATATCAATTTTTTTTTTTTTGAATTGAGGTTAAAGAAATTGAAGCTAATTAAAGAAATTGGGTTTTGGTTTCTGTCAATTTCACAAGATGAGTAAGTTTCGTAAACGCAATTTTGATAAAGCCCTAAAAAAAATTTGATGCATTTGAATGAATGTTTCATATATCTTGTGTTATTACTGGATGAAACTGGTTTCCTCTTGTGTTTCCACAGGGTGAGCCTGGTTTCATCATCTGTTGCTACTAGTTAAGTTTGTTGTACATCTTGTGTTATTACAGGATGAAACTGGTTTCATCTTGAGTTTCCACAGGATGAGCCTGGTTTCATCATTTGTTGCTACTAGATGAATGTTTTGTACACCTTACTGTTTTAGATTGGACTGATTTTAGTTTCATCCAATTTTTATACTAAGATGAAATTGGTTTCATCCTGTTTTATATTGGGTTGAATTTTTTAACTAAGATGAAACTTGTTTCATCTTGTTTTAGATTGGGTTGAATTTGATTTCGTCCATGTTTAAAGTAGGATGAAACTAGTTTCATTCTGCCGTAATTTAAGATATTTGTAGTGGGTTTTCTTAAAATTGCTTAAAAACAGTTTTGTTTGCGTTCTGTGTAAGTTTCTTATGATTTTTGTAGTGAGAAGTCTTATTTGAATTTGTCATGGATATGGTGTTTCTCATGTGGTTGCTCTCTATGTATTACACAAAATAACTGTACATTATATCCACAAAAAGGTAAGAAGAGTTTTTTCTCAGGATGTTGCAAATCCTGTAGTGGATCCTGTTGATGGCCCAGGTGATATTGCGGTGACTGCGACTGTGGCTTCTTCAGTAAAAACTGATGTAGCAAGTGTTTTTGTGCTCTTGCGACATGCAAATCAAGCACTAGTTGATGTTCTTGCTTCAAATATGCCTCTTGTTCTTGATTTCAATGTCCTACCTTGAAGTCTTATAGTTGTTTTAGGTGTAAAAAAATATGTTGTAATCCATGTGCATGCCTATGTTATTGAGACATTTCTATGTACAGATAGATATACGATTATTTTACTTAAACTAGTGTATATTATTATTTGGATAACCTATTCAGGATTGTTCAGGATGAACTTGGTTTCATTGATAGGCCCTCATGTGCTAGATAGAAACGTACGGTTGTAATGATTAGGCAGTATTTGTGGTGGTAGTTATTTAGGTTTCGTATATATATGTAATGGATGTTGTTATCAGATGATGGAATGAATGATAATGGAATGAATATCTCTGTGTCTGTAATCTTCTTGTCTGATTCTATGAACTCTTCCGCTCCTATATCTGATTTCGTCTCTCTTCTCTGCTGTTAATTCGTCCAATTTCTCTACTGATATTTGATTGATGAGTTTGGGGCTCATCAATTGGTATCAGATCCGTTCGATTCTTTAGAACGGTTTGTACCATACCCAAATGGATTTCCACAATGATTTTATCAAAGATATCAGGACTGTTGTTTTGAATATTTTGGAGCAACACAAGGAACTGATGATGAAGGGAATCAACAATATAATGGATGTTCGTAACAAAGAAATGATGAAAGATATTATTGCACGTATTTCAGATAATTCATTGAGAGTTTCGACATCAGTCAAAGAAGAAGAAGACTGCATCAACCTAGGAGATTTGTTCGATATATTTGCAGACAAAGATGAAGTTGTTTGTAAACAACATAAAAATTCTTCATCATATTATATTGGCGATTTCTTCCCAATATTCGACGAAGAATTTCA
Source organism: Papaver somniferum (assembly GCF_003573695.1). Lineage (NCBI taxonomy): Eukaryota > Viridiplantae > Streptophyta > Magnoliopsida > Ranunculales > Papaveraceae > Papaver > Papaver somniferum. Next base: position 1,061,470 of record NW_020648748.1, read on the forward strand.
AAATATTGATATCCATGTTGATAGGCCACAAAATGAATCAAGTGAGGAACCCGACATACTATGTTATGCTTCCATTAATGGAACTGAAGTTTACTTCTTCTGGGCATTCAAACACATAAATTATGCAGGAAGAATTCGTGAAAGAATTGTTCTACCTCGTTGGAGTATCATTGCTTGTTCAGTTAGTCAGCCGGCTGATAAGTGCTTAATTTACATGTTTACAATGTCAATTCCATACTTGTTTTAGCTATAATTTTTGCATATTACTTGTTATTGTGATTATTTTCTAGTTTATGTGTCATATCAGGTGAATCATCCTAAGAATAGTGAAAATGGCTGTAAAAGTGCTATAAAGTGAAGCTCTCCATAGATCCAAGTGCTTAGAGCCAAAAGAAAAGGAAGAAGTGCGACGAAAAGAAGCAAAAAAGGTCAAAAACATAAGAAGGACAAGAAGACTAAGTTCACATCCAAATTAAGGATTTCTTATTATCATCTTGAAGAGAATGTCGAAAGAATGAGGTCATTCCGAGTTCGGACGAAGAAGTTACGACCAAAACATTCGAGACGTAAAACTGCAATCTACATCACCACTTTCGGCATTGCTTTATCAATACCGAAAGTAGTCGTATTTCAGGCAGACAAGGTATATTTTTGAGCACAACTTTCGGTATTGCTTTGAGGAACTCGACAACGCCGACTGAGACAAACCTATGGGGTCCCTTATGACGTAGTTTGACTTCCAAATCAAGGAAACACGGTCCCGGATGGATTCTAATACCTAGATATCATGAAAACTATATAAGGGGACTTCCAAAACAATTAACACATATCACATATTATATTATACTTTCGTTCTTCATTAAAAACCTAGGGTTTACCCTTTTAGGGGGAAACCGGGTAATTGTGTAATCATGAGTTGCTACACCTTTGTTGGTTAAGGATGAATTCAATGTTCTAGACGTGAAGTTTTATTATTATACAAGTTTGTCCGGAGTTTTAATCATCATCGTTTGTTTTCACCATATCTATTGTTTATGAGTAATTCTTAGATTGATTTGGGATGCATACTAGATTATTCTATTGCTAGTATTGAGTTATGATATAAGTAATCGTCGATTGACTCTCTACACAAGTAGACATTGCGAGACCTTGTAGAGGGATTCTGTGGAGCAATTGGAAGTGAAGATAACATCAGCAAGTGGACCTTGATCTAAGAGTTTAACTACTGGGATCAACCTAAATTCACAAATATTAAAGAGTTCGATTGGATTACATCTTGAGTGATCTACTACTTGGTGGTTCGTTGAATATAATCTGGTATTCGAGAACTTCTGTATCCAGTGATACAAGGAGTTTTGAGAATATCACTGATCTAGTTTTTATTCTATGGTTGGTGATGAATGGTTCTAACAAAAGATAGATAAGTATTCTAATCCAGTTAACACTTGGTAACGGCGAAGGATTCCTTGATCATCCCTTTTATCTTATTCTCTTTTTATCTTTTATTTATTTCATAAAACAATCCCCCTTTAACTTTGTTTTTCTATCTAAATAACATATCAATTACACAACTCTCTGTGGGAACGATCTCTTACTACCGCTATATTACCAGTTAATTAGTGGAAATATCTTAATTAATTTGTTGTGGTTACGACACGCATCAAATTTTGGCGTCGCTGCCGGGAAGAAGTTGCTAATTGATTTGTTTAACATGTTTTTGTTTTTTAGGTTTTTGCTTTTATTTTCTCTTTTGCTCTTGTGAGTCGTCATGTTTCCTTACGGAAATAACATGTATGGAGCACAAGAACAATTATTATATTATAGTGGTAAGCAATATGGTTTTCAATCTCATTCATATAACCACTACCAACCATACCCTACATAGGTTTATGGATACTCTCATACATATCAACAACCTTATGACGGGTATGAAAGTGAGCAATCAAAGGGATGGGAGGATAGTTATGCTTCTGATCAATTGTGTTCTAGTAATGTGCAGGTGACAGAGAGTTTGGAACTAAAAATTTATGATAATGAATCAGAACCTACCCTTCTTTATCGTGTTTTTCCTTCGCTCTTTCCAAAAGAGGAGATTGTGCAACACGGTGGAAAGCGTGTTAACGTCAGAAAACTATTTGAGCGATACAACCAACTGGAGGAAGTCGGTGCATCACAAAAGATTCTTGATGAAATTAACCAGGCCATAAATATGGAATTCGAACGTCGCTTCGCTATTGACGATTTTGAAGAGGATTCCGATTGCGATGACGAGAGTGTTGAAGAGATTGAGATTGAGAATGAAACCAAATTGATTGAAGTCGTGGAAGACCCAATTGAGATTGCAAATGATTATAATGATGCTGAGATTTCGGTTGAAGAAGAAATTAAAAGTTTGATAGAGGACCACGATATACTTGAAGTAAATAATTCACTTTTTATTAAGAAAGATGAGGATCTCGAACAAGGTTTGTCTAATCCTTTGCATAATTCTATATCTATTGATCTTTTCCATCCAATTGAAGTAGTTCCTAAAAGAGTTGTTAACCCAGCTTTTAGGAAAATACCTCACTTAGGATTGGAGTTGTGCGCTTCGAAAGTTTTAACGGATTATTTTTCTTCTAAGTATCTACCACTTGATGTGTTTGATTCTAATATTGTGCAGGTTCACCAAGCCGAGGAACCTTTTGAAGTTCCCGAATTCTATGTTCTCTATCCACTTCCGAGTGTAGAAAGGACTAAGTGTGGGGGAAATTTCAATAAAGTGATAGCTTCAATAATTATATCTTTTGCTAATGTATTTATGAAGTTTTTACTAGTACTGCAGATTGTTGTATGGATGGACGACCAAATTTTCAGATTGTTGGTGTATGGTCGATAACAAGAAGGTCAGGCTGAGGACGTTAAACTAAGCGTTGCATGGGAGAAACCCATAGGTTTTATATTTCTATCCTTTTGTTTTTATTTTTCTTCTTTTGCATATCATATTAGGATTTCCCACTTTGCTTTTACTTAGGACGAGTCAATTACATTGAGGACAATGTAGACTTTAAGTGTAGGGGAGTGTTTGGATACTTTGCATATAGAGTTTTTAGCCTTTTTGAGTCGATTTTTCAAAATTTTGCATAAAAAACCTCCAACTTGTAGAGATTTTAGAGTCACTAGCATACTTCTAGGTATGTTTACATAGAGAATTCTGACCGACATAACTGAACTTGGAAGTGTTAGGGAACTACGTTCAGATTTCTTGCTTGTTAGAGTGTTAAATAATGGATTTAATCATGCCAGTGATGCAAATTAGGAGCAGGGAGAAATGCATTATTAGAGTTGATGATCAATCATTAGTAGAGACTACCTATTTTCAAATCAACAGAGGCGCCAAACCAAATTTCTTTGTAGCTGACTAAAGAACTTTCTTTTGAGTATGTGTCACCGTACGTTAATTCCGGGTAGAATGGTGAGCTACCCAACCTCCCACCAATAGAAGCACTAGTCTTTGATCTCTTGAGTGCTAATTTTGTCAATCATGAGGGTGACTTCTATAGATGAAAGCTATCTTCTTGTAGTTTGATTTGCAGTTAGCACCATTCTCTCTTTCGCCAACAACAGGTCCATAGAAACACATCATCATCAAAAAGTGGAGCGACATCAAAATCTACAAGGAAAGTTGAAGACGTTTTGAGGTTTACAAGTAACAGTACAAGGAAGATCAAATTTCATATCCGAATAAAGCAACATACAATGAGCAGATTTTTATATACATGTCGAAGACTTATATATAAAGAGCGGAATTCTATATCTAAGTATGAAGAATTATTTACAAGAGCGAAGAAAATAAAAAGATGAGAGTTATTGAAGTTTATGATATGAGACAATACAAGTTGTAAAGAAGAAAGCGGTAAAATACTTCACCCAATGGCTATTTCCATTGTTATTTTTCTTGTCTCACTAAAAAATAATTAAAAAAAATATGAGACAGGAAATATTTGTTAAATTGTTTTTATTTATTTAACAAAGTCGTGGGGAAGGAAGAAAAATCTATAAAGAAGTTTCAAGCAACAAGGAATTTGAGGAAAAGAGTTACATTTGTCAAAGTTTTATGAAGTTAAAGAGTTTATCATCAATAGTTGAAGACCGAAGAACAAGAAGATGAAGAAGACGAGATGAAGACTACGTTTCTATTGGATACTGTGAGAATGGTGTTATCATCATTGAAATCAGATTTGAAAGTGGGAAGTACTCTCATCCTCTATTTTTAATAATAATGGTTGATTTCCTTTCTTAGAGATCATCAGAAAAAAGTCTTTTAATTTCCCACGATCTTGTGGGGTTTCCAGAAATAATTCGGAAGGTTTCCTTCCCACCATTCAACGTGTGTAGGATTCTCTCTTCATTCCTACCTGCGCACATGTGAGACCTATAAGTGCAATTATCACAAAATACTTTTAAGTGAGGCAGAAGTCGAGGCGAAATGCTTATTGATCGCTCTCAAACACGCATTTCTCTTATTATGGTTTGGGTCTTTCTCACTCAATATTTAAGAATGAGAATATGTTCTTTGGTATTTCTAACTTCTTATTACTAGCATGAAAAAACTCTATGTACTCATAGATATTTGGATGCTTGGGAAGCTGGAAAGCTTTGAAGTTGGAGCAGGTTTTGGGGGTATACCTCTCGTAAGCCCTCACGAGACTATAACTCGTCCACTAGGGACACCTAGGGGTTTAAAGGCCTGTTGCACATGCTAAGTGCAACCGTATCCTTGACAACATGGAGTTGTTGTATTTTAAGTAGTTTTTCGAGGACTAGCAAAATCTAAGTGTGAGGGAATTTGATAAGTGCTTAATTTACATGTTTAGAATGTCAATTCCATACTTGTTTTATCTATAATTCTTGCATATTACTTGTTATTATGATTATTTTCTAGTTTATGCGTCATATCAGGTGAATCATCCTAAGAAGAGTGAAAATGGCTGCAAAAGAGCTATAAAGTGAAGTTCTCCAAAGATCCAAGTGTTTAAAGCCAAAAAAAAAAGGAAGAAGTGCGACAAAAAGAAGCAAAGAAGGTCGAAAACATAAGAAGGAAAAGAATACTAAGTTCAACTCATCCAAATTCAGAATTTATTATTACCATCTTGAAGAGAATTCAATTTTGAATATAATGGCGAAAGAATGAGATCATTCCGAGTTCGGACGAAAGAGTTACGGCCAAAACAGTCGAGACGTAAAACTGCAATCTACAGCACCACCTTCGGCATTGCTTTAGCAATACCGAAAGTAGTCGTATTTCAGGCAGACAAGGTGTATTTTTGAGCACATCTTTCGGTATTTCTTTGAGAAAATCGACAATGACTGAGACAAATCTATGGGGTCCCTTATGACGTATTTTGACTTCCAAATCAAGGAAACACGGTCCCGGATGGATTCTAATACCTAGATCTCATGAAAACTATATAAGGGGACTTCCACAACAATTAACATATACCACATCTTATATTATAATTTCGTTCTTCATTAAAAACCTAGGGTTTACCCCTTTAGGGGGAAACCGGGTAATTGTGTAATCATGAGTTGCTAAACCATTGTTGGTTAAGGGTGAATTCAATGTTCTAGACGTGAAGCTTTATTATTATACAAGTTTGTACGGAGTTTTAATCATCATCGTTTGTTTTCACCATATCTATTGTTTATGAGTAATTCTTAGATTGATTTGGGATGCATACTATATTAGTCTATTGATTGTTCTATTGCTAGTATTGAGTTATGAGATAAGTAATCGTCGATTGACTCTCTACACAAGTAGACATCGCGAGACCTTGCAGAGGGATTCTGTGGAGCTATTGCGAGTGAAGATAACATCAGCAGGTGGACCTTGATCTAAGAGTTTAATTATTGGGATCAACCTAAATTCACAAATCTTAAAGCGTTCGATTGGATTACACCTTGAGTGATCTACTACTTGATGGTTTGTTGAATAGAATATGGTAGTTGAGAACTTCTGTATCCAGTGATAGAAGGAGTTTTGAGAATAGCACTGATCTAGATGTTATTCTACGGTTGGTGATGAATGGTTCTAACGAAATATAGATAAGTATTCTAATCCGGTTAACACTTGGTAACGGCGAAGGATTCCTTGATCATCCCTTTTATCTTATTCTCTTTTCATATTTTATTTATTTCATAAACCAATCCCCCATTAACTTTGTTTTGCCATCTATATAACATATCAATTAGAATGCTCTTTGTGGGAACGATATCTTACTACCGCTATACTACCAGTTAATTAGTGGGAAATATCTTAATTAATTTGTTGTGGTTACGACACGCATCACTGGAAAAGATCCAAATTTTATGCATTTTGTTGTTTCCTTGTTTCTTATATGTAAATTTAATGGCAAGTCTCTGTTTATAATCTCGAGGGCAAGGTTGTTCTGAAGGGGGTTGGAATGATAGGCCCTCATGTGCTAGATGGAAACGTACGGTTGTAATGATTAGGCAGTTATTGTGGTGGTAGTTATTTAGGTTTGCTATATATATGTGGTGGATGTTGTTATCAGATGATGGAATGAATGACAATGGAATGAATATGTTTGTGTCTGTAATCTTCTTCTATGATTCTATGAACTCTTCCGCTCCTATATCTGATTTCGTCTCTCTTCTCATCTGTTAATTCGTCTAATTTCTCTAATGATGTTTGATTGATGAGTTTGGGGCTCATCATTCATCCTGAGAAAGCATATGTTTAGTCATATATTGTACAGGAAAAGTATTTTTGTCAGTTTAGGGATATGCGAACTTGTTTAGGGATGTTTTTGTCAATTACAATTATACTTTTCTAATATTTCTGGGAACATTACCCAAATTGGTTGATAGAAAAGTATCTTTTTAATTCTTGTCCATTTAAACAGTTAATGATTCCAAACGAACTGAGTAAATGAACCATGCAAAAACCTCCCACTCACACGGTGGCGGGTCCCACATCTGAAGGAGTTAGCAGGGGGCCACCATCAATGAAGGATTTGTGAGAGACACGATTTTGGCATAGTTTTTTTATGCGGTTCATGCAGCATTTTTGTTAAACAGTATCAAACTGTACAAGTCTTTTTCACTCAGGAATTGTTGATTTTGGTCTTTTTAACCAATTTTGTGTTTAAAAATTTAGTCTCTTTAGTATTATATTTTAGTAGGATCTATTTTTTAATAATTCTATATTAGTGTTAAATTCAGAATCCATGGGGGAGAGCCATAGGAGTGTCCACTTGTTATACAAGCAACAAAATTCTTAATCGTAAAACAAGAACAATAGAAAAATTAACATTAAAAGAGCTGAATTACATCCAATGTAATGCTTCCCTGGGAAGTTGGAATTTTCAAGGTTGCACTGGATCTCTTGAAAGTTTCTCATGCAACCCCCCCACCCCCCCACCCCCACTTAGTGATACTTTTTTCATGGTCGGCCTTTTCTTTCTAACGTATTTCAAGCACTTCTTGGAAAGTTCACCGACAAATAAAACATCATTTGCGTCTCCTTCATTATAAACTCGGGCGTCTAATATTTCAAGCTAACATTTCTTTCACAGATTTCACAAAATATAATGCCAAACTCTTCCTCTCTCCGTTTCGTCTTTGTGATAGTGCATGTTCTCCTGTTAATAGTGTTGGGAATAACAATTAAAATTGATCAAACAAATAAATAATAAAAGAGGCACTTATCTGATTTTTGTGTCTTCTCATTAGCCAACCGTTGATGTCTTGAACATCCTGTTAAACACCATAGAAAGAAGAAACTCGAATGGTAGATTGAGGCGCATGTTCAACATACTGTCCTTAAGACAAGAATTCTCGGCTACACTCTGAAAAGATGATGTTATATCCCTACGGGTACATCTGCCTCTAAGATACAACAATCTTAACAAAGTTTGAATAGCACATTCAAATTTGTCCTAATAGAACTTGGCAGCGGAAAACTCATGGAATCGTTAGCACTTAAAACCTTGTTTCAATCATAAAAAAACGAAGAAGTTCTTAAAACGGACGGATGTATGAGGGGCTTTTCTCCATATAAAACCCTAGCGCAAATCCAAAATATATAAGGTAAATTTATCCCGTAAAAATCTAAGAGATAAATTTGGAAGGTATTTTAAATATTTTGAAAAATCGTTTTATAATAAATTTTAATTCACATAAAACCGGTGGTTTTCCAACAATCCCCCACATGAATGAAAATACGATAAAACACGGAAAACAAGAAATATCACGAATAGGCATAGGTGTCCATTAGGTCTTGAACCTTTGCTTAGCGAGAGGTTACCGGAACTACTTATTAGCCAGTGTCCATAAGGTCTTGAACTGTCTAACATTTGGTGTAACTCGCGATAACAACCACACATGATATCTCCAAGGTTGCTGCCAAGCTCATGCCATTGTGTCCATTTTGGCCCTGGACGTCTTGTTTCTCAGAATGCTCTAGAGAATCATCTCATGTTCTCATGGGGAGCGACCAACTTCCTCATTCAGATATGTGAGTTCCATCAAGAGTGTTCACTGCTACACCCAACTTCAATCTTAAATTGAAATTATAAAACTCATTAAGACTTATTAAAAGTCATTCTTCAATTAAAATTGTTGGGGAATAGCAATTAAAATTGATCAAACAAATAAATAATAAAAGAGGCACTTATCTGTTTTTCGTGTCTTCTCGTTAGCCAACTGTTGATGTCTTGAACATCCTGTTAAACACCATAGAAAGAAGAAACTCTACAAATTAATACTTATTAAAAGTCATCCTTCACATGCAGTCACACTATCACATCTACACCATAGGGAAGGGACAGAGAATATAATTCTCTGATAGTGTTTACCTTTACCCGCCACAAATTAGTTGTCTCATTCGAAACCTTGATCTTGGGATCTCCAGGCAGCAAGGTTGAGTATCCTTCATGGCAAGTTTATTTTATATGAGCTTAAGTCCCATCCCCCTCGATGTATAATTACGAACCATATCTCTAGAAAATCCTTTCGTCAAAGGACCACCAATTTTTCTCTTGACTTCCCTAAGTCTATGAAGTTCTCTTTTGACTTTACATGTCTATTGAGACCTCTTTTTGACTTCACGAATCAACTAAAATTACTTCATTAGAGAGTATAGTTGTCTTACCGAATTAGCCTTCTCCGAGTATGTCTAGACTTTGTCATTGCTCATTTACTTTAGACTCACATAGTCAATTGAGTTTCTTCAATGATGGCCATAGGCTTCGGTCACAGAGAAATATCTTCTAAGAAGCATATCTTAGTAGTCATTCGTCTTCCTATCTTGCTTGAATTAAAGCGCACGAACTTTGATTTCTCAAAAATCAATTTCATCTTGTCTATTTTAAGGACTTCCTTAGATAGACACTCCTTAAGAGGGTACACAACTCACATAAGCTAAGATTTTTCATAGCCTGAAACAACAGCATCTCTTAAGGTCAGTACAATATGTATCACATACACAATTTAAGATGTACCTCAAGTATCGCATATCTCAGATCAGATCATCCCACTCTTTTAAGAGACTAATGTATTTGTATACATCTGATATACTGCACATTTACAACACACATTAAACACATCAAGTTTAACAAAAACCATTGCCTTCAGAATTTCATCTGGTTCCCTTCGATCCTTTAGATCATTTCATCTAACTTTTCCTTTCAGTCAAATCGTAAATATCACATATTTCATAGGTGGTTGTAAAGTATAAAAAATACATGTACTATTCAGTAGTACATTCTTTACAGCTTCCTCAAAATTAAGGTTAGTGCAATATATATCACATATTTGAAATTAAATATGTACGTCATGCATTCCAATCTCTGATCCTTTAGTCAGAGCATCCCTGTGATTTCCCAGGGTAAACGAGGATATGCAATTCAACACATACTAAACACGTTACACAGAAACTATATCCTCAAAATTTCTTTTGGTTACCTACTGATCCTTTAGACCAGTTCAACCGCATAATAGTTTCCTGTCAAATCTTAAGCAACACCGATTTATTAGTAGATATAAAACATTTATGTGTTTGTCACATCACAAAATATCATAATAGAGAGATGTGGTACGATAATTATCTAGGTTTATACATATATGTATAATATGGTTAGATCAGGTACAATTCATATTTTTCAAACCTTGTAATTTTTCCCTCATCTGATTAACCATTAAGGATACTTTCTCAACATCTACTTATATATCATTACCTAAATCAAGTGTTCCTTTTGGGAACACTGGGGTGCACTAGCATACAGATGCATAAGCAACTCAACTGGCCAAAATGCCTTGAATCCATCCAAGTACGACTATGGCCAAAGGTACCCCACATTTTAGTACTTCCAGTAAGTTTAAAATGGCAACTAGGATAGTAAACCAACATGATAAACCTACCCTCTTCTCTTTTAGTTGAAATTCCCATCATATTTTAGAATGTTATTATTCTACATTCTCATTATAAAGGTGTACTACCAATATAGTTTTTCAACGAAAATCACATACAAGACTTGTATTAGGACTGTTAACCCTGAGTATCAATATCTACTCCAAAAAGAGATTTTCCTAATCAAAGATATCTCTCAAGATATGGGTTGGTACCTGAAACGAGTTCCACTGTACCTTTTCATAATTATTGAAGGAGATGAATTGCTGCACAATACTCACTAGTACCGTCACGGATGCTTTTGTTGGTAAAGAACGCACTTCGATTCGCAAAATCTAGTGTTCCAATTACACATCTATCGCCTCATCTTTGCACCTAGACATTCACCCGATTAACTTATACTTGCAACCAAGGTTAGCGATAAAAATTAGTTAATCAAGAATATGGTACAATTTCGATAGTTTACGGAGACTAGTGTACTCAGCAGTATACACTTAAGCACATTCGTCGTCTGATGCTTCTAGTGTTCCGATAAAACAAAACGAGTTCGGAATCATAGGTCTTAACCTTAGACCTCACGTAGTTGTTATGCGCATTCCTGTGTGCCACCTTGCACAGCTCTTCAAGGATTTAACTTGGAAATGACTTATCAATTAAACTTAAATCAACCAGCAAATTTGATAGGGATAATGTCCGGCCTTCATATCTCTTGACTTGATAAGAAATATTGTCTCCCCTCTTAACAACTCTGCTAAACTGAGATTACTAATTCCAAAGTAGACTGTAGCAGAAGAGTTTTACCCAATACTTACTAGTACCGTCGTGCATGCTTTTGTCAATACAAAATACCTTTTCATGAGTATAAAAGTAAAATCCTGACCTGATGAACAACTTTACGCCGCTTAACACCATCACTGGTCATCATGAACGGTATTTTGTACTCCTCATCATTCTCGCCTGGTACCAAATGTTCTACTAAAACGGATAGGACCTTCTGGATCTCATCCATACCCGCATGAGTATGTCTGGTCTAAGAAAACCATGATTAGACGAGCTGCTTTGGAACTTTCCACAACCATCCATTGTTCTTCTTCCGATGAGAAGATCCATTCATGAGCTCGGACCTTAGGCACGATAAAAACTCACAGTGATAAACAAATGGGTCAGCTAATTCTTAGCATCCAGAATTACAGCTTTGTAACTGAAACGAGAACCCCCTTCTTCACCCAATGTAAGAAGGAACCTGCGGCCTAAAGAGATCTTCTTCAGATCACCTTTAGCTCCTAGCTTTAGATGGTTGACTGTAATCCAGTTAACGGTCTCTGATTCATCAGGAGATATCTTAAACCAAGGCTCCCACATCAAGCACTGCACGAGCAAGGAAAATGCGATGAGAAACTGAATAGAATTCTACCCCACAATTGCATTCAACCTCACAGAATTTCGTTTCCAGAAAGAGAAACACCGGGGTACCATTTGACCCTCTGTTGGTCGTCTTTGAAGTAAGACTGCGCTTCATTCGATTAAGGCAGTTGAACGACCGCAGGTTTGTACCTCATTAGAGACATACCAGTGGAAGAAACAAGGATTTCTATTCCTTGCATAAAGCCCAACTTTTCCTGTATTCACTTGTCAACTTTTCCAGATGATAGCTTGCTGCTGTCAGTTTTTTTTTTTCTTCAAAATATCAAGTCCAAAAATTGATGAAAAAAGGTCACTCGAAGCTGTTTAGACGGCTCCAATTCGAGAATCCTTTGTAAAATCTTGAATTTGGACAGCAAACTCTTCATTAGCAAAGAACTGGAGTCAGATTTATACGCCTCTGTGGTTGCATCTATTACAGTCCCTGGACCACCAAAAGGGTATCCCTTGGTACCACTCAGCACAGACTAAACTGTTATGATGACTACATAATCACCAGTTAGCTCTTTATCCCGCGTATCACGGCGGTGTGTTAATACACTTGTCACCAAGTACTTGTACCAGGTCAGATGAAAGATTTCTTCTGTCAAACAACCAACGACTTGATTAATTGACACATACAAGAAACATTATCAATTAAAAAAATAATTAGCATCCACACTCCACATGGTTAGACAAATCAAAAGCATAACTCATTAATCTAACCCAACGACAGGACAAAAGTTGTTGGTTTCAACTTTCAAAAACGTATGAGAAAAATTCTCACGGTTAAGGCATCAAACAGCTACGTGGTTTAATCTTATCATATACTAACACGTTTATGAAAACAGGGATTTGGGAGATGCTCGATCCCTATCAAACTTCCCATCATTGTATATAGGTAAGTGATAAATATCTTTTCTTCTTAGGGTTCAAAAAATCTTAGATTCATAAAACCTCAAGACCAACACTCCACTTTACTGGTCCTAGTTATTAAACCAAATTCGTCAATTTTAATTGTTATTAAGAAAAGAATTTCTTGTCTTAAGATTGTTGGGGAATAACAATTGAAATTGATCAAACAAATAAATAATAAAAGAGGCACTTATCTGGTTTTCGTGTCTTCTCGTTAGCCAAATGTTGATGTCTTGAACATCCTGTTAAACACCATAGAAAGAAGAAACTCGAATGGTAGATTGAGACGCATGTTCAACATACTGTCCTTAAGACAAGAATGCTTGGCTACACTCTGAAAAGATGATGTATAGCCCTGCAGGTACATCTGCCTCCAAGATATAACAATCTTAACAAAGTTTGAATAGCACATTCAAATTTGTCCTACTAGAACTTGGCAGCGGAAAACTCATGGAATCGTTAGCACATAAGATAAATTTATCCCGTAAAAATCTAAGAGATAAATTTGAAAGGTATTTTAAATATTTTGAAAAACCGTTTAATAATAATAAATTTTAATTCACATAAAACCGGTGGTTTTCCAGCAAATAGCTCCACAGGAACTATTCTGAAGCTATAGATATCACTGTTGTCGGTGAACTGGCCTGAATAAAAAAATTCGGGATCTAAATAACCAAAGGTTCCCTGCACAAGTGTGGTCAAGTGGGTTGAATCTACAGGTGCTGATCTAGAAATTCCGAAGTCAGAGACTTTAGCCTTGTATTTCTCATCGAGAAGAATACTAGTGGATTTTATGTCTCTATGAAAGATTGGCATAAAAGGGTCCAAGCATAGATATGAAAGTTCTCCTGCTACCTCAGATGCGATCCTTACATGGAGATTGTATTGGAATCTTGCAACAATAGAAAAAACGTCACATGTATCAAACAATAAATATAAAAAACTGTATCAAACAACTCTACCACAAACAAATTGATGAGGGAATAATCACAGGTTCAACAAGCTGTCCTTAACACATTAGTTCGCGGGTATACTTTGAAGTAATGCTAAACCCCAACATGTGAAGATGTGTCCAGGATAAGACTGCCCGATATAACTTGAGTTAGCACAACGCAAGTTATCAACTCTTGAACTCAGCAACAAGGATGGAAGTAAAACGCCGCAGAAAAAACAAGAAGAAGAAGAAGAAAAGTAGACCTAGAGATAGTCGCTGCTTGTATGTTTTGAAAACAGAATTTCGAGTCATATTTATAGGATGAGATCCATGAGCACATGGTTATATAGTGGAGTACCTCTTTAATTTTCCACAATGTGGGACTAAAGGTTCCATTTCATTCACTCAAAAATGAGTGAGTATCCTTAAACCCTTAGGTCATGAGATCAAACCATACCAAGACCAAAAATTCAGTTATTAAATAACTCATTTTCTCCAACAGATTGTACGAGAGTGTTCCGTTCGGGACAAACTCATATACCAATAGTGGAACTTGGGTCTCTAAAAAACAACCTAACAATCTTACAATGTGCCTGTGATTGATTTGAGAAAGAATAGCAACCTCGTTGATGAACTGATCGACTTGGTTTTTGTCCACCAATGTGGATTTCGTAATGGCTACTATTCCCCCACTTGATAACATGCCTTTAAACACGGTACCATATCTTCCTTTTCCGACGACTTTACTTGGGTTGGAGTTATCTGTTGTCCTCTCTAGTTCTTCGGCTACTAAGATTTTGGCTGCCCTTTCAACTCCACCTTCGTTTGAAGTGATCTTTTGCTTTAATAACAAACCACCATTTCTTGTGTAGTGTTTCTGCTTCAGTTTCATTTGCTTTCTCTACTCAAATAACCAATAGCACACAGCAACCACAAATAATATAACTATGCTTACTCTAATACCCGTTGATCATGTGTTGGGATATATATTTTATAAAATAATTCTTTTGTATATTTATGAGTACAATTCGAGCTCGACCCAGTGATTATGATTTTGGACCTTGAGTGTGAGGTCTCAGTATCAAATCCCTTCCCCTTCTCATTGTGCATATATATATATATATATATATATATATATTATATAGTATGTATTATTATTTCGGGAGCGAGGTCTTGGGAGGCCCGTTGAATTTCGAATGTATTTTTTTTGCTGGTTTTTGAAAAGATTTTCAAAACGTTTATTGCCTCTAATTATGTTATTAATTAGACTTGATTTTGGTAACATTTTTTGTGAACGTTTTCTGACTATTGAAATATTTTTTATCATAGCAATTAAAACCAAAAATATTTTCTCATTAATTCGCAATTTAATTATATTACTATAAAAATTAGTTTTGAGAACAGAGAAATTGCACCATTGTTTTCTGAGAATCAAAAGACCCGTCTTCTGAGCAAGATTAGAAAAAGCGAAAGTGATCGATTTTTCATTATGTGCATGAGATTGTAGAGGTTTTTCAAGACTGTTGTAGACACCAAAATCTACACCGAACATGTGGCGAGCGAAGAGAAGCCGAAGCAAGATGTTACGGTGAAGAGGCGCGTCCAATAACAACTCAAAGAAAACAGAACTCTGAAGATAAGGGCATTATATTAATCATTTTGGACTCATTTTTCCTATAAAATGGTAAAGATTAGGTCAAAGAAGGGGGCTGGTCGATACCCACACAAAAAAAACTCTATTTCCTCTACAACTTACTGAACTTCATATCTTCATCAATGAAGATATGGCTGACCAAAGAGATATGAAGATATCTCTTTCATATCTTCATATCTTCATGAATGAAGATATCCATTACCAAAGAGATACGAAGATATCTCTTTCGTATTTTCATGAAGGCAGTTCCAATTTTACCAAATGTAACCGATGAAATACTTAATAAACTATCCCTTTACCCCATGTGGATGTAGATACTCAGATTGTCGAACCACGTATATGCTTGTGTCGATTTATTTTTCATTTTATTGCACTTAATATTGCTCTTGATTTTAGTTTATATCTTGATTTACATATTTCTTTCATTTGATTGTGCTATCAAAATAATGATATTCACAGCTGTTTTATTCTATGGGCGTCGTGACGAAGAAAGAACTGCTTGCACAAAACTCAAGGCAGAGCTACGAAACGTCTTAAAGAGAGCGACCTGGTCGTGACTCAGCCGTCACTTTATTTTGTGATTAACCTTTGTTTTGCAGGCAGTTCCAATGATAGACGCATTTATGTGTCTAATATAGCTCATTTGTATATATTGTTAGTACTCGATATTGTACTTATTTGGTTATTTTATGTATTTGTAGGTGTTTTTGGAAAATAATCTCTTGCGGCGAATTTGGCTAAAAATGTGGCATCTGGACCTCCGTTGATAACGTACCGGAAGCGCCTCAGAAGTGTACCGGAAGTATCCCAGAAATACCCCGGAGGAACCCCGAAAAAAGTGCGGAAAATGCCTCAGAGGACACTTGCTATACGAACCCTTGATTTTGGATAAGGGGTAACCTAATTACTAAGGGGTGACCTATTTCCAGGCAGCTGCTAAAGGGAGAACAGCACAGGATAAGGGCACCCACCTTCTTCACGTTTTGAATTAAAAAAATGGCGGGAAAATGCATGCAGCGTCTGGCAGATTTGAAGATCGAATTTTGGACGTGATTTTAGGAGATTCAATTGCTGTATTTGGTACGTATGGACTCTGCATGACTAAACAGGCCTGATACAATCAATTGGACCCAACCAATTGGGCTGGAATGGCCGGGAGAAGTAATCAAAGTTCAAACAGGACACGTACTTTCTGTTCAAGTTTCAAAGATTTGTGAGAGATATTTGGGAGAGTTTGACGCTGGAAATTAATGTATTTAGTCTTGTTCACGTCTTAAGAAGAGTTTGGTACCTATTTTATAGCTAACAGACGCGTACAAACACTGAAGAGGTGATTATTCTCTCAACAGCGCCGAGAAGAAAAAGAAAAGAAAAAGTCGGATTCAGTAGAGATTTTTGGGGATTAAAAGACTATATAAGAGTTGGTTCAAGTCATAGAAAAGTTTAGAAACCTTTAGGAGAGAGTTTAGAGTCGATGAGAGCCTAGGAGAAGCAATTATAGAGGAGACAACGCTGCTGCTGCTGCTGCCATTAAAGCTTCTGAAGAACACGAAGAACAGACTCGCAGAGTCAGTCGTTCTTCAGCAGACTTATTTTCATACCACTGTCGTTGTAGTAGATAGTTATCGTTTACAGCAGTCTTAAATTATCATACTCTTTTGTAACAGTGGCGCTGTAACACCACTACAGCGTTGCTAATTCCTATTTCATCATATAATCATCAATAAAAACACCTATTTTAGCCATGAATTTATCTTGTGAGTGTGTTTTTGAGATGAGGAGCTTAACCCATTAGCCAAGGCGACGGAGGAAGCCATTGGTCCTTATTTATGGTATAATTATAACTTTATTATTTATTTGCAATATTATTACATGATTATTTGCATGGAATTTTAATTGAAAAATTGATTTTTATTGAATAATTGTGATTCATTTTGATGGAGCATGCTTAGTTTAAGACTCTTGATGTTTCATGCTTGGTGTTTACATTTATTACTTCAAAAATCTACAAAAGGCATAATATTAGAATCACTCTAAAAGAAAAATTGCATGAATATTAATTATTAGAATTTATCAAATAATGGGTCAATGGTGGAATCCAAGTCTTGGTGTTTTTCTCTAAAGGTTTGAACTATTTTATTTATTTGTGTGTTTAATTTAAATCTAAAAAAAATTATTTTCTTCACAAGTCTGAAAAGACCCCTTTTTACCACTACTACTACAATCACTTTTGATAAACCATCAATTTTTTGGCACCGCCGACGCGGACCTGTGTTTAGTTAGCATTTTTTTTAGATTTTTTTTTTTATTATTATTCTTGTTCTTCTTTACGTTTTTGGTTTTTTTTGTTTCCTTGCAGATTTTTGAAGTTGGAGCGAGAGATAAATTTGCCAAAGCTTGTGGTGATTTACTTAAAGTTTGGGAGCGAAAAGCAAAGCTAAAGGAGCGAAAGAAGAAGAATTTTATTTATTTACTTTTATAAAAAGAGAGACATTTTTTTTGTAATTTTTTTTTATTAGACTTTCTTTTCTTTTGTATTTTTTTTTTCTTATGGACTTTGGACATTAATTTTGGGACATTTTATTTTTATTTTTTAAACCCTACGGAAGGGTATTCTTAAATATAAACTGTTTGCAGGGAAGGACGACGATTACGATATCGTCTCGGCCCCTCGAGTTCGCACACGGCATAGGAGTCGTGGCCCGAGTCGACTTCAGCGGTTCTTCGCCCGTCTGGTACGGGAGGTAAAATTCTAAACACCTGCGAATCTCCTGCAAGCGGGTTACTGGACTCCTTAAGGTGAATATATGCTGAGGACTTGAATATGGACTGTTTTTAAATTCCTAGTAAAGGGCAAGGACTGGACCATATAAGATAAGGGTTCGGATTTCATCACCGCTCCCTTCTTGCCCGCCTTAGGAAAACGAAACCTAAAGCGAACCTAAGCCTAAAATTTGGACTAGAAAGAGACCTATAGGGTATCGAGCTTAACAGGACAATCATTCGAAAAATATTGGTTACTCTTTTAAGCACACCTCGAAGTTCTTGACGGTTTCTGCGAGTTGAATGCGTGACTGCGCCGCATTGGATCGGTGAGGTTTTGGGTATCAAAGCTCCTCTGAGCTTCCCTCGCCTCGATTCAACTTGCTTTAACTCGGATTGATTCCAGAGGGGTTTGCTCAAATTGTAACGAATTCCCTTTCGAAGGATTAGAAGCTGGTCTAGAAACAATCTAAGTGGAGCCATCATGCTTGTTGTTTGCTAGAAATCTTTAGGTTTGCTGTGGTAAAGTCGAGTCAGCCTGCTGTGTGATTGCTAGAACCTTCTTGTTAGGATTTTTATTTCTTTTTGAATTTTTTTTAGTGTATGCCCGATTTTGTTAGGGCTTGGAAAAGAGATACTCTAGGTCGATTGATTAGCGAAAAACCTAGTAGTTCTTCTGATTTAAGCAGGGAGCTCGAAGACTTTTCTTTGGAGAGCCCTGTTTTTGGAAACTTCTGTTTTGAGAATCTGTCTCTTTGTGAGGATAGTACCCCTAGTACTTCTGTTGTGCCAGCGATGGCAACTTTGAAAGATTACATGTTCCCAACTAGGACCAACCGAGCTTCATGCATTAAATTGCTAGCCACTACGGCTAATTTCGAGATAAAACCTAGTATTCTTCAAATGATCCCTATATTCTTAGGAAAAGATGATGAGAACCCTTATTTCCATATTAGGGACTTTGAGGAAATCTGTGGGACAATTAGGATAAAGGACCTTACCGATGAAGTCTTGAAACTTAAGATGTTTCCCTTTTCTTTGAGAGACAAAGCCAAGACCTGGCTGAACAACCTACCATCTGAATCCATTGAAACATGGCAGGAACTTATTGCTGCCTTCTATATGAAATTCTACCCTAAGCATAAAACTGCAGCTGTTAGGCAGAAAATTAGTGCTAGTGTGCAACAAGAGGGAGAGTCTCTTTATAGGTTTTTAGAGCGATTCAATGATCTCCTATCTCAGTGTCCTCACCATGGATTTGATAATATGAAACTTGTACAGATTATTTATGATGGTTTAGACTATTCGACCAAAGCCATGGTTGAGTCTATGTGCGCTGGTGAGTTCACTAGTAAAAATGCTGATGATGTTTTTGCCTTCTTAGGAGCTATCGCTGAAAAATCCCAACAGTGGGAATCTTGTGTTGAACCCCCTAAAAGACTCTTGGTCAATAGAAGTAGCACCAATATGGTAGATACGAGTTTTGCGTCAGATGCTAAGTTTGATGCTTTATCCAGAAGGTTAGAAGCTTTAGAAATGGGTCAGACTAAAAATAGGTCCCTTGTTGAACCTAATAGAGCCTCTCAAGTCTCTAGTTGTGGAATAGAGCCCGATAATTCGTTTTGGGAAGGTCAGGTTAGTGAAGAGCAAGCCCATGCTGTCTATAACAACTCTAGGTTTGAGAACCGTCAGAAGTTTGACCCATACTCAGAAACCTACAACCCTGGTTGGAGAAACCATCCTAATTTCTCTTGGTCTAAGGGCCAGAATCAAGGCCAGTCTAGCAATTCTCAGCCTCCCCCAGGTTTTGGTTTTAAGAACTCTTCAGGTCAAACCCAGTTTCAGAACACTTCCGAGAAAAAGATCTCTACCTTAGAGGAAGCTATCACTATGTTAGTAAGTAACCATGCATGACATGCTATCAAAGAACCACATGAGCTTTCAACAAGAAACTAGGCAGGAATTGAAGAATACTTCCCAGAGTCTTGCCAAGTTAGAACTTCAAGTAGGACAAATAGCTAAGTTTATAAGTGAGAGAGAGGATGGAAGGTTCCCTAGTCATACTGATCCTAACCCTAGAGGAGAGAAATCGTACAATCATGTGAATGCTGTCACAACCCTAAGAAGTGGAAAGAAAGTTGACAACAAGGTCGCCATGCCTGATAGTGAACATGCTGTAGTTCACCCTGCTGAGCCAGAAAATGAGGAGACTGATAGAGTCTCCAAAGAGACCAATGAGGGTCCTGTTGAGCCTCACTTTGTTCCCAGAGCCCCGTTTCCCCAGCTGCTAGTTCCGACTAAGAGGGAGTCCAACTTTAATGATATATTGGAGGTTTTTAAGCAGGTTAATATCAACCTTCCATTATTAGATGCAATTAGGCAGATTCCCTCTTATGCCAAGTTCCTTAAGGACTTGTGTACGCGAAAGCGTAAGCTCAGTGTCCAGAAGAAAGCCTTCATAGCTAGTCATGTGAGTTCTATTATTCAGAATACCACTACTCCTAAGTATAAAGACCCAGGGTCCCCTACCATTTCTTGTACAATAGGTAAGTACCGTGTTGAGAAAGCGTTGCTTGACTTAGGAGCCAGTGTGAACTTACTGCCATACCATGTGTACCTTAAGCTAGGACTTGGTGAGATGAAACCTACCCAGATAACACTCCAGTTAGCTGATAGGTCCGTTAAAATCCCTCGTGGTGTGATCGAGGATGTTCTTATTGAGGTCGACAAGTTTATTTATCCAGTGGATTTCGTGGTCCTAGATACCCAACCTGTCCCCGACCCAGAGAACCAAATACCTGTGATTTTAGGTCGCCCATTCTTAGCTACGTCTAATGCGATCATAAACTGTCGAAATGGTATTATGAATCTATCTTTTGGTAATATGACTATTGAGCTGAATATTTTTAATGTAAACAAGCTACATTCTGAGCTAGATAGCACATGTATTGAAGAGGTGAACATGATAGGAACCTTAGTTCAGGAGTCATTACCAAACATCGTACCGGAAAATACATTGGAGAGTTGTTTATCCCATTTTAGCCTGGATTTCGACGATGATAGTAACATTGAACAAGTAAATGCTCTGTTGGATTCTGTTCCTATGTTAGATATTGATATATGGAAAGATAGGTTCGAACCATTACTAGCTTCTGAGTCTATCTTAATACCTTATTTAAAAGAGCCTCCTGAGTTGGAGTCTAATTATACATTTTTAGGCCCACCCGAGTCTTTCCCTGTGATTATAGCCTCCGATTTGGATAGTGATCAGGAAAGTAGTCCAGAGACCGTGCTTCAAGAAAATAAGGAAGCCTTAGAGTGGACCATAGAAGATATGAAGCAAGCTGAGGATGAACCACCTGATTATGACTTAGAGAAAGCAATTGACCTTTTTCAAGAACTCGATGGTCTAGAAATTAGGAACATTGTGACTAGTCATTGTAGAGGCACCCAAAATTCTAAGTTTGGGGGTAGAGATTGTCAATTATCCCCAATAGAAGTCCCTAACTTGGGACTCAGCCTAGTGCATCTGAGGTATCGCTTGAGTGTATTCAGACTCCACAACCTGATCCGCCTGATAATGTCCAGGAGAAAATCCAAATGTTAGAGACCCGTTTTTCGGATGAATCTGTTTGCCGAGACACTCATATGAAGCCCAAGTGGGCACCTCAGATAAATCCAGTTGTCTTGCGAGAAACTTTAGATCAGGTTGTGCTCTATCTGCTCATTTTTCTGATCTTGAGCATTTGTCTCCTATTTGTGGCAGTTCTATTTGGTCTTATGGACCCACAATTTTCGACTATTGGTATACGACTTTGGAAGGTGAAAATTCTTTTTGAGGTATTTGATGTCTAGCTAATGACTATAAATTTAGCATTTACTGGGAGGCTCCCGCGTTCATGTGATACGGTAATATCCTTATTTCTTTTCCCTCCAGTGGTAATAGTTTCTCCTTGTTCATGCTTTTAATTTCATCTTAGAACATTGAGGACAATGTAAGATTTAAGTTTGGGGGTGGGGAAGAAACATTTTGTTAGTTTTTTGCAATAAATAAACTCCAGAGCCTAGAAATTTATGCCTATTGAGGATTGCACTAACTAATCTAAGTGGATGGAAGCATTTTGATTGTAGGAGTTTGAGGAACCAATCTGATTAGATGGAAACATCTAAAGAGTCTATTCATAAAAGCACAGAGCTCAGGTGTTAGAAATAACATGATAGTTTCACCATATCTCGTTGAGTCCTTTTCACTTCTATTTTTATTTTATTTTGTTTTTAAACTATGTTTCTCTAAGTGATAGGTGGGGCCCACGATTCAAGTTGTTACCAATGCTAGGGTGAATTAGAGTGATTGAGATACCATGAAAAAAAAAAGTTGAAAAAAAAAAAAAGATGAAAAAAAAAAAAAAAAAGATGAAAAAAAAAAAAAAAAAAAAAAAAAAAAAAAAAGACCAGACCATTTGACCAAAAGGAATAAATTCAATAAAGTCGACCACTGGTACCCTTGTATATGCCAGTTGTGTTGACCTAGAGTTAGGTTATCGACCACTGGTACCCTTGTATATGCCAGTGTTGATATTAGTCAGACTAGTATCTCAATCCATTAGGATAGGTTCATTTTGGCGGAGGCCTTCAGACAGATATGGGAAACGTCGTTCACTTAGTAAACATCAAAACCATCTATGTTTTCTATATCCATCTTCTTGATCTATCCATGTGATTAGTTTTGACTCCGAATATGATGTCCATAGTGCAACTATCTGAGTAGAGCTCTGTCACTTTATATGAATTTTAGTATGCTTGAGTGCAAACTCGTGTACAAAATTGGAATTTCGCATCAGGGTACTTCTTCCTGTAGTCAATAAGTATGCCAACCAAGGAGATTCTTTAGTGCCTTCCAAGGTTTGCGTAGATAGCTAAGGTCTGGAGTAAGGTTTTGTGGGTATATCTCTGGTAAGCCCTCCCGAGACTATAACTCGGCCACTAGGGCCACCTAGGGGTTTAAAGGCTTATTGCATACGCTAAATGCAATCGACGATGCCTGCGACAGTGAGTTAGGATTTTATTTTCTATTTGATTTGCTCGGGACTAGCAAATAATAAGTTTGGGGGTATTTGATAGACGCATTTATGTGTCTAATATAGCTCATTTGTATATATTGTTAGTACTCGATATTGTACTTATTTGGTTATTTTATGTATTTGTAGGTGTTTTTGGAAAATAATCTCTTGCGGCGAATTTGGCTAAAAATGTGGCATCTGGACCTCCGTTGATAACGTACCGGAAGCGCCTCAGAAGTGTACCGGAAGTATCCCAGAAATACCCCGGAGGAACCCCGAAAAAAGTGCGGAAAATGCCTCAGAGGACACTTGCTATACGGACCCTTGATTTTGGATAAGGGGTAACCTAATTACTAAGGGGTGACCTATTTCCAGGCAGCTGCTAAAGGGAGAACAGCACAGGATAAGGGCACCCACCTTCTTCACGTTTTGAATTAAAAAAATGGCGGGAAAATGCATGCAGCGTCTGGCAGATTTGAAGATCGAATTTTGGACGTGATTTTAGGAGATTCAATTGCTGTATTTGGTACGTATGGACTCTGCATGACTAAACAGGCCTGATACAATCAATTGGACCCAACCAATTGGGCTGGAATGGCCGGGAGAAGTAATCAAAGTTCAAACAGGACACGTACTTTCTGTTCAAGTTTCAAAGATTTGTGAGAGATATTTGGGAGAGTTTGACGCTGGAAATTAATGTATTTAGTCTTGTTCACGTCTTAAGAAGAGTTTGGTACCTATTTTATAGCTAACAGACGCGTACAAACATTGAAGAGGTGATTATTCTCTCAACAGCGCCGAGAAGAAAAAGAAAAGAAAAAGTCGGATTCAGTAGAGATTTTTGGGGATTAAAAGACTATATAAGAGTTGGTTCAAGTCATAGAAAAGTTTAGAAACCTTTAGGAGAGAGTTTAGAGTCGATGAGAGCCTAGGAGAAGCAATTATAGAGGAGACAACGCTGCTGCTGCTGCTGCCATTAAAGCTTCTGAAGAACAGACTCGCAGAGTCAGTCGTTCTTCAGCAGACTTATTTTCATACCACTGTCGTTGTAGTAGATAGTTATCGTTTACAGCAGTCTTAAATTACCATACTCTTTTGTAACAGTGGCGCTGTAACACCACTACAGCGTTGCAAATTCCTTTTCATCTTATATCATCAATAAAACACCTATTTTAGCCATGAATTTATCTTGTGAGTGTGTTTTTGGATGAGGAGCTAAACCCATTAGCCAAGGCGACGGAGGAAGCCATTGGTCCTTATTTATGGTATAATTCTAACTTTATTATTTATTTGCAATATTATTACATGATTATTTGCATGGAATTTTAATTGAAAAATTGATTTTTATTGAATAATTGTGATTCATTTTGATGGAGCATGCTTAGTTTAAGACTCTTGATGTTTCATGCTTGGTGTTTACATTTATTACTTCAAAAATCTACAAAAGGCATAATATTAGAATCACTCTAAAAGAAAAATTGCATGAATATTAATTATTAGAATTTATCAAATAATGGGTCAATGGTGGAATCCAAGTCTTGGTGTTTTTCTCTAAAGGTTTGAACTATTTTATTTATTTGTGTGTTTAATTTAAATCTAAAAAAAATTGTTTTCTTCACAAGTCTGAAAAGACCCCTTTTTACCACTACTACTACAATCACTTTTGATAAACCATCATCCAATTTTACCAAATGTAACAGATGAAATACTTAATAAACTATCCCTTTACCCCCGGGCACGTAGACACTCAGATTGTCGAACCACGTATATGCTTGTGTCGATTTATTTTTCATTTTACTGCACTTAATATTGCTCTTGATTTTATTCTATATCTTGATTTACATATTGCTTTCATTTGATTGTTTTATCAAAATAATGATATTCACAGCTGTTTTATCTTAGCTAGGGGCGTCGTGACAAAGAAAGAACTGCTTGCACAAAACTCAAGGCAGAGCTACAAAACGTCTTAAAGAGAGCGACCTGGTCGTGACTCAGCCGTCATTTTATTTTATGATTAATCTTTATTTTGTAGGTGTGAAATCAACATTTGTCCCAACATTATCTAAAAGATGGGTCAAACGTAGACCTCTCGCGCATGTGTAAAAATATAAGAGATCGTTGCAAAGAGTTGTGTGTGTATATGTAGCTAATGGTACAACACGTATATTGGAAGTTTTCGTTTTCCATGCATACAAACAAATTTTGATCACTGGCTAGTGAAATATTATCTCGGTTTTTAAAAAAAGAAATACTTTTACTTTTTCATTTTAATCTAAAAATAGGCAAATTGAAATGGAAATATTTCTCTTTTAAAAATGAAGAGAGTAATAAATAGAGATTAGAATGTGCACTTTGTTAAATGACCCAAATAATTTCTGGATCTTAGATAGTTTACCCCTTAACGCTGATATACCGCATATATGTAAGTGGGACGAAGAGAGTATTACTTCCCAAGCAAACACAATAAAGGGATGCTAGCTTTAATACTGAACCATCCGACTGTACTAAATTTAATTCGTTCGACCTTCTACGCACACTGAATATTTTGAAAGTTTCTCATGCAACCCTCCCAAAATTAGTGATACTTCTTTCATGGTTGGCCTCTTCCTTCCAACGTATTTCAAACAGTTTTCGGCAAGTTTACCGACCACAAAAACATCCTCTATTTCTCCTTCGTTAAGAACCCGAGCATATAGTATTTCTGACAGACGGTTTTCTTTCACCGATTTTACGAAATGTAATGCTAAACTCCTCTCTTCTCCGTGTCGGATTTGAGAAAGTGCTTGTTCTCCCGTTAACAGTTCCACAAGAACTATTCCGAAGCTACAGACATCACTCTTGTCGTTGAACTGTCCTGAATGAAAATATTCGGGGTCTAAGTAACCAAAGGTTCCTTGCACAAGTGTGGTTAAATGGGTTGAATCTACCGGCGCTGATCTAGAAATCCCAAAGTCAGAGACTTTAGCCCTGTATTTTTCATCCAAAAGTATATTGGTGGTTTTTATGTCTCTATGATAGATTGGTATTGAAGCGTCTGAGTGTAAATATGCAAGTGCTCCTGCTACCTCAGATGCGATCCTTCCATGAAATCAATGACTCGCTATCGCCTTCCCTTGAATGGAGATGGTAAGAGAGTGTTCCATTAGAGACAAACTCATATACCAGCAATGGAACATGTGTCTCTAAGCAACAACCTAACAATTTAACAATGTGCCTGTGATTGGTTTGCGAAAGAATAGCAACCTCGTTAATGAACTGAGCAACTTGGGTCTCATCCACCAATGTAGATTTCTTAATTGCCACTATCTCACCATTCGATAGCATTCCTTTAAACACAGTACCAAAGCCTCCTTTTCCAATGATTCTATTTGGGTTGAAATTGTCTGTTGTCCTCTCGAGTTCTTGGGCTACAAAGATTTTGGCGGCCCTTTCAACTCTACCCGCATTTGAAGTGATCTTTTGATTTAACAACAAACCTCCATTTCTTGTGAAGTGCTTCTCCTTCAGTTTCATTTGCTTTATCTTCTCAAGTCTAATGTATAACCAATACCCCATCGCAACCATAAATAATATGACTATGCTTACTCCAATACCTGTAGATCATGTGAACAATGGATGGGTTAGACATATACCTCTTATGCATGTACATAAAAGATACAAAGTCATGGCATAGAGTTGTATGTATACCTAATGGTACAACCACATATACCGGAAGTGTTCGTCTTTCACGCGTACAAATAAATTTTTGATCACTGCTTCGTCCTGGATTTGTACCAGCTGGACAAGTACAAGTATAGCTCCCCTGTTCATTGGAGCAATATCCATTTCCGCACGGGCTTGATACGAGACATTCATTAATGTCTATGTAAATATTAAGCAGCGCAATAAAAGAAAAGAATATTAGTGTCCAAATAAAATACTATATATTCCATAGCTTTACAAAATGGAAGATCGGTTGACCAAAAAAAAAAGAAGATAAGTTAGTCATCATCAGTGAAAAAAGTAGGTCATTCGATATCAGAAACTTTAAACGAATCGCCCCCCTAAACCACCTCAAAAAGGTTGAGACACGTGTGACGGGCTCATGTCATAGTAAATGGGCCCGTTGCAAATTCCCTGGAGTGGTTTGTGAAACGATTTGTCTAGAAATGCTGATTCAATATACAGTATAGCGCCTATCAAATAATAGTATCGGGACCGATAAAATTTATCAATTTATCGTGATATTAGATAATTTCATAAATTAATAATTATTAATTTATCAAAGTCTGGGAAAAATTTTATAAAAAAAAATCAATAAATGAAACAATACACCTTATTCATCATGCAAATTATTGTGGGTACGGTTGATGGATACTAATTTAATTATTAGATACTAATCTTTGAAAGCTAATTTCATGGATGACACCGCGTCAGAAAATCGGAGTGAAGCTTTAAATAATGAAGCAATAAAGAATTGCAAAATTTAATCAATGGGAATTTCTTTTAAACTACCATAATTCAGATCTAGTGAAGAAATGATTGAGAATGTCACGGGAAAAGGCAAAAGTGGTGTTGTGGAAGTCGAATATGAAAAGCTATCAAAGCTGCGAAGATACTGAATAGGTTTTTATTGCGTAAGGAAACGATAACATCAAAAACACTTCTAACGTTGAAAAAAATCTAAGATAAAATATAACGTGACATTAATTTTAAGAAAAACAATTGGATCACTCTTTACTAAATTATCATAGATATAAACTAAATTTATATAAAATGGATAGTCATTAATTTATATGTTCGAATGGAGTGACATATAGGAAGCAAAAAATATTTATTATTTTATAAATTTAGCGAATTATTAATTTAATATGTTGGTCCGGATTCAGGACTGGTGAAATTTATTAATTTATCATGATTATTAATTTATCACGGATTAATTTATAGGAGTTCTACAGTAGGAATAAAAAGTCTCAACGGACGGAGCTAAAAAAACAAAAGAAAAAAAAAACGGCCACGCACAAATACTCATGGCCCTCCTAAACTCCGGAAGGGTGGCTCCAATTGAGCCCACCAAATTCTCAAAATATGTGAGAAGCGGTTTTTCTTTTTTCTTTTCTTCCCCGGTCTATCTAGAATAGCTGATATAGGAATAGATTTTGTTCTAATTTGAATGACATCTTCTTTATTTTTAGTCCCCGTCTTAGACTCTTTAACTTTCATTATATAGTATGTGTTTTCATACTTTAGACAAAGAAAACAAATTCCCTCACGACAATATAGCACCTTAAAGAAAATTTAATTCTTTCTAATCTTTGTACTCTTTAGCCAGGCACATTTTCTTTGTTCCTAAAATATATGTGTAATATTTAATTATTTAGTTCAGTGTGTAACTAAAATTAAGTAACGAAATTAAACTTGAGAATTAGTTAATTCATTTAGTACTGGAAATAGTAATAAGAGATTACCAAAAAAAAAACAGTAAATAGACCCCAACTCACTTTAATTTTCTATATAATACAACACTGTTTTTTAAAAGGTTCTCATTCACCGGAGTTCCACGTTGATTCTCGCTTCTGGTTGATTCTGACCCCACCAGTTATTTTCTTTTAAGAAAGTTAATTTAATTTTGGGCATAAAATTTGATAAGAGGATTCTCTTTGCTCACAAAATATTTTACCACCAATCACTTCCGCCGAGGAAAAGAAAAAATTTCCTAAAATGCTTAAATTTTCCTAAAGAAATTTTTTCTAAAAAGCTTAATTTCATTAATGAAATCTTAGTATATAAAATCCAAACATTAAAACTCACAAATAAATTAAAATAGATTCATATCAAGAAATGCATGGTTTATCACGAAATTTGATACAAATGATCATAAAAATAATAATAATCACCAATGTGTAATGTCCAAATTACACCATTTTTTTTTTTGTAAAAATTAATCCTAATAAAAAATCTAATATAATTAAACTAACCCTAATTATGAATTACAATTACAATTTCACTGAACTAAATGAAGCTTTAAATTTTAATCAAATTTAAATCAGAGATTAAAATTCAGATTTCGTAAGCTATGATACTTACCGTGGATTGAAGCTTGATTCTTTTCCAGCAAAATTAATGATCGTTAACCTGTTCAAAAATTCACATACAAAATCATTAATTGGAAATGGTGGACAATTTATTCTATGAATGCAACATAATTCTAAATGTTTTTTTTTGTTTTGTGTTTTTCTTTTTTGAAGATTTTTAAATGGTTTCGATTAGTCTTAAAATTATTTTCTTTCTATATTATTCTTTCTATCTAAAATAAAAGAAAAACCTTCCATGAATATCAAAACTCTAATACTAACTAAAAATACCAATATTAGGAAAATTAATTTAAAGACAATATACGAAATTATCATTTTGGAGTTGTTTTTTCTTTTGGTAAATATAAAATTTAATTTTAGAAACCTGATTGTGCAAACAAAGATAGAGAAGGGAAAAATCTTAACAATATTTCTTAGTAAATATAGACATTAATTCCTAAAATAATACTCTCTCCCTGTATAAAAACGATTGGGCAAAACCAAGCCTCATTCTTTGGCGCCGCTTCTATGTTTTTTTTTTTTTTTGGTTTTGTTTATAGATGCTTATACGTTGATTATTTCTTTCATATGTGGATGTTGGTTTTGTTTTGTAGATGTAATGAAAATGAAAAGTGTAGTCGATCTATTGGCGTTGTTCTCTCCTTTGGAAACTGCTCGAGTGACTTTTACTTTCTTGCTTCTTCGAGTGGAAAATTGTTAGGATTTTATTTTCTGATAGTAAAGTTTTGATGATCTGTAATTTTTTTTATTTGTTTCTGCAGGGTTTAATGGTTTATTGATGAATTTGTGAGATTTGCTTCTCTTACTATACAGGTATTCATTCTTGAAAAGTGTATTATTCAACAGGTTGAGGTATGTAACTCATTTTTTCTCTTCCTCTATGAATTAGTATGATGTTTATCTGTTAGTTTTGGATTTTCAATGCGATCATACTCTGTATTTAAAAGCTGATGGTACAACCACCTGATGCATTAAAGGTACAATTGCAAAAAAAAAAAAAAAATCACCTGATGGTACAACCACAGCAATGGGAAATCTTCGTTTGTTAGGCTTACAAATATATGGTCTTTGAGGCGTTGATTCCAGGTGTTTACCAGGTGAACAAAAACACCTGTAGCTCCCAGGTGTGTTCATGCATTTAACTCCACCCCCAGACCGGTTTGAGTTTCCGCATTCATCAATATCTGCTCAGAAATTGCCCATTAAAATGGAAGATCAATTAGTCATCAATCAAAAGAAAGAGGAAAAGAGTAGGCGTTCAAAATCATATCTTTGAGGTACCAATGTGTCCTACTACTACTACCACAATGACAATCCTTTTGATTTCATACAGAAGCAAGTAGTCTCCTGGCAGAGATGCTCCAATTTTTCTGTGGATATTGAGAGACTAAGTTTATAGACCACATCCCCTGAGGTTGATCTACGACATACATGGTATTACTTTCTTTCCTTTTTAAACTAAAGAATTTATTAATAAAAGAAAAGGAAAACAGAAACTGGAGAGGGACATAAACCTAAAACCTCCGGAATACATATTACCTTGGCAATTACCACCAGTTGTGCTATTCAGATAAGGATTTCCCTTATAGCCCTTTTTACACTTGCAGCGATATCCTGGGACATCAGCATTGCCTGATATACAGACAGTATTAGGTCCACAGGCATAGCTCCTTGATTTTCTTACGGCGTCACATGTTTCATTCCCAATAGCCCAATCCACCACTGCTGGAACGGTTTTTGTTCCATGACTGTTGAAATCTTTGAGATATTTTGAAGAGAACTTAAATGAACTTTCTTCAACTAAAAAAGCATGGCCACAAAATTTTGAACTCAAATTTGTAGTATTGTCTATGATGTCAAATGTTGGAGTCGCATTATATTTTGATAGTCCGGCTGGAACATTTACGTCACAACAACCGATGCCAAGGCAAGACCCATCAGTAATGTCTTTGGTTGTATTACAGATTGACCAACATAGCGCCGCAGAAACTTCATCATTATTACTGCCAAAAAGGAAGTATCCCTCGGTGTGTGCTCCGGTTGCAACCAATACCTATGAGCTTGTTTTTTGTACTAGAAAATGTCAACTTTCCCAAATCTGCCGTCCAGGCATCATCTAGTACTTTTTCATCCGAACAATAAGTGGTCGTATTGACTTCGATTCTCATCTGGCTATCAAGAAGCGATATATGTGAGACATCAAAGCCACGATACACGGGTTTTGGTGAATCGAGACTGTCATTGCATGTTATTTTGAACCATTTATCTGCATAACAGCCATTGTAGATGCCGAATGGGTAAGGTATGCTAACTTTCCCACACTTATCTACGCAATGAGGCTTGGTTATCGGTCGGAAAGCAGGCGCCGGCATTTCTGCAGATACTAATTGCACCCATAACAATAAAAGGAAACGTTGAAACTTCCCAGCAACATGTAAAGCCATGCCATTAGTTCGGTTATTTGATTTTCTCTGAACGAAAAGATACAAGTTGCTGTGTATTTCACGAATAAGAAATGTGTGGATATCGAAGGATGGATGAAGAATGACGAAAGCCAAGAAGAAGAAGAATTGTT
The DNA here is from genome assembly GCF_003573695.1 of Papaver somniferum. NCBI lineage: Eukaryota > Viridiplantae > Streptophyta > Magnoliopsida > Ranunculales > Papaveraceae > Papaver > Papaver somniferum. The sequence goes on from NW_020648748.1 coordinate 1,093,257, forward strand.
CCTCTTCGAATAATTACTGTTTTGCACAACTACTTTCTTCGTTGGGTGGGATTTTCTAGAGCGCGATGATGTCTATTTATACATATAATCATGAATAAAGAAGATTAAATCAACAATCCACGTCTTTTCTTCGGTGAATTAAATAATAATAATGTAGAAAAAAACAGGTAAAAGATAAAGATTTCATGCAGGACCTCATTAACAGCAGTAAAAATGCATGTGTAAATTGCTTGAATAATTAGAAAAGTTCCTGAGGACTGACAATTTTGATCTACTTGGATCCTTTATGCCCAACAGCTATCCTGTGACAGAATTCTACCATAAGTAGCCTTGGTTTCTCGGCTTGGTAAAAAAAACAATTAGAACGACAGCAGCATCTTCCCTACGAATTTCTGTTCAACAGCAGAACGCTGAATCAAGCAAAAAAACAACACTTCAGCTGAGATGAAAGCTGGCGTGAACCCAAAGATTTGGATTGATATATGGACGGCTTGTTGGATTCCCACGCAGATAGTAAAAAAAAAAAAAACAACAGTGAAGATAAAAAAAGTGCTTTAGTAAATATGTATAAAGCGATCCATCCTGCTAACTAATTACCACACCATCCAACTGTCTTGTTTACCCTGAAAACAGTTTCAGAAGGCTCAGGCTCGGGCTGAGGTCATGGTCTTGGTTCTCTTGGTTTCGCAGGATCAACAAAAATAACCCAACCATCCAAGTACTTTGCGTTCATCCCTTGTTGAGCCCTTTCCGCATCTTCTATAGTTGCATATCTGACAAAACCAAACCCCTTTGACCTTCCTGATGCTCTATCTGTTATGACATTTGCTGCATTATCAATTTGCACAAAGTTAAGGACTATTCACTCAGGGAAACACTTTTAATAAGAAATACTACCTCCGTTTTTAGAAAAGAGATATTATCACATTTTAGCCTAAAAATAGGCCAAACTGAAAAAAGTGATAGCACCTCTTTTCCAAAAACGGAGGGAGTATGTTAATTTGGTAACAGGAAACAGAAAGCTGGAATCTGGCTACCTTCAAGAAGCTGACCAAATGGGGAAAATGCTTCTTTTAGCTTTTCGTCTGTGGTCATCCTAGAAAGACCTAGGTAATGAGAACAATAAGGTCACAGCCGGTATACAGTAGAAATATACTAACAGATTCAATAATGAGTGCTATGCAACAACGAGGACTGGGAGAAATCCGCTAAATTTAAGTGCTCAGTCTGCTACATGATAAACATACTTGAACAGCAGGTTGTCATAGACATCTGTTGTCATAGGCATTCAGATAGAGGAACGCTTCATTAAGAATATCATTTCTTAAAACCGTGTCAGCAGCTGCAACAATTGCAATGGAAAATCGAACAATGAAGAGAACAGCCTGCCTGATGATTTCTGAACCAAGAGCTATTCATCAGATTCCCATCGAAATGCAAACTAGCTATTTTGAGAAAGGACAAAGATAATGCAAAAGACCAAGATGTTTCTCTATGAAAGTAACCATGTCTCGTGCAAATTATTGACCTTACACATGACTCTTAGAGAAAAGCATCTTCTTCTTCTAAGCCTTTAGTCCCAAACAAGTTGGGGTAGGCTAGATAGGGAATACAAGGACTTCCGAAGCAGTCACCCCATCTTGGTACTGCTCCCGCCCTTTCCTAAGGAAATGGCTGGTTTTCAACCAAACAAAGGTACGACTTCTCAAGAAGTCACCCATCTTGGTACTTCTCTCGCCCTGTATTGGTCTATCACTGGCTCACCAAGGCTATCTCGACCATATACATTTGCAAAATCAGGAAGCCTGTCAAATCGTTGCTAGGGCTGAGATACTAGTTTACATTCTATCTCTAGAACACAGAACTAAACTCCACCATCACCACAACCGGCCATTACTTAACCTCTAACATATCATGAAAGTCACACAAATCCATAGTATTTTAAGAAGCACAGTTACCGGCCGACGTAAGAGGCCCTCCTATGCTGATTAAAAGTGATTCCTGTCACCCACAAAAAGTGTCCAACAATTTATCTACAATTTCTTCCAATCACTACATTGTCATTTGTTATTAGGTCAAAATCAATGTCGGCAACCACAGTATACCCGCCGTTACTAGTATAAGTAGCTTAAACTATGTTCAATGATTAAATCAGCTCAACGAATTCTAAGGTATGAAAATCTACAGGTACACCTATTGCCAAATGAAAAGGCCCTGAACTCCAAAACCCCTTTACTAAATCAATCAATCTTAATAAAATCTTACATTTGATATACAGATGATTCAAAGATGAAGGAACAATTGTAACAAATTAGATTTTTGAGTTAGAAATTTTACCACTGACGAAAAGTCTAGGGGTTGTCAAGGTTGAATTGTCACGAACTTGTGATAATAATGAAGTCCTCGTTAACCCATTGCTAATAACTCGACGGAAATTTGAAGCGAACGCCATTTCTGAGAATAATCCTTAACCCTTGCAGAGTGAATCAGATGGAACTGGAATTGGGAATTAGGGGTTTTGATGGGGTGGAGAAACAGAGCTTGAAGTGGTGATGCCAGATGCAATAAATGGGTTTAAAGTTTCAGCCCAAAATTCCAAATATCATCTCTGGGGTTAGTAAGCCCAATTTGGATTACGGGATAGTGTACTACAATCTTATACCGTGTTTTCCAATGTCACTGTAGTGCTTTGGTAACCATTGTGTAATTGCCGCGAACTTAAGTTCGAAACTCATCAGTATTATTTATAAGTATCAATTTTTTCTACCGATGATCTCTGACCCGATGTTTTACTTGGCTCGTACATATAACTTGATTCAATAAAAATTATAATCTTATTGTTTAATTAACACATTTTTTGAAAAATTCAGATGCAACAAGTCAGATTTAAAAATCAATTAAGTTAGAAACAAAACACGACATGCTAGTTTGGGGAATATGGGATGTTTGCTTCGGTAAGATATAAGGAAACATGATTATTTTCTCTTTTTGATTTGTAACATTTTTGAATTGGGATTTCTCGAGCATTAATTCTTTTTCTCGTATGCATTTCAAGGCACAGGCTCAAACATCTTATTTCAATATCGGAGTAAATTTCTATGAATTGGACTAAATTTTATAGTTACAGAGACTATATATATCGGATACCATACTCATAAGAGTTTCTCAGTTTTTTAAGATACGTGCTGATCTAACAAACTTAAAAGTTCCTTTTCCACAGCTCCAAAGGGATATAATCTGCTTGATTAAAACTGTACACAAATGCCAAACCCTTGTACATTGTAACTTAACATGTAAAAACATGTGTCTAATGTATATGGTCAAATTTAAACGCAACAGTAACTGAAAACGCAGGGGTACAACAACCACACCCAATATTTCGTTCGGAAATCAGTATGGACTAAACTACAATATAATTTCGAGAGCCCCAACTTAAAAGTGAGACTCAATCGAGAAAGAGATCAAAGAGTTTTATTTCTTTTGTCAATACAATAAGTAAATCAACAGGGTAGAAATCCGCGAACCTGATTGTTATGAGAATTACTTGGACTCATGGTATACCAGCGGTTACTAATATAAATAGCTTAAAATATGTTCATTGATTACATCATTCTTCTCAATCATATCTAAACAAATAAGGAATAATACTTTATACTATGGACAACCAGATTGTTATGTCCATCATTCTTTTGAATCTGCTTCAAAGATGGACGGAGCAGCGGGAGCAACGGATCCAATTCTAACCCCACCAACTCCTCCAGAATTGTTGCCACTGCCATCTCTAGAGGATATGCAACAACCTGCCGAATACACATATGTAAGTGAATTCACCTCATCCTAAAAGTTCTTCAAAAATTATCAATTGTAATAGAATACGAAAAGAGTTGTAACTCATATATCTTGGCTCAAAGATGATAGTACATTCCCTCTACCATCTAGAACATGCGAATTGTCTTGGCTCCACCTCTCACCAAATTGCAGAAGCGATTCACCACTATTACCAGAACTTAAGAGACTATCACCACCAACATGTTGATGATACGTTGGATGATTTATAGGCGCAAACAAATCAATTCATCACCATTGGAAATTCTCGGTTCAAGTTCTTCTACCACGGGAAACTCCCGAAAGAGTTTGGGTTCGCTAAAGCTAGCAGAGGTATAAGATATGTGGGAGATGGCGGCCAACTATTTTCTTTGTAGTTGCGTGTTCTGATCTTACTTTGTTCTATCATGTTGAGTACTATCTACTCTAAGATTTTCTCGAGAGTTAATCTTCGATAGGTAAGATAAAAAAGTAGTCACAAACATCTTCGTTTGATCTTTTCTGATTCCACAATATCTTCTTTCTCTTCCATACGATTAATATTATTATGAGGTGATTGATATTACTAGGATGTTCTTCGGGAATATAAGTATGGTGTATCAATTGGTTCATGTTCACCTTGATTTATCAAAAGAGGGAACAAAAAATCGTAGGTATTTCTGTGGGAGACAGATTTATCTATTCAGTAGACTTTTCTGTATGAGACAAATTTGTTTATCAAGTCTTCGACTTTGGGTCGTAGAAACCCTTAGTTATGGGTGAGATCATCTAAGGGAATCAAGGGCGCAGAATCCGGCGTGGTTCAAGAAGCGTAAGGAACGCGACTGTACCTTAATGATTGTGAGATTGGTTAGTGCTCAACTACATTCCAATGCGAAGTTAATTGGTAGTAGGCTAGAGTCTGTAGCGGCTTAGTAAAATGTGGTGTTCAAATCTTGACTAGGTCCCGGGAGTTTTCTGCATTTGCGGTTTCCTAGCTCGTTAACAAAATTTCTGGTGTCTATGTTATTTCTTTTCCGCATTATATTTTAAATAATTGAAATATTACAGGTTGTGCGTAGTTCAATCAATTAGATAATCCAACCTTTGGTTGTTGATATAAATTGGTTAACACTTGAACATTGGTCTTTGGTATCGTTCAAATTAATCCGACTCGCGGATTTCTGTCTGTTCGATTGCAGATTGATTTGATAAATAGAGATATAACTCTTGGATGTATTTTCCTTGATTGAGTCTGACTGTCTAGTTGATTCTCTTGGAAATATATTGGAGATAGTCCATACAGATTTCCTCAACGAATTATTCGGTGCGGTTGTTAGACCCCTGGTTTTTCAATTGGTATCAGAGCAGGAAAACACGTTTAAGACCTCATAAGTCTGTGTTTGTAGCAATCTAATTTCTGTGGATAGAGTGTGTCACTTTTACGCACATAAAAATGTCTTCCAAAGTTTTTGATTATGTCAAATGTCTTTGACTTACCTCAAAGGATAACTCCTTGGATGATTTTTCTGAATCCCGGGGGAGGAAAGTTTTGCTATCAGATTATGATAACATTCGCTCTGTTGAGACAATTGACACTATGTCAGAAGCTGAAATGGAAGTCACCAGAACACTAGAAAAATATGCTGAGATTACTGACTTTCAAGACTCTAAGATAAAGTCTCTTGAAGAAAAACTTTCTCATCTCATTGATGAACTCGAGAAGTCTCTTGGTCAAGAACGAGAACTCTACAGCATTGTTGAGTCCTTATCTAACAATATCAAAAACCTTGTTCAAGAAACTACCCTGCAGTGTGAAAAAATTAGTGTTCTTGATATATTGTTAAAGAAGATTGATTCAATTAGAGAAAAATGTTTGATTGAGACTCAATCATCATACTTGAACAACATTCGTGTTGAAAAAGAGAAACTGGTTGTATCTCTTCTCCTAGCCTAGGAACAGTGTAATTCTTTGAAAAAGGAAAACTCTATCTTAATGAGAAAATCTTCTTCTATGTCATTTTCTAATTCTCATAAGGGATTACAGTACACGGGGAAAATTACTCCAAAGGAAGGGTCTGCTAAGAAAATTTTACATAACTTGCAATCTTCCAACAGGGCTATGAATTTAAGAGAGGTTTCTTCCGATGTATCTCTTACACGAACCTGTTCTTTCTGTGGGAAAAGAAATCATTATGATTCACATTGTTTTGCTAGGAAGAAACAGATTTCTGATCTTCAAAATCTACTTATTTTTGTTGTTGACAAAGTAAACTGTCTGACGACATCTACAATGGATTTCATTCCTGCAGAAAACCAGAACTATCATGCACAAGGTTTCCAAAGTCACTTTTCGAGAAATATTTACAGGAATCGTGTTCCCCCTAATGGTGCTAATATTTACACTACTAATGTACACATTACAAGTGCAAATGAGAATAAGTCTGGTAGACCTAAGTTTAGAAGAAGGAATTTTCTCAATTCTGATCCTCTGGAACCTGTCTCAAGAGGTCCTAGATTTAGCCCTCAGAAAAAACCTTCTGATGGAGACTCAAAAAGGTTTATGAGTTATTTCTCTGGAATAAGAAATAACCGAAGGAAGGTAAGGGATACAAGACTCAAACATCTATATGGTATTTACAACTCATTTGTCAATGATCATGGTGGGATTACATCTCACTTAACTACCTTGCTATAGGTACGTCCGTGTATCTAACTTGAGAGTTGCAAGGATGACTTTTGCGAGATGATCAAGTCTATTGTAGGCTACCATCTGTCTTGTTTTTGAGTTAGTTGTTTTCTTCTTTTGTGAAGGTTGAGTCGTTTCTTGACTTCTAGCAACTATTATATCCTCTCCTTGTGCTCTAATTAAATCTCTTAATTATTGAGCTATAAAGGTAAGAGATATATGAAACATAGAGTATTTTCTTATTTTTGGATCTTTTTTGATCCATTAACCTTTCTTAATTGGTCCACGAGCGTCCGTGTCTTTTTGGATGTTTTAGGGTTTCCATAACAAGGACATCCTTATCTTGTTCACAAACACACACACACACACATATATATATATATATATATTTTGCTTTTCCTTCCCTAATAAAATTAAAAATAAAAATGGAGAACTCCTCAAGACCTCAGGAAGTGGTGAATCTTGAGATGGAAGACGATATTATAGGATGCGATTCAATTCAAGGTATTGTCTTGAAAAATATGATTGAAAGGAAAGAGTACAACTCCTGGATTGGATAATCTGTCAAGGATTTAATTCTTTTTCAGAATGACTCTAGGGTCGAATTTGCAAATCTTCAACTGCAAATGAATCAGCTCACTGATGGTCAGACCAAAATCCTTGGAAATCAAAATATCCTGATCAGGAATCAAAAGAAACTCATCGTGGACTGTGTCAAAGCGACGAAGCTTGGCCGCACTTTTGATCGAAAAGTTAATGTTCTAACCCATGAACATGGAGTTTCTACAGTCAAGAAAGTCAAGGATATCAGTGATACAATTGGACTTTGATGTTGAGTAATAATACTATAACAATATATAACAATAATTGATAACAATTGTTTTCTTATTGTTATGGCTACGGATATTCAACAACTATGATGCTGAGTTGAACACGTTCAGAATCACTGAAGTACTTGGAAGTGACGAAGATTTCGAGTAATGTTGAAGAATCAAGGAAATCAAGCATTAAGATGATAAGCTACAAACTTTATTTATTTTGTAATCCATATGTATTGATAGTTTTGTCATTAAAATTAACAAAGGGGTAGATTGCTAGAGCACTGCTCGGTCGAACTCGCAAGCGTTGTTATCTCAAGCTTGTTGTCAAGTTTAGTTGACAAAACTATTAGTCTTGATTTCTAGTCTACTTATAGCTATGTCTCGGACTAGGATAGAATGTGTAGTTGTGCATTAGGATTCACAGGGTTCATCGAATGAAGACGAAGAACTACTAAGGGGAGCTTGTGGAACTTCATCAACAAAAGGTATGTGGAGACTTGAACTCATGTATCACTCAGAAATCTATTTCTATTATATCTCCTATTGAGACAAAAGTCGTATAACTATATAGAATTTATATTATACACATTCGATATGTCGAGATAAGTTTATAAATCCCAAACAGACTTAAAATTTTCAGTTTTCACTAGTGTAGTCTTCAATTGAGTTGAAGCAACTCTTAAGCTGTAAAGGACTTCATCTAAGGGAATAAATTGCGCGGAGTCCTGCAGGGATTCAAGAGGTGTAAGGAACGCGACTGTAACTGAATTGTTGTGAGGGTTTAATTCAGTCTTAACTACATTCCAGTCCGAAGTTAATTGGTAGTAGGCTAGTGTGTATAGCGGCTTAATACAATTTGGTGTTCAATCTGGACTAGGTCACGATTTTTTGCTGCATTTTCGGTTTCCTCTTTAACAAAAGTTCTGGTGTCTGTGTTATTTATTTTTCCGCATTAATATATTCTTTATCTTTATAATTGAAATATCATAGGATGTACGTAAATCAATCAAAGTAGATACGTCCATCCTTTTTTATTGGATACGACTTGATTGGTTCTTGGATATTTGATCTTTGAAATCGTCCAAGTAATCTGACACATAAATCAGGTTCACAGACTTTGTCTCTATAAACGTTCTGACTGTGAGAGAAAGAGACTTAACTCTAAATATTATTCTTTTATTGAGATTCCTTAAGTTAAACTCTCTATTTAAGTTCGTCCATACAAAATTCCTAAGAAAAAGATGGTGGTGTATGTCGGTACCCTTGCGTTTTCACAAATCATTATACATGGTTCGGTTACAGTTCATCCTAACCAGAGTCAAATATTATGTTAATCTCAAGTCAAAGATTCATGAAATGGTGGATATTGATTGCTTGTTTCCAAAGTATATTATATTGTGTTAATCTCAAGTCAAAGATTCATGAAATGGTGGATATTGATTGCTTGATTCCAAAGTTAACTTAGCTTAAATCTAAAACAACCTTTGATATTGAAAGTCTATATGAGAAATACCTCAAGCAACTGGGATTTTTGAATCCCCGAGTTCTAGTTGTAAACTAGAGTCATCATCTCCTTTAAAACTTTTTAGGTTTTGCGACTAAAAAGACCCCACTTAGGGATTCTTTAAGCCAGGTTCGACTATCTGTATCTTGATAGTTCGTTTGTCCTAAATTTTCTACTGATAATTTAGTCTCACTCCGATCAGGCAAGATATAAAGAAATCACATATTTCTTTGTCTTAGACTTTGTGATTCCACAAGTATATTCTTCTATAAGGATTTTTTGTTGAAATCGGAGTAGGTTTTACTTGTGAGGTGAATAATAATCTGGGTTGCTCTTTGGGAGTCGTAAGTACCGAATTTTGAGGTTTGCTAGACCTAGTCTCCTGGAACTGATTTCCTATCTTGTCTTGATCTTACGATCAAAACGAAAATCACATATGGGATTATCCGTGAGAGACAGATTGGTTTAAAGTCTTCAATTGAGTTGAAGCATATCTTAGGCTGTAAAGGACGTCACCTAAGAGAATCTATTGCGCAGAGTATTGAGAGATTCAAGAGGCGTAAGGAGCGCGAATGTAACTGAATTACTATGACAATGGATTCGGTCTCAAATACGTTCCAGTCTGAAGTATTAATAGTAGACTAGAATCTACAGCGGCTTAATACAGTTTGGTGTTCAAATCTGGACTAGGTCCCGAGGTTTTTATGCACTTGTGGTTTCCTCGTTAACAAAATTTCTGGTGTCTGTGTTATTTCTTTTTCCATATTATATTTTTTATCTTTATAATTAAAATATCATAGGTTATACGTAAATCAATCAAAGTAGATATGTCCATCGTAATTGTTTATCTTTATAATTGTTGTGTACGACTTGATTGATCTTTGAATCGTCCAAGTACTCTCACGGTATAATCAGGTTCATGAACTTACTTCCGCTTATATATTTACTGTGAGTGAAAGAAATATATACTCTTCATATAATTCCTGATTGAGATTCATTAAGTTGCAACTCTCGGTATTGTAATTGAGTTTAGTCCATACATGTTGTCTAATGAAAAGTTGGTGGTGTATTTTGGTACCCCCGCATTTTCAGTAACATTTCATCTCTGAAGTAAACTCGACTAGGTGGTATTGGACAGCCGTAATAGAAAAGACGTTCGATCGCGGAAAATCTTCAGACCCAAGATTAAACTCGATATCTAAACTTAATTAATATTTTCTCCCATCCGATTATCGGAGGAAAGTGGGATTGGAGAAGGATGAGCGCCTCCAGCACAATCGAGAAAAAATTTAGTTTATAAAACTTACTTAATAATCCCCCGCCACATCATTAGGACTCTCTTATTAAGTTTCTCACCATTCAGCACCTTCAAAATTTACATCTTGTTTATTTTATGTAGGAAATACTGGCGAAACAATACTTTTTTGGAACGCCAAGACATAAATTCAAGTTTTATGAATGTTACTTACTTATGAAGGACAGTATTCCCGGCTACAATTCGAGAGATTTATCCCATGATCCTACAACTGCATTAAGGTGATAGATTTTGTGGGTATATCTCTCCATAAACCTTATGGAAATACAACTCATTCAGGCTCATCTGGTGAAGGCTTGTTACACATTCTAAGTGCAACGATGATTCCTACGAAAGTGATTTAGGTTTAAGATTCAGAATATGGGCATATTATCTTGTGTCGTATTTTGAAATAAAAAAAAATACTTTAAACCTTGTTTTAATTCACTGAAATAGATATTCCTTATTAAAAATTTCATATCTAGCGATCACAATATGAGTTATCAATATCTCTTTTGCATAAAACACCATCAACGAGAGCGAGAATTATGTCGTGTAAGTGTAAGTGTAGTGTATGATATAAAAAGGTCAAACAAATTTTCATAGACGACACCAAATAATTAGGCTCTAAATGGGGGCGGCATATGTTAAGGCGCTGGTTAGACAGTTGTTCACATATTCCAAGTGAATATTCAGTTTAGCATCCTACTGTTTTGCGCTAAACTAAATTTTTATTTGACGCCACGCTGTTAAATCCAGATTACACTCAAAAAATCTCTCACGCAATCTTGATTATGGGCTTTTAGCAATAGTTTTTGGCTTGAATGATGAACCTTGAATGATGGCAAGAAAAATCCTAATAAGGCATATTTGCTATCAATTCAACTTTTGTTGATTTTTTTTTTCTCTCTTATTAACCATCTCTCATTCTTTTTTTTCTTTTGATTTGGCATAGCTAGATCATCCCCTGAATAGACCTAGCTAGATCCAGCCCCATTGCTAATCCAACCACCACCCCAAAAATAAGATCCAATCTCAGCTTAATCTATAATTTAAGCTATTAATTAACTATATCCTGCTTATTAAACTTTTGATTGCATAGGTTTTAGGATTAGGCCTTAAATCTTATTAATGTAAGCTATCTAAATGTCAACTTTCAGTTCAGCAAGACACCTACCAAGTTGTTGACATTAACTTAAGCTGTCTAAATGTCAAATCATTGTAAGTAATGTGTCAATAAAATTTGGCTCGTATTCCTTGGTCAGTGACTGGAGTCCGAAAAAACAAACATAAGCTATCATATCGGCCGTTTATGTCTACACCTATAAATTCTATCCAATTGTTTTTGTTTTCCTTCCCCAGATCTACCTAGCAATTGCTCTACAATACAATTCTCGTGAATCTACCTTTTAGTAACACTGCGGCAGCACTGCCTTCCATAAAACACAACAAAAACATAGACTAACATGCATTCTGACAATCCATATCCAGAACGCCAGAATATCAGTTGTGAGTAGTAAATGAAGTTTGTTCCCCTCATGAAAGGAAGGAGCATAGGAAAGTACTCAAAGATGTACAAAGGGGGGTACTGTACTAGGACTACTATTGCAAACCTGACACTAAGACTTAATTATGGCCTTTAGTCAGCGGACAAACCGCTGAGTAGTTGCAGCAGCCATTTAAGGAGGGGCCAAGCTGCGAAACCACATGTTGACCCTATAACCTAAAGGTACTCCCACAGTAGTACGGGCAGTACCTCATTCTTCCGTTCACACAACCGACCTTTTTATACTATCTTCAATTATATGGCCACACAAAACTGGCATTAATAGATTTGACTTAATTAAATTTTCTTAACCACGACAGAAAGTCGCATGACCGGAAAATATGGCCATTTTTTCAAGACGATTGGGGCACGTACCGCTGCTTGGCGGATACAAGGGACAGAGATCTGCATTGAGACAGTGGAGTAGCCAAATAACCATGGAAGGGGGGGAATGGAAATTCCAAAATAGAGTTGATATATCATCATAAGAAACCATCGACTATAAGTTTACATATTTTTTCTGCATGATTAGAATCGGAAAATAATTACACGATTACCCCAAAAAAAGCTATCAAAAAGGGTCCAAACGAATTAACTTGTGTTCCATTAATTATTAACGACTTTTTTCCTGTAATGCATTAGCAATAGCATAATTAACATATCACGTTCTGTTTGTCTGTCTCCTCCTCATTTCAAGTTGTCATCCCCACGTTACTACTACTCCAATACTACTTCATCTACATGGGGATGAACTCATCACACTTTTCCATGCACTACGTATATAAATACCCTCTCATTTCCTCACTTCCATCCTATCCATTACCCCATCTCTCTCTATCTCTTCTAACTTATCACTCTCTCTTTATCTCTATCTCTAGCTCCTCATCTCCTTCTCTACAGTCAAAACCATGTCTGGAAGAGTAGGTCGACACCAGAGAAGAGCATCACAGAGTGTGTTGATGTTCAATCCTGACAGTCTAAGTAACTTCGACCCAAACAATCTTTTTGACATCAATGAAATAAGCAATTTTGAAGACAATCCAAAGGAACAAGGAGAGATTAATCAGTTACCACCACAGAATGTTCGTCGTCACAGGAGAGCATTATCCACATCCGCATCGTCTTCATACTTGCAGTATCAACAAGCTATTCTTAAAGAAACTACCATTACTCAAGAAAAGAAATAATTCCATAAATCATATATAGAACTGCAACTACTGTTTTTTATTCAATCATCTTATTTTCTGTCTGTGTATCTTCTTCATCAATTGTATGTTTCAATTTTTATGAGTTAATGAAAATAATTTCTATCAACTTTTTTAGTCGTCTTTAGACGTGTAAATTATGCCATAATCCTCAAACTCCGCCTGTTTATCGACTCGAAAAATTGGATCTCAAGACGGAATTGTCGATCGATAAATGTATCAATACAAATTCATAGATAGATAGATAGTTCTTTACTGATTGCATATTCCCGATACACGTTCTAGACGAGCATCTTCCCCGTTATTTGTTTCCATCAACGAGTAGAACTATATCTTTAGTGATTTGGATCTCAAAATCAAATTGTTTAATCTATTTGTTAAATTGATATTCTTTCCGATTTTTCTCTTTTCTGCTGCATCATTATCTGTTATACTATTTAGTAACGTCAATGAGTATGTTCGCTTTTTGAATTAAATCTGACTCCAACCGAAAAACAAACGGTCTGACATCTGATTCAGCCTCAATCAGGGACGACGTCAAAATCAGGAACGCATTTTTACCCAGTTTATCTCTTTTCAAATGCATCATTGACTGTTATTCTATTTAGTTATAGTTCTGAAGTTTTGCATTACAATTACAAACTAAGATTAGCAATGCTCAAAATGAAAATCATAACTGCAAAATACCTGATACGAGTAGGGACTACAACAAGTACACACCAATAATGTACTTGGTTTAAAGATTGTTGGAAGTGTCGGATCAACTGGCAAACAAAGAGCCAACATGCATCATGGGGTGCATTATCAACTTCCGCTATCTATCTTACTTTTAGTAGTTTTTGTTGTATTTTATTGGCTGTTTTCTTGAATTATTATTGCTCTTTAGTATTAGGTGTCATATTCTCCATGTGTGCACGTGAAGATTTTTAGAATCTTAGATTTCAGTTAGTATTCCATTAAGCATGTTCTTAAAGCTCTAATTGATATCAACGAATTACAAATTGAGGGATCTGATTACAAAGTACCGAATGTGATCTATTATGTGAAAATTCCTGCAATGATGTACATCAATTTAGATCTAAAATCACAGGTAACCATACATGTGAAAAATATTAGGTAATAATATGTACTCCTGGCACAGTTAATCTGGAACTCTTAATCTGTGTGATTGACTAAAATTTGTCTTGCAATTCAAAATTTGCTTAACAGTAAAAGATAGTTTTGAAATCTTGCTAATTAAATCTATCGGGCGATGAAAAATCGGAGTTGTGCAAAAATATGTCTAGTGACTTACAAAATATTTGGATACCAGAACTAAAAGCGGAAAATGGGTCATTTGTCCAAATATTTTTAAAATGTGGTTCAAATGGACGAGTAAAAATTATTATGGGCGAAATGGACACCAAAAAAATAGCAAGGTTGAAACTGGATTCATCATGACTTAAACTTAAAAAACAGCAAGGATGAAACTGGATGCATCCTGATGTAAATTAAAAATAAGAAAAAGTATTTAAAAATGGGTAGGATGAAACTGTTTACATTCTGGCTATTTTTACATTTTTGTCCATATAAACAGTATCAAAATCTAAATGTCCTTTTCATCCGGGAATTGTTGATTTTGGTCTTTTTAACCAAATTTGTGAACTAAAAGCTATATTTCAGCTTCAGATTCACAAATAAAAACAATTTGCACTGCAAAGTTATAAAAAAAATCACTTTAACTCATTCTAAGTATGTGTCCCTAAACTAATTTCTTAATTTTTTATTTTTACAAGTCAAAAAGTAACTTCTTAAGTAATATCCAAACAGCCTATATTAATGTTTACATCACAATACAAAATCTATCATGGTAATAACAAAATTGTGTTGTGACGTGAAGAATCACACCATAACTCAAAATTTGCCAGCTGACCAAATTTTTTACTAATTATCCATTTTTTTTCCTAATGACTTAAAATTAGGGTTGTTATCACTTATCGAAACAGATAGTGGCTCAGCTGCTTCCGTTATGTTAAGAATTATCGGATATCCGATAATTTCCGACAGAGATCCGACATTCAATTTCGCTTCCATTACATTGAAGTTATCGGATAATTTTTCGATAATTTCTGGTATCTGACAGAAAACAGAAATACCAGTTTTCAAATCCAAAATCATCTAAAAACAACCAAGTTATCAGTTCAAAATCCATGCACAATAAGTAAAAACATACAGATGTTCTAAATTACATGTTCTTGCAAAAGAAAAAACAAAGAAACTCCATGTTCTTGAAAGAAAAACAAAGAAACTCCATGTACTGCAGTCTGCAGGGTAACTGCTAACTGCAAATGCGTTCCTCCTTAGTCCTTGCTTCCTTAATCCTTACTCCTTAGTCCTTATGCATCTGTATTTTCAAAGAAAATCAAAAGTGTTAGTTTAGTTATGGAAGTAATATAAAAGGAAATGTAAGAAAAAGATCAAAGGAAAGTCACCAACCTACCAGTAATACAACTATCACTGTCATTGAGATCTAGCAGCCAATCACTCAAGCAAAGCAATGCATTAACACATTCTGGAGCTAATGAACTCATGTCAGTTGTAAGAACCCTACCACCAGTACTGTACATTGATTTTGATGCTACGCTTGTCACTGGAATAGCCAATACATCTCTTGCAATCTTTGCAAGAGTTGGGAACTTAGGAGAATGATTACCAACTTAATATTTCAAACCTCAATTCTTCAGTGGTTGTGCCTCTAAGAAAAACTGGTCCATCTAAGTATTTCTATGACTTCTGAACCTCAAACACACTGTTTTCATAAACTCATCATAACCAAAACCACTTTTTATTGTTGTAGTTGTAGAAATCTCAAATCCAGTTGAACTCATTCGACTAACTGAATTATCAAAATAATATGGAGCCGCAGTGTTGGTTTCATAAGAAGAGAAAGGTGCATTTAGTGATATCTGGAATTTGTTATAGTGAGTTTGATAGTTGGGAACACCATGTACTCTCTTAAGAACAAACTCTATACATCTAGCCTTATACCTAGGATCTAAAACAACTCCAATGCCCATCAAAAGGTTACTTTCTTTCCAATAACTACAAAACTTTGACCTCATAATCAATCCCATGCTTCTGATATCTCATGTTTATTATTTTCCCATTCCTTAATGAATTAATTAACCATCTTGCACTCCATTGTAATACAAATTTGGTTGAAATGACATCAAATAATCCCCAACATTCACAAATATATATATTCCTTGTTGACACTCCTGAGAATTTGATAGTATAGTGAAGTCAGTATCCAATTTAGCTAGCCTAACAAATGCTTGTCTCAAAACAATTGCATCCTTAAGCATCTTAAAGGGGGAGTTTCACCTGGTATCCACATCTAAACTAACAGATCTTCCAGCAAGCTTAACTTAGGCCATAGCATTTGCAAACCTCTCTTTTCTAGCCTGACTTGACCTGACATATTCCACACACTCTATAATGCATCTATAAATGGAGCATCTACTTTCAAATGCAATACATGATTGCTACACCTCATTTGGAACAAATCCCCCTCAAGAACTAGAAAATCCTTTGAAAATGCGGGGGTACAATAACCACACCCAACAATTCGTTTGGCAATCTGAGAGGAATTACTCCAATACACTTTCTAGAGAATCAGCTAGACAGTCAGACTCAATCTAGATTTAAGTATATCAAAGAGTTTAATATCTCTAACTCTTAATTCAATCCGCAATCAAAAAATAGAAATCTGCGAGCCTGATTGAATATAATAGGAATTACTTGAACGGTACCAAAGACCAATGTTCAAGTGTCAATCAATGTAAATCAACAACCAAAGATTGGATATTCTAATTGATTGATCTTAACGCACAACCTGTGATATTTCAATTATATAACAAAATATAATGCGGAAAAGAAATAACACAGACACCAGAGTTTTGTTAACGAGGAGACCGCAAATGCAGAAAAATCTCGGGACCTAGTCCAGATTAAACACCACACTGTATTAAGACGCTACAGGCACTAGCCTAATACCAATTACCTTCGGACTGGACTGTAGTTGAACCCTAGTCAATTTCACACTGATTCAAGGTACAATTGCGCTCCTTACGTGGCACTAGCCTACTACCAATTACCTTCGGACTGGACTGTAGTTGAACCCTAGTCTATTTCACACTGATTCAAGGTACAATTGCGCTCCTTACGTCTCTGATCCCAGCAGGATACTACACACTTGATTCCCTCAGCTGATCTCACCCGCAACTAAGAGTTGTTATAACCAAAAGTCGAAGACTTGATAGACAAATTTCTCTCACACAGAAAAGTCTATATGATTGAATAAATCTGTCTCCCATAGAAATATCCAACAGTTTTTCTTCCGTCTTTTGATAAATCAAGGTGAACAGGAACAAATTGATAAACCGTACTTATTTTCCCGAAGAACAACCTAGTATTATCAATCACCTCACAATAAACTTAATCGACTAGCGAAACAAGTTATTGTGGAATCACAAACGATGAGACGAAGTTTTTTTGTGCTTACTTTTCTATCTTACCTATCGGAGATATAAAATCTCGAGCAAATTATTTCAATTGCCCTGAACACGAAAGAAACAGCAAGATCAGATCACGCAGCTACAAAGATAATAGCTGGGCCTGGCTTCACAATCCCAATGAAGTCTTCAATTCCTTAACCTACGGGGTTTCGAGAAGAAACCTAAGGTTAAAGGAGAATCGACTCTAGTTATGCAACTAGTAACACACAGGAGTTGTGGAAATTAGGTTTCCCAGTTGCTAAAGTTCTCCTTTATATAGTTTTCAAATCAAGGTTTGCAATCCAAGTTACCTTGGTAACAAAGAATTTAATATTCATCGTTAGATGAAAAACCTGATTCAACCAAGCTAATATCTTTCAACCTTTAGATCGAACTTAGCTTGCTACATACAAATGAAATGTACCCTCATTTAGGTTTATGTAGCCGTACCTAAACGTGTACACCATGTTGGTTCACAAATACTTAACCGAGGTTAGCCATATGATTACTCTCATATCAACCTTATTCATCTTAACCATAACAAGTTCAAATGACTCAAATGAAACTAGTTAAAGAGTTGTTCAATTGTTTAGAAAACACAATTGAAATCAAATCGGTTTGGTTCACTTGAATCAATCATGAACATTATAGCTACGGTTTGCAAAGATTGCATTCCTTATGATTTAAATGTTTAAGTTCATGGACTTGACCGATTTGACAAAGTAACCAGCTTAAGCATGCGTACGGGTATGCGTACTTAAGCAGCCGGTTTTGAGTTTGGAAAGTTTCCAAACACAGCAGAAATTTTCGGTTCAAAACCTTCCGCCAGTATGTGTACGGGTACGCATACTTAAGGTGACTGGTTTGTGAGTTTTGCCAAAACCAAACTCAGCAGAAATTTTCGGTTCAAAAACTTCTGCCAGTATGCGTAAGGGTACGCATACTTAAGGTGACTGGTTTGTGAGTTTTGCCAAAACCAAACTCAACAGAAATTCTCGGTTTGAGAACTTCCGCCAGTATGTGTATGGGTTCGCATACTAACCTGTCTCCTTCACCAAATTCGTATACACACATATGCATACTCTTGCCTTTCGGTTTATGGACTTATACACTAATGTGCGAGCACACTATATATGCTTATATCCAAAGATGTTACATCATCAAATCTTTATTTCAATCATTGAAATATTCTTCTATAATGTTAATAGCCGTTTTCACACACTATCAACATCAAAACAATTTTCAAGATATTGAAATAATCATTATTGAAACTATTAGAGCATTGCTCGGTTGAACCCACCAAGCGTTGGTATGTCAAGTTTGGTTGTCATATTTTAGTGAATCAAAAATCATGCTAAGAGTCGCTTGATTATGTACTAGAGATAAACTTCGTATAGGTTACCTTGAAAGTATTAGGATATGAGATATTACAAGTATTGCGAAGTCTTGAAGATGTGAAGAAGAAAGGATCTACAACGACAACAATCATCCTTCCACTTGAGGTTAGTGATATTTGACTTGAACTGTTTCATTCCCTAACGTATCTTTCAAGTCTTGCATATTGAAAACATAATTGCGAAGCATATTTGAACTCTAGATAGACATAGTAATAAGGAATACAATACTAGGTTTATTTCTTAACCATTAAAATTTGTATATAAGACATCGCCATAATCATTTGAATGCTATTGTGATTATTTATGGGTATAAGGTGAGGATTTCATCCTAGGGAACAATGTTTACATGTGTTCTAAGGAAGTAAGTTTATAAACTTGTTTGTGGACCGAAAAGGAAATTATCGAGAGTTATTGGTTTTGTTATTCATTGTATATCTTATGAACAACCAATATATGTGATAGAGTATAACCGCTCACAACTTGTTGTGTTCTTGGTAGAAATATTCACAAAGTCTTGACTTTTGTATTGGTATAACTTTTATTAGTAAATCCAATCTTAAGTAATCACCTGGTATGATCGGATTGTATTTGCCTTGGGGAAAGGGAACCGATCCTTGTTGGGGAAAGGGAACCGTTCCTTGTTGGGAGTAGGGAAACGATCCTAGTGATGGAAAGGGAACCGAACCTAAGGAGTGCAGTGCAATAGGGAACCGATCCTTGTATGGGGTGCAGTAAGGTTTATAGCAGAAAGGGGAACTGATCCTATGGACATGTGCAACACATATGAGTTTAATACCATATATATGTGGGGAACCAATCCTAGTTCCTAGTCAATCGAATATTTAGGAAGCTAGTGTGACTATGCATAGTACTCACATGGAAGTAGAACCGAAACTTGTTTTGGTAGAACCGTAAACCCATGATTGTGATTGAATGTTGGTTTGATTGATCACATAGTTCTTGAAAGTCAGATGAACCAATTCAAAACTTGTTTGGAAGTGTGGCAAATCGGTTTCAAGATTGTAAGTGTGAAAGAGAACTTACAAAGTAAAGATGTCGACAAACTTTGAACACGTGCTGAGATTGTTTATTTCTTTTATTTCTATAATTGTTCAAATATATTCCTTAAAGGCTAAGGGAAGAGAATCCTAGGATAGAAACATAAGTAAGTTAAAAATCTTTTAATTAAGGTTATTAATTTAACTTTGTAGGGAAATTATGGAATTAGTAATGTGCATTTACTAATTAGATTTTCCGAGAGATTTCGATTCTTTTTTTGGACAGAACATTTCCAGGAATTATGAAAACCGAATCTGTGCATTTATGAATATCTTGACAATATTTTCGGTTTTGGAAATTCCTTGGTGTCCAAACTTCCTTGTCTATAAATACACGAAGTTTGCCTTTCTAGCAAACTAATCCTTAGTAACAACAGACTTCCTATTTTGTCTTTGTTACTGGTGTAGCCGCCTAACGGAGAGGAGAGTAATCTAATTAGGTGAAATCTCTTACGGCCGCTCGTTTTAAAGTCCTCTTTGGGATTGAGAAGCTCTAGCACGACTCGTTGGTGGGAAACTAGATAATTAGGGTTTATCTTTGTTTTCGATTGATTTGATTGACTAACTGTGGTTGAAATATGATTGCACCAAGTTTGTTTATTCTTGAGAATCTTCTCTTCTGATATAAGATTCACTCAAACTAGTTCAGAGTTTCGACGGGGATCTTTAGACTGTTATTAGTTCTAAAGACGATCTCGTGATAATCCATTGTTAACAGACTCCGTTCTGTGCGTGATTGATCACAAGAGATTCAAGTGATTGTGTGCAGGTGTTTATTGATGATTTAAAAAGATTTGAATACACAGAAGATATTGAAGATCTGACTTGGGTTTTATAATCTTTGGTGTGCACAATACTTGTTTGGGAAAAGAGGATCCAATTAATAATCGGTTTATCCTTGTGGTAGATTGGATTGATTAATTGAGTAGATCGGCATCAACATGATTCTTCGGATTAAAGGTGTTGTTGGCTTAATCTTAACCGATTACCTTTGGGTAATTGAACTTAATATAGATCTAGACCCGACGAAGGAGTTTATGTTGAGATAAACGGAAGAGATTTCTTCTTTCTTTACTGTTTGGAATACGAACCAAAAGGATTATTTCAAGTACGTGACTTATTCACAAGTCGGAGGCGCGGGAATACAGACGGAACTAGGTATACTATACAGTTAGGTACTTGGTCTCAACTATACGAAGTTAGGTGTAATTTTTTGTTGCGGCTTAATCCTGAGAGTATTCAATTCTGGACTAGGTCCCGGGATTTTTCTGCATTTGCGGTTTCCTCGTTAACAAAATCTTGTTGTGTCATTTACTTTTATTTTCCGCATTATAATTGTTTTATTATAATTAGAGTAAATTACACAAACGTTAATTCATATTTACTTGATAAGCAATCCTATTGTGTTTGGTTAAGTCTGAACCTTTATATCAAGTAAACATACTTCGTTGTTGTATTGTGATGAGTGCCAAATATTGTATATATTTATCCCTTTTTGTTGGCATTTAACTCATATTTTGTGCAGTAATTCTACATTTTATCCCATATTCTGTATTTTCATTGTTTTCAAGAATAAATATTTTTCTTACTTAATTTTGCATTTTTAGGTAATAAATAAAGTCTGGATGACTTGCGGAGCGGAAAAGAGCTGAAGAGTGGTGAAAAGCCGGAAGAAATTACGCAAGGAAGCCGCAAAGAATGGAGCGCACGTCCAAAAAGCTGGAAATGGGCTCAAGAAGGAAGAATTGTTCTTAAAGAAGATATGGGCTTGGCATACCCAAGGCCCAAAACCCTTACCCAAACCCATTTTCTATAACCAAAACCGCCTCCATTCTCAGCCGTCAGATTGGATCCAACTCATCATCCTACGGTCGCTCATTCATAGATCATCAAAATCTGAAGTCTCTGCCAAACACCACAGCGCCTAAATTCCAAGCCTTCAGATTAGATTGTAGTTGAATCCAACGATCGCTTCTAGGCCTGTGCATCAAATCCCGATGATTCCGATCAACACTACAACACCTAACCTAATCTTGCACCGTTAACTTCGTTGTATTTTACATCCAACGGTCGCTACATGCTCTGTTCCATCTCACCGTTGGATCTACCTACCAGCTTCGGTTCCAATGGCTCAGCTTCGCCAACATCTAACCTCGATGATCCCGCTACACACCATAGGTACCCAATACCTATACCCAAAAACCAAACAAACCCTAACCTATTTTCTATCGGGCTCCTTCTTCTTCCTCCCCTCTTCTTCACTGCAAACCCCATGACCACCACCTGCTCCGCCACCCACTCCATCTGCCACCACCACCAGCTCAATACGAGCTCTCAAATCACTCAACAACCCTAACCCACATCATTACTTCCCCTTTCACCAACTCTATGTCCTCCTAATCACTCAATTTCACGCCTCTCCCATGTCAGGAACCCTAGAGGTGAAATTGACAAATTAGGTGAAATAGAGTTGCAATTGGAGGCGTGGATAACATCAGGAGAACAATTAGAGGCGTGGGTCGAAGTCAGAAGCAATCATCAGTGATTAGGTAAAACTAATTCCAATTTTTCACCAAACCCTAATTACACTGTTTTGGGGCTTTTGGGGACTTCTCTTGTAAACTATAAATTGGAACTGTGGGTTTGTGTGTGAGGTTTTGTTCTTGGACTAGCCAAGTAACCACCCAATTTGGGTTAGGTTCACTTCTAATTTCTAATTTCAAATTCCAAATCAATTTTCTATTTCAGTTACAATTAAGTTTGTTTTAATGTCAATTTCAATTCCAACAGTTCAATTTAGGTTTTAATTTTGTGTTTAGCAAGTTTAATTTTGATTTAATTTTCAACTGTTAGTGCAATTAGGTTTATGTTAGTTTAATTTTAATGTTTGGTAATTTCTAGTTCCATGCTTAGGTTAGTTATAATTTCAGTTTCATTGTTTTAATTTTTGCCTCAATTTTTGTTTCCTGTTTAGCAATGATTCCTGTTTTGTTAATTTTTGTTCCCTGTTTTGATACATTGTGCATATTTAGTTTAATTTCTAGTTTCATGTTTAATGTAATGTTAATTGGATATACTGTCATGTTTTGTGTGTGATGTTTAGTTTCCCAACTGTTGTTTCAATTCACTGTCAAGAAGTGATGGAATGTTAGGCTAGAAGCCTTAGAGCATTGGATTGATTGAGCAGTGGGGAGAAACTAGTGCTCACTAGTGACTGTGAGCAAGCTGGTTGTCTTCCCACTCTAGATGAATGCCTAAAGCCATTGCCTTGGCTTTGCTTTTTCTTTTTTTTTTTACTTCATTGTTCTTGCTCACCTTCACCATCTCCACTGCCCTTGGCTCATAGCCTTGGTTTACTTCAATACCATTGCTTCACATCATCTTCACTGTCACCATTCATTGTAAATGCCACCTTAGTTTCATAATTGTCTTTGGCCTTTGTAAATACTCCAGCTGCATTGCTTCCCTACCACTGCTGCTGCTGGTGCTACCTCAACCAGCTTTGCTTCTGCAGCTGTCTGCTTCTACTGTCCTGCTGCCCAAGGCCCAGCCACAGTTTAGGTTAAGGCTCAAAGCCCAGTTCAGTCTTGGATTACTCTAGAAGCCCAATTCAGTCAACTGTGGGCTTAATCCAAAAGCCTAAACTCAAAAGCCCAAGACCAAATCAATTGAGTCCATTCCATTGCACTTCAAAGGCCAAGCCTAGAGCACTTCAAGATCAACTGAGCCCAAGCTCAGTTCACTTCATTATCAAACAAGCCTATAATCCAAAGGTACCCTAAGACCAAAGCCCAAAAGGCTTCATAGTTAACCAACAACAAATTAGAGTCCAAAATAGCTAGAGAACTCCAAACACACCCAGTCTCTGTGGATCGACCCGTACTTGCACGAGCTACAACCGACGACCGTGCACTTGCGGTATTACTGTAGGCCCGTTTTTATTACGCTTTAATTTATACGCCTTCCCGGGTCCACCAAGTTTTTGGCGCCGTTGCCGGGGACTTGGCTGCTGTTGTGTTGAAGTTTTTTTTTCTTGTATCTTAGTTTGCTGTTTTTGCATAACTTACTGTGCATCTTACTGTTTTGCATTGCATCTTAGGTTAACTGCATCTTAGTGTAACTTGCATAACCATTGCATTTTCATCTTCCCTGTTTCAGTGTAACATTTTTTTGCATTATTGCATCATAACTTGCATATTCATCTCTTGTCTTTGCATACTCACTTGCAATTACATCTTGCTGTTCTTACTATTTTGTTGATGTGCCTCACTTTCTTCTGTGAGCTGCAGGTACAACTGAAGTCCTGCTCTGTGCCTTGTGGTGCCTCTGAACTTGTGGTGCTGCTGCTGTGGAGCTGGGGCTGCACTATTGTTGCTAGAACTTGTGCTGTTGTGGTGCTCCTGCTGGTGCCAGACCAAGTCTGCTGCAATCTCTGCTGAAGCTGCTGCAGCTGGTGTAAGATAAAGCCCAACTGGGCTTGTGAAGTGAACTGATTTGAACCAAGCCCAACTGGGCTGTAAGCTGCAGAAGGTGAAGAAGTTGGACCAAAGCCCAACTGGGCCATAGAAAAGCCAAAGCTTAGGACGATCCATAGCCCAACTGGGCTTTTGCAACCAAACCAAACAGCTGGGCTGTGCTTTATAGGTAAGCCTAAACCCATTAAGAGAACCCAACCTGTGGGCTTCCATTTTTAATTTGTGGGCTTGTAATAATTTTTGTTGTTCTTTATTTTTTTTAATTTGGGCTTGTAATAATTATTTTTATTTTTATTTTCTTTTTCTTTTATTTACTTTTGTTTTTCTTTTATGGGCTTGTAATTATTTATTGTTGTTTTTATTTTCTTTTGTGGGGTGTGATAATTTATGCTAGGCTAAGTTTTTTTTTTTTTTTAAAAAAAAAAAAAAAAAAAAAAAAAAAAAAATTGCTCCTTATTTCAAAAAAAAACCAAAAATTTTCTCCCTCTTTAAAAACCAAAATTTTCCATAAAAAACCAAATGTTTTTCATTCCCATCAAAACCAAAATTTTCCCAAAAATCCAAACCCATTAAAAACCAAATTTTTGAAAACCCATTAAAACCAAATAGTGGGCTTTGTGTCTTTTCAATATGGGCCAACCTCGTGCTCTCCATGAATACATGTATCCGTCAATAAAAATTCCATTATCATGTATTGTATTACCTCAAACCAATAACCCTTTTAAAATAAATGCAAGCATGATACAAATACTTCCTATATTTCGAGGGTTCGATTCTGAGAACCCCTATACTCATGTAAGAGAGTTTGAACAAATTTGTCGGACTATGCAACCTGATCATATGTCCGAAGACTCTCTGAAATTGCGTTTGTTTACATTTTCTTTAAAGGAAAGGGCCAAAACATGGTTTTACGGTTTGAGACCACAATCAATCAACACTTGGGACCAACTCACAGATCTATTTTTCAAAAAATTCTTTCCACATCATAGGACCATCGTTATTCGTCAAAGTATCAATTGTTTTGTCCAATTGGATGAGGAAACTGTTTTTCACTATTTTGAACGTTTTAATGATTTGTTGAGCGAATGTCCGCACCATGGATTTGAGAAGTGGAGACTTGTCGTCATCCTCTATGAGGGACTAGACTTTAAATCTCGAACCATGGTTGAGTCTATGTGTAATGGTGAGTTTATTGATAAATCTGTGGATGATGCATGGAATTTTTTAGCCGAGATTGCAGAGAAAACCCATCAATGGGAATCCGTTAGGGAAACAGGAACAACACCACATGATATGAGTCACCCCCATGAATTAGAGTTTTATTCTTGTAATAGCTCCGACCTTAGGATTGAAAATTATCCTAGATTGCAAAATCCCTATCAAGATGATGATGATGATTATGATGTTATGTTAGAAGAACATGTCTATACTGAAAATGTTATGGAACCTTTGGGTTCAAATACATTAGGCTTCTCTGCCCCGACCTTAATGCATGATATTTCTTCTAGTATTCCATGTGATGTTTCCCCTGATGTGCCGATACACGAGAATCAATCTGTTGATGATGTTGAGGATTCTGATTGTGATCTTGCCAATTTGATTGATGATTGTGAGCATGATGTGACATGTGTAGATGAGTTAGGAGATTTTGATTTGATTGATAATGATATGCCTATTCTTCTACCTAAGTCACAATCTGATGGCCTTCCACCCAACCTAGATTTGGTTTGTACCCATATTGTCAAACCGATTTTTCTGAAAATTCCTAATCTAGGATTGGAATTGTGTGCCTCCCAAGTCCTCTTGGACTATTTTGTTTCAAAATATAACACTTTTAAAGAGCCACAATTGGAATGCATTTCTTTGCCCATCCCGAACAAAGTCCATTTTCAGTTAGACCTTGTGTATCCTGCACCCCTAAAATTGTTAGATTTTGTGCTTAAAAGTGAACCTGTTGAAAAATTTTGGTTTAGGGGTGATTCATTCGGTTTTTCACTCTCACTCCCATTTAAGTCCAATTTTAGTGTTTTGAAACTTTCTATGTCTCTACACTTTTTCTTTTGGGTTGATCCTCAACTCTTTAGACTTTTGGTGTATGGTGAATTTTTTGTATATAATCCAGTAGATAAAATTTCTTAAAAACCCTTTTGTTCCTTTTGTATATATTTTGCTAATCCAATATGATCTCGGCTGAAATATGTTGGATTTTTGCCTTGAATAACGGAGTTTTAATTCTGCTTTCGCCGAAATCGGGTATTCTCTCTCCTTTTACTCTACTTAGCATGTCCCTTTCCATATGTTGTATTTTAATTCTTTCCATATTTTGAAACATTGAGGACAATGTTTAGTTTAGGTTTGGGGGTATAGAGTAGATACCATGACAATTTGCCATAATTGAAAACGAACTCCTTCTTTTTTTTGAAAAAAATTGAAAAATGAAAAAAAAATTAAAAAATGAAAAATCATAAAAATGGAGCTCATTTACCTTGCAAAAATGTAATTATTAGGAGTCTTAGTCTAGATATTTAGGCACCCTGATTCTAGCACAATTCACATAGTGATAAGAAATTTGCACGCGCACGATCTACCAATACATGTATGGCCTCGATCTTCAAGGTGTTTGATAGGAAATTACGATTGCCAATCACTTTAGAATACTGAACGAAACTTGACTAGCTTGTTCTTTGGTTGGTTGGGATAGAAGGTGGAGGTTACATTAAGAAAGACAACCATCGAATTTAACTGGGTGCATCAAAAAGGGCTACCTCTTGCAAAGTGTCATGTAATCTTTTGTTTACTTTTGTATATGTATCAAAAGTGTTTCCTTGTTCCAAAAAAAAAAAAAAAAAATCAAGTACTTATCAATTCCATCATCTCTTGTTCCAAAAATAAAAGAGAGTAGTCAATGTAAATAAGAGTCATGTAAATAGTCATTTTGTTGTTTCATTGTAATAAGCAAGGAGGGTGTATGCCATTGATGTACAACGCGAGTAATTGTGAAATACCTCCAACTCATTCACAATTCTCGTAAAGTCCGGACAGCTAGCTAGATTTCGTCCTCAGTTCTTAGCCTGAGAAACTATCTCTTGGTGATTAGTAGTCATAACTTCAGATCTTTCTTTACACATGTGTAGATACACTTTACACTCTTATCACATGTCTTTTTTTGTTATCAGTGCTAGGATTGTGCCTTCGATAGCTAGATTGACATCTCCATTTTTCTGTGAGCTTAAACTGTTTTGCACATGTCACATTTGATGGAATCTGAGCTTATATTTTGACCTAGAACTTTGTAGGTACGTTCTAAGCAAACCTTCACGAGACTTCAACTCGTCCACTAGGGACACTTAGTGGTTTAAAAGGCTTAGTGCATACGCTAAATGCATTCGAGAGACCAGCGACAGTGGTATAGGTAGGATTTCCTTAGTTTTGTTTTACTTGAGGAAAAGTAAAATTCAGGTTTGGGGGTATTTGATGAGTGCCAAATATTGTATATATTTATCCCTTTTTGTTGCCATTTAACTCATCTTTTGTGCAGTAATTCTACATTTTATCCCATATTTTGTATTTTCATTGTTTTCAAGAATAAATATTTTTCTTACTTAATTTTGCATTTTTAGGTAATAAATAAAGTCTGGATGACTTGCGGAGCGGAAAAGAGCTGAAGAGTGGTGAAAAGCCGGAAGAAATTACGCAAGGAAGCCGCAAAGAATGGAGCGCACGTCCAAAAAGCTGGAAATGGGCTCAAGAAGGAAGAATTGTTCTTAAAGAAGATATGGGCTTGGCATACCCAAGGCCCAAAACCCTTGCCCAAACCCATTTTCTATAACCAAAACCGCCTCCATTCTCAGCCGTCAGATTGGATCCAACTCATCATCCTACGGTCGCTCATTCATAGATCATCAAAATCTGAAGTCTCTGCCAAACACCACAGCGCCTAAATTCCAAGCCTTCAGATTAGATTGTAGTTGAATCCAACGATCGCTTCTAGGCCTGTGCATCAAATCCCGATGATTCCGATCAACACTACAACACCTAACCTAATCTTGCACCGTTAACTTCGTTGTATTTTACATCCAACGGTCGCTACATGCTCTGTTCCATCTCACCGTTGGATCTACCTACCAGCTTCGGTTCCAATGGCTCAGCTTCGCCAACATCTATCCTCGATGATCCCGCTACACACCATAGGTACCCAATACCTATACCCAAAAACCAAACAAACCCTAACCTATTTTCTATCGGGCTCCTTCTTCTTCCTCCCCTCTTCTTCACTGCAAACCCCATGACCACCACCTGCTCCGCCACCCACTCCATCTGCCACCACCACCAGCTCAATACGAGCTCTCAAATCACTCAACAACCCTAACCCACATCATTACTTCCCCTTTCACCAACTCTATGTCCTCCTAATCACTCAATTTCACGCCTCTCCCATGTCAGGAACCCTAGAGGTGAAATTGACAAATTAGGTGAAATAGAGTTGCAATTGGAGGCGTGGATAACATCAGGAGAACAATTAGAGGCGTGGGTCGAAGTCAGAAGCAATCATCAGTGATTAGGTAAAACTAATTCCAATTTTTCACCAAACCCTAATTACACTGTTTTGGGGCTTTTGGGGACTTCTCTTGTAAACTATAAATTGGAACTGTGGGTTTGTGTGTGAGGTTTTGTTCTTGGACTAGCCAAGTAACCACCCAATTTGGGTAGGTTCACTTCTAATTTCTAATTTCAAATTCCAAATCAATTTTCTATTTCAGTTACAATTAAGTTTGTTTTAATGTCAATTTCAATTCCAACAGTTCAATTTAGGTTTTAATTTTGTGTTTAGCAAGTTTAATTTTGATTTAATTTTCAACTGTTAGTGCAATTAGGTTTATGTTAGTTTAATTTTAATGTTTGGTAATTTCTAGTTCCATGCTTAGGTTAGTTATAATTTCAGTTTCATTGTTTTAATTTTTGCCTCAATTTTTGTTTCCTGTTTAGCAATGATTCCTGTTTTGTTAATTTTTGTTCCCTGTTTTGATACATTGTGCATATTTAGTTTAATTTCTAGTTTCATGTTTAATGTAATGTTAATTGGATATACTGTCATGTTTTGTGTGTGATGTTTAGTGTGTGATGTTTAGTTTCCCAACTGTTGTTTCAATTCACTGTCAAGAAGTGATGGAATGTTAGGCTAGAAGCCTTAGAGCATTGGATTGATTGAGCAGTGGGGAGAAACTAGTGCTCACTAGTGACTGTGAGCAAGCTGGTTGTCTTCCCACTCTAGATGAATGCCTAAAGCCATTGCCTTGGCTTTGCTTTTTCTTTTTTTTTTTACTTCATTGTTCTTGCTCACCTTCACCATCTCCACTGCCCTTGGCTCATAGCCTTGGTTTACTTCAATACCATTGCTTCACATCATCTTCACTGTCACCATTCATTGTAAATGCCACCTTAGTTTCATAATTGTCTTTGGCCTTTGTAAATACTCCAGCTGCATTGCTTCCCTACCACTGCTGCTGCTGCTGCTACCTCAACCAGCTTTGCTTCTGCAGCTGTCTGCTTCTACTGTCCTGCTGCCCAAGGCCCAGCCACAGTTTAGGTTAAGGCTCAAAGCCCAGTTCAGTCTTGGATTACTCTAGAAGCCCAATTCAGTCAACTGTGGGCTTAATCCAAAAGCCTAAACTCAAAAGCCCAAGACCAAATCAATTGAGTCCATTCCATTGCACTTCAAAGGCCAAGCCTAGTGCACTTCAAGACCAACTGAGCCCAAGCTCAGTTCACTTCATTATCAAACAAGCCTATAATCCAAAGGTACCCTAAGCCCAAAGCCCAAAAGGCTTCATAGCTAACCAACAACAAATTAGAGTCCAAAATAGCTAGAGAACTCCAAACACACCCAGTCTCTGTGGATCGACCCGTACTTGCACGAGCTACAACCGACGACTGTGCACTTGCGGTATTACTGTAGGCCCGTTTTTATTACGCTTTAATTTATACGCCTTCCTGGGTCCACCATATTGTCTCTATATCGTATCCATAGACGATCACTCGAAGTGTGAACCGATTAGTTGTATTGTCTCGACTCTGTCCATAGACAATCACTTTCGAAGAAAGGACTTATAGGTAGGAAAAATTTTAGCTTGAGGTATATTTGGGTACCCTCGCCTTTTCAATTGGTATCAGAGCAGGAAAACACGAAAAGATCTAACAATTTGTGTTTGATGCGATCCAACCTATAAGATATGGTTCAAAGTAAAGTTAAGCGAGAGCGAAAACTAAAGAAAGACTCATTTAACGAATCGCAAGAAGGTTTTGATTTTAAGAAATGCTTAAAAGGAACTTCTTCATCAAGTTCTACTTGCTCGCTTGAGAATAAGTTTGAATGTCGTCTAGACGAGACTAAGTTAAGCCATGTATTAGAAATCAATGATTCAGACTCTGAAAATTTTCTTTTTGATAACGAGAATTTTTTAAGTTCCATACTTGAGATTTCTGATGGAAGATCAAGTGTAAAAGCATCTGGACTAAAGAAATTGAGCAAACAATTTCTTTTCAGTTCTAATGAACTTCTTTCAGCACTTGAAAGAGAACGAGATTTAACTTTAAGGTTTGAAAATCTCAATGAAAAGCATAACTTGCTGGAAGAAGAATGCTCACAACAGTTTCTTATTTACAAATAGGTATTTGAGGAAAATCAGAATGTTTCAAAAGCAATGAAAATTGAATTTGAAAGGATGCATCAAGATCACAAGAAGTTTAGGGAAGATACTTCTCAACAAATACAGGGTCTTGAAGAAAAACTTGCTGAATCCGATGCAAGGATTAACTCTCAACAAAATAGTTTTGAAGAAAAAGAATGTGAATATCTCTCCCGAGAAAAACGCCTCGAGGCTTATCTAGCAAGTTCTCTTGATAAAATCAAGATGTTGGAAGAAGAAAATTTAGACCTTAAAAAGTTCAATTTCAGCTCAAATAATTTAACGTCAATGTTGGAAGAAAGTAGAAATCATCCTGATACACGAGGATTGGGCTATAAGGGAATAGATGCTTCAAATATCAGCAAAGAGGTAAAATTTGTTAAAGCTACAAATTCTTCTCAATCAGAAGCTTGCACTGATGACGACGATGCTCTTATTTCTTGTAAAGAAGAAATGCCTGTCAAGCCTAAGAATAATGTTTGACTAGCATCAATCAAAGAGATTACTTATGCTAATGTCAAGAAAGCAACAACGTTGAACAAGGATCAGAAAAAGAAGAAGAAAACTCGTCGTGCTCCAATGCAAGAGGATCCACAAAGAGGTAACATTAAAACTCATACTTCGTATATTTATACTAAGCATTGCTTTTATTGTGGTCATAAAGGACACTCGCAATGGGGATGCAAATTTCGTAAGATGCAAGATACACTTTCTAGTGTATCAAACGAATTGGCTAAGTTTTCTCCTCAAAAGAACTCAGATCGGTATTGTCCTAAGTTTAGGCAAAAGAATTGTTATAATGATATTTCAAATTTTTCATATCACTCGACAAGGTCATTTCATAAAAGACCAAATTATAAAAAGAGAGATGAATTTTTAAATGCAAAAAAAAAAGATCTAATGTTCCAAATTGGAGAAATGGTGATTCGCAAAATGTTCAAAAGGACAATTATCCTAATGGTATGAAGGAGGAAGCTGCTCCTGCAAAACCCAACTCTAAATGGGTCCCTAAGTCCTCCATATCCAAGAAGGGACCAAAAGTTAGTCACAAGAATGACTCTCAGCTGTTAATTGTTGGTGACAATAATTACAAGAGTCTTCTTGAAAGACTAAAGAAAGACATTATGTCTGAAATCTCTTGTACTAGTAAATAAGTCAAATAAGAAAAAAAAAAGAGACGGAACAAGAGAAAACAAACCAAGCAAGAGGTCAAGAATGATTATTCGGTGTTAGTCACTTGTGACGAACAAGACAAGTATCAACTTAACACAACCTAGTTGTGTTAGAATGTGCATGCTCACCTTAGTGCTCAATCTTTTTAAAGGTGAGGAAGTACATGAAAAACTGAGCACATGATCTCTCGATTATTATATAACTAATTAAGATCTTTAGGGAGATTTATCTTCTATACTCATACCTTATCTATCTATATTTGAGCTTTTCATAGAAACGGTAATTTTGAGTTGATGATGTTGATATCTACTGATCATATATGTGTAGATCTTTTTTTTTTGGTCAAAACGAGCCAAAAATCACTGAATTCGGACATCGTATGCAAAAGTTATGTCGAAAACAGTTGAGTGTTGTGATCTGTCACAAGTACCCTCATGGGAACCGATCCTTGTACCCTCATGGGAACCGATCCTAGTACCATGTCATGGAAGGGAACCAATCCTAGTGAGAGGTCCCCTTACGAAGAAGTGTAAAACTATTTTTCCCATAACTTCTTCGTCCGAACTCGGAATGACCTCATTCTTTTTGCGTTGTTTTGATAATTCAATTTCCTACCAGATTGAAGTAATTGAAATACATGATTTTATGTTGAATATATATGGTGTATTGCAAAGTGATTTATGGGATGTTTGTTTTCGGTTTTACTACCTTAATATTTGATCTCATATATTGTGAACCCTCATGGTTTGGGTGACTTTTTTATTTAACGGGATTAAGTTCTAGCCCTAGTAGGTAGGCTTTATCAAAGGATTATGAGGGGTTCTAATGGAAACAGTATGTGAAAAAGTCACAATATGTTGAATCGGTTTTGGTTTAGTATAAAAGCATATGTGTTTCAACGGTTTTCAACTTTTGCTTGCAATAGTTAAAACCGATTTTCAACCTTTCTATGGTAAAGGTTGAGGTATGTTGTTATTATTTTGCTTACGCATAAGGATGACAACGTGGGGATATATCGATATCAATTCTCCCTGGACGAAGATGCTATCATATTGGAGAAGTTGATGCGAAATTTGAGGTAACAATCTTGTTAGTTAATTATTTTCCTGTTTAAGAAAAGCATGAGTTTATATTATATATATTTGTTGCTTTTGCTTAACGAAATTTAGGTTCAATTGATATTTATTCCATGATGTGTGTGTAGATGTGTGTATACACGAAAGATCCTTTTTTGGCCCTCTCTTTAGCCCAATGTCTCTTATCCCTAGGAGGTTTTCAATTGGTTCTTGTTAAGAAAAACTATTGTTATCTTGCTTTATTGTGTGTTATCAATCGTTTAGGCTTACAAAACTTCGGTACAATTGATGTGCGTGTGTGATTCAATTGGTTCCGGTTAAGAAAACTATTGTTAGCTTGTTTTGGCATAGTATCAATGGTTTAGGATTACAAAAATTACGGTGCAACTGCGGTACTTTTAATGCCTATGTTGATTCAATTGCTTCCGATTGAGGTGAATAATTTTGCAAGTTGGTTTATATTGGTTTTTATGAATTATTTATGGCTTAACGAAATAATATGTGTACGGGATGAGTTGTTTAGTCCAATTCGATTCCGGATAAGAAACTAAGTTAATTCTGATATTAATTTTTCTTATCGAAGTGAGGTTTCGGTTATTCAAGTCTAATCGAATGCCTAAACAAAGAAATGCTAGTTAACTAACCTAGTATTTGGTTTGTTTAAAATTGAAAGGTTTAAGTATATGGATATTTAGAACCTGATGATAAAAATAGAGTTTATTTTTATTTTGGTTTTATCGAATTAAGCGGTTGTTCTTGAACAATCGGTTTAGCAAAAGGACTAATGTGATTAGTTGTTTTTGGTTTGCTAAACTAAATGGGAAAAATTGTTTCAGGCAATTGTTTCCTTGGTAACATATCAAAATAAGACTACTTGTACTTTCGGTTTTGATATTGGTTATCAGAACGTGATGTGTGGAACCCTCGTGCCTAACTCTATAGGTTTGCAAGTCTATTATGAGATTTGTAAGATTTTTTTCGTGTTGTCCTTTATTTTTTCGTTTCTTTCTCATTTTTGTGACAAAAGGGGGAAAATATGGAGTAAACAAGTGATAATGGCATTGATTTTATAATAATTGGTAACGCTAAGAAAAAGAACATTGGTGCTTGAATGTTATATCTAATGAAAGAGTGAAAGCACATACTAAGGGGGAGTAACATGTCATATTGATTGGTATAACAAAGACGTGCGGATTTAATATCTACATATCTTCCTTAGGGGGAGTAATAGCTTTGTTATTATAATGTCAACAACGGCATTTTCAAGGATTGAATGTAAGCAGTTTTATTGTGCTGTTGAATCGGGAATCAAGGGGAGTGTAATGAATTCTTGTAATTTGTTTATCCATATGATGTAAAAGCTCTGTCACTAAAATTGACAAATGGGGAGATTGTTAGAGCATTGCTCGGTTGAACCCACCAAGCGTTTGTATGTCAAGTTTGGTTGTCATATTTTAGTGAATCAAAACTCATGTTAAGAGTCGCTTGATTATGTACTAGAGTTAAACTTCGTGTAGGTTAGCTTGAAAGTATTAGGATATGAGACATTACAAGTATTGCGAAGTCTTGAAGATGTGAAGAAGCAAGGAGATACAACGACAACAATCATCCTTCCACTTGAGGTTAATGATATTTGACTTGAACTGTTTCATTCCCTAACATATCTTTCAAGTCGTGCATATTGAAAACTTAACTACGAAGCACATTTGAACTCTAGATAGACATAGTAATAAGGAATACAATACTAGGTTTATTGTTTAACCATTAAACTTTGTAGATAAGACATCGCCATAATCAATTGAATGCTATTGTGATTATGTATGGGTATAAGGTGAGGATTTCATCCTAGGGAACAATGTTTACATGTGTTCTAAGGAAGTAAGTTTATAAACTTGTGTTGTGGACTGAAAAGGAAATTGCAGGGAGTTATTGGTTTTGTTATTCATTGCATATATTATGAACAACCAATATATGTGAAAGAGTATAACCGCTCACAACTTGTTGTGTTCTTGGTAGAATTATTCACAAAGTCTTGACTTTTGTATTGGTATAAATTTTATTAGTAAAACTAATCTTAAGTAATCACCTAGTATGAGCGGATTGTATGTGCCTTGGGGAAAGGGAACCGTTCCTTGTTGGGAGTAGGGAACCGATCCTAGTGAGGGAAAGGGAATCGAACCTAAGGAGTGCAGTGCAATAGGGAACTGATCCTTGTATGGGGTGCAGCAAGGTTTATAGCAGAAAGGGGAACTGATCCTATGGACATGTGCAACACATATGAGTTTAATACCATATATATGTGGGGAACCGAGCCTAGTACCTAGTCAATCGAATCTTTGGGAAGCTAGTGTGACTATGCGTAGTAATCACATGGAAGTAGAATCGAAACTTGTTTTGGTAGAACCGTAAACCCATGATTGTGATTGAATGTTGGTTTGATCAATCACATAGTTCTTGAAAGTCAGATGAACCAATTCTAAACTTTTTTGTAAGTGTGGAAAATCGGTTGCAAGGTTGTAAGTGTGAAAGAGAACTACAAAAGTAAAGATGTCGACAAACTTTGAACACGTGCTGAGATTGTTTATTTTTATAATTGTTCAAAGATATTCCTTAAAAGCTAAGGGAAGAGAATCCCAAGATAGAAACATAAATAAGTTAAAAACCTTCTAATTAAGGTTATTAATTTAACTTTGTAGGGAAATTATAGAATTAGTAATGTGTATTTACTAATTAGGTTTTCCGAGAGATTTCGATTGTATTTTTGGACAGAACATTTCCAGGAATTATGAAAACCGAATCTGTGCATTTATGAATATCTGGAGAATATTTTCGGTTTTGGAAATTCCTTGGTGTCCAAACTTCCTTGTCTATAAATACACGAAGTTTGCCTTTCTAGCAAACTAATCCTTCGTAACAACAGACTTCCTCTTTTGTCTTTGTTACTGGTGTAGCCGCCTACCGGAGAGGAGAGTAATCTAATTAGGTGAATTCTCTTACGGCCGCTCGTTTTAAAGTCTTCTCTGGGATTGAGAAGCTCTAGCACGACCCGTTGGTGGGAAACTAGATAATTGCGGTTTATCTTTATTTTCGATTGATTTGATTGACTAACGGTGGTTGAAATCTGATTGCACCTAGTTTGTTTATTCTTGAGAATCTTCTCTTATGATATAAGATTCACTCAAACTAGTTCAGAGTTTCGAAGGGGATATTTAGACTGTTGTTAGTTCTAAATACGATCTTGCGATAATCCATTGTTAATAGACTCCATTCTGTGCGTGATTGATCACAAGAGATTCAAGTGATTGTGTGCAGGTGTTTATTGAAGATTTAAAAAGATTTGAATACACAGAAGATATTGAAGATCTGACTTGAGTTTTATAATCTTTGGTGTGCACAATACTTGTTTGGGAAAAGAGGATCCAATTAATAATCGGTTTATCCTTGTGGTAGATTGGATTGATTAATTTAGTAGATCGGCATCAACACGATTCTTCGTATTAAAGGTGTTGTTGGATTAATCTAACCGATTACCTTTGGGTAATTGAACATAAGATAGATCTAGAACCGACAAAGGAGTTTTTGTTGAGATAAACGGAAGAGCCTTTGTCTGACTCATATCACTTGGTTGAATAGAGTTGATACCAAACAGATTTATTCTTCCTTTACTGTTTGGAATACGAACCAAAGGGAGTGTTTCAAGTACGTGACTTATTCACAAGTCGGAGGCGTGGGAATACAGACGGAACTAGCTATACTATACAGTTAGGTACTTGCTATCAACTATAGGAAGTTAGGTGTAATTTTATGTAACGGCTTAATCCTGAGAGTATTCAATTCTGGACTAGGTCCCGGGGTTTTTCTGCATTTTCGGTTTCCTCGTTAACAAAATCTTGTTGTGTCATTTACTTTTATTTTTCGCATTATAATTGTTTTATTATAATTAAAGTAAATTACAAAAACGTTAATTCCTATTTACTTGATAAGCAATCCTATTGTGTTTGGTTAAGTCTGAACCTTTATATCAAGTAAACATACTTCGTTGTTGTATTGTCTCGATCTCGTATCCATAGACGATCACTCGAAGTGTGAACCGATTAGTTGTATTGTCTCGACTCATTCCATAGACAATCACTTTCGGAGAAAGGACTTATAGGTAGGAAAAGTTTTAGCTTGAGGTATATTTGGGTACCCTCGCCTTTTCAATTGGTATCAGAGCAGGAAAACACGAAAAGATCTAACAATTTGTGTTTGATGCGATCCAACATATAAGATATGGGTCAAAGTAAAGTTAAGCGAGAGCGAAAACTAAAGAAAGACTCATTTAACGTATCGCAAGAAGGTTTTGATTTTAAGAAATGCTTAAAAGGAGCTTCTTCATCAAGTTCTACTTGCTCGTTTGAGAATAAGTCTGAATGTCCTCTAGACGAGACTAAGTTAAGCCCTATATTCGAAATCAATGATTCCAACGCTGAAAATTATCTTTTTGATAAAGATAATTTTTTAAGTTCTATACTTGAGATTTCTGATGGAAGATCAAGTGTAAAAACATCTGGACTAAAGAAATTGAGCAAACAATTTCTTTTCAGTTCTAATGAATTTCTTTCAGCACTTGAAAGAGAACGAGATTTAACTTTAAGGTTTGAAAATCTCAATGAAAAGCATAACTTGCTGGAAGAAGAATGCTCACAACAATTTCTTATTTACAAAAAGGTATTTGAGGAAAATCAGAATGTTTCTAAAGCAATGAAAATTGAATTTGAAAGGATGCATCAAGATTACAAGAAGTTTAGGGAAGATACTTCTCAACAAATTCAGGGTCTTGAAGAAAAACTTGTTGAATCCGATGCAAGGATTAACTCTCAACAAAAGAGTTTTGAAGAAAAAGAATATGAATATATCTCTCGAGAAAAACTCCTTGAGGCTTATCTAGCAAGTTCTCTTGATAAAATCAAGATGTTGGAAGAAGAAAATTTGGACCTTAAAAAGTTCAATGTCAGCTCAAAAAATTTATCCTCAATGTTAGAAGAAAGTAGAAATCATCGTGATACACGAGGATTGGGCTATAAGGGAATAGATGCTTCAAATATCAGCAAAGAGGTAAAATTTGTTAAAGCTACAAATTTCTCAATCAGAAGCTTCCACTGATGACAACGATGCTCTTATTTCTTGTAGAGAAGAAAAGTCTGTCAAGCCTAAGAATAATGTTTGACTAGCATCAATAAAAGAGAGTACTTCTGCTAATGTCAAGAAAGCAACAACGTTGAACAAGGATCAGAAAAAGAAGAAGAAAACTCGCCGTGCTCCAATGCAAGAGGATCCACAAAGAGGTAACATTAAAACTCATACTTCGTATATTTATACTAAGCATTGCTTTTATTGTGGTCATAAAGGACACTCGCAATGGGGATGCAAATTTCGTAAGATGCAAGATACACTTTCTAGTGTATCAAACGAATTGGCTAAGTTTTCTCCTCAAAAGAACTCAGATCGGTATTGTCCTAAGTTTAGGCAAAAGAATTATTATAATGATTTTTTGAAATTTTTCATATCACTCGACAAGGTCATTTCATAAAAGGCCAAATTATAAAAAGAGAGATGAATTTTTAAATGCAAAAAAAAAGATCTAATGTTCCAAATTGGAGAAATGGTGATTCGCAAAATGTTCAAAAGGACAATTATCCTAATGGTATGAAGGCGGAAGCTGCTCCTGCAAAACCCAACTCTAAATGGGTCCCTAAGTCCTCCATATCCAAGAAGGGACCAAAAGTTAGTCACAAGAATGACTCTCAGCTGTTAATTGTTGGTGACAATAATTACAAGAGTCTTCTTGAAAGACTAAAGAAAGACATTATGTCTGAAATCTCTTGTACTAGTAAATAAGTCAAATAAGAAAAAAAAGAGACGGAACAAGAGAAAACAAACCAAGCAAGAGGTCAAGAATGATTATTCGGTGTTAGTCACTTGTGACGAACAAGACAAGTATCAACTTAACACAACCTAGTTGTGTTAGAATGTGCATGCTCACCTTAGTGCTCAATCTTTTTAAAGGTGAGGAAGCACATGAAAAACTGAGCACATGATCTCTCGATTATTATATAACTAATTAAGATCTTTAGGGAGATTTATCTTCTATACTCATACCTTATCTATCTATATTTGAGATTTTCATAGAAACGGTAATTTTGAGTTTATGATGTTGATATCTACTGATCATATATGTGTAGCTCTTTCTTTTTTGGTCAAAACGAGCCAAAAATCACTGAATTCGGACATCGTATGCAAAAGTTATGTCGAAAACAGTTGAGTGTTGTGATCTGTCACAAGTACCCTCATGGGAACCGATCCTAGTACCATGTCATGGAAGGGAACCAATCCTAGTGAGAGGTCCCTTACGAAGAAGTGTAAAACTATTTTCCCCATAACTTCTTCGTCCGAACTCGGAATGACCTCATTCTTTTTGCGTTGTTTTGATAATTCAATTTCCTACAAGATTGAGGTAATTTAAATACATGATTTTATGTTGAATATATATGGTGTATTGCAAAGTGATTTATGGGATGTTTGTTTTCGGTTTTACTACCTTAATATTTGATCTCATATATTGTGAACCCTCATGGTTTGGGTGACTTTTTTATTTAGCGGGATTAAGTTCTAGCCCTAGTAGGTAGTATTTATCAAAGGATTATGAGGGGTTATAATGGAAACAGTATGTGAAAAAGTCACAATATGTTGAATCGGTTTTGGTTTAGTATAAAAGCATATGTGTTTCAACGGTTTTCAACTTTTGCTTGCAATAGTTAAAACCGGTTTTCAACCTTTCTCTGGTAAAGGTTAAGGTATGTTGTTATTATTTTGTTTACGCATAAGGATGACAACGTGGGGATATATTGATATCAATTCTCCCTGGACGAAGATGCTATCATATTGGAGAAGTTGATGCGAAATTTGAGGTAACAATCTTGTTAGTTAATTTTTTTCCTGTTTAAGAAAAGCATGAGTTTATATTATATATATTTGTTGCTTTTGCTTAACGAAATTTAGGTTCAATTGATATTTATTCCATGATGTGTGTGTGGATGTGTGTTTCAATTGGTTCCTGTTAAGAAAAACTATTGTTATCTTGTTTTATTGTGTGGTATCAATCGTTTAGGCTTACAAAACTTCGGTACAATTGATTTGCGTGTGTGATTCAATTGGTTCCGGTTATGAAAACTATTGTTAGCTTGCTTTGGCATAGTATCAATGGTTTAGGCTTACAAAAATTACGGTGCAACTGCGGTACTTTTAATGCCTATGTTGATTCAATTGCTTCCGGTTGAGGTGAATAATTTTGCAAGTTGGTTTATATCGGTTTTTATGAATTATTTATGGCTTAACGAAATAATATTTGTACGGGATGAGTTGTTTAGTTCAATTCGATTCCGGATAAGAAACTAAGTTAATTCTGATATTAATTTGTCTTATCGAAGTGAGGTTTCGGTTATTCAAGTCTAATCGAATGCCTAAACAAAAAAATTCTAGTTAACTAACCTAGTATTTGGTTTGTTTAAAATTGAAAGGTTTAAGTATATGGATAATTAGAACCTGATGAGAAAAATAGAGTTTATTTTTATTTTGGTCTTATCGAATTAAGCGGTTGTTCTTGAACAATCGGTTTAGCAAAAGGACTAATGTGATTAGTTGTTTTTGGTTTGCTAAACTAAATGGGAAAAATTGTTTCGGGCAATTTTTTCCTTGGTAACATATCAAAATAAGACTACTTGTACTTTCGGTTTTGATATTGGTTATCAGAACGTGATGTGTGGAACCCTCGTGCCTAACTCTACAAGTTTGCAAGTCTATTATGAGATTTGTAAGATTTATTTCGTGTTGTCCTTTATTTTTTTGTTTCTTTGTCATTTTTGTGACAAAAAGGGGGAAAAATATATGGATTAAACAAGTGATACTGGCATTGATTTTATATTAATTGGTATCGCTAAGAAAAAGAACATTGGTGCTTGAATGTTATATCTAACGAAAGAGTGAAAGTACAGACTAAGGGTGAGTAACATGTCATATTGATTGGTATAACATAGACGTGCGGATTTA
Organism: Papaver somniferum; assembly: GCF_003573695.1. NCBI lineage: Eukaryota > Viridiplantae > Streptophyta > Magnoliopsida > Ranunculales > Papaveraceae > Papaver > Papaver somniferum. The sequence goes on from NW_020648748.1 coordinate 1,134,608, forward strand.
ATATCTACCTATCTTCCTTAGGGGGAGTAATAGCTTTGTTATTATAATGTCAACAGCCACATTTTCAAGGATTGAATGTAAGCAGTTTTACTGTGCTGTTGAATCGGGAATCAAGGGGAGTGTAATGAATTCTTGTAATTTGTTTATCCATATGATGTAAAAGTTCTGTCACTAAAATTGACAAATGGGGAGATTGTTAGAGCATTGCTCGGTCGAACCCACCAAGCGTTTGTATGTCAAGTTTGGTTGTCATATTTTAGTGAATCAAAACTCATGTTAAGAGTCGCTTGATTATATACGAGAGTTAAACTTCGTATAGGTTAGCTTGAAAGTATTAGGATATGAGACATTACAAGTATTGAGAAGTCTTGAAGATGTGAAGAAGCAAGGAGATACAACGACAACAATCATCCTTCCACTTGAGGTTAGTGATATTTGACTTGAACTGTTTCATTCCCTAACGTATCTTTCAAGTCGTGCATATTGAAAACATAACTGCGAAGCATATTTTAACTCTAGATAGACATAGTATTAATGAATACAATACGAGGTTTATTGCTTAACCATTAAACTTTGTAGATAAGACATCGCCATAATCATTCGAATGTTATTGTGACTATGTATGAATATAAGGTGAGAATTTCATCCTAGGGAACAATCTTTACATGTGTTCTAAGGAAGTAAGTTCATAAACTTGTTTGTGGACCGAAAAGGAAATTGCCTGGAGTTATTGATTTTTTTATGCATTGCATATCTTATGAACAACCAATAGGTGTGATAGAGTATAGCCGCTCACAACTTGTTGTGTTCTTGGTAGAACTATTCACAAATTCCTGACTTTTGTATTGGTATAACTTTTATTAGTAAAACCAATCTTAAGTAATTACCTGGTATGATCGGATTGTACGTGTCTTGGGGAAAGGGAACCGATCCTTGTTGGGAAAAGGGAACCGATCCTTGTTGGGGGTAGGAAACCGATCCTAAGGGGTGCAGTGCAATATGGAACCGATCCTTGTATGTGGTGCAACAAGGTTTATAGCAGAAAGGAGAACCGATCCTATGGACATGTGCAACACATACGAGTTTAATACCATATATATGTGGGGAACCGATCCTAGTACCTAGTCAACCGAATCTTTGGGAACCTAGTGTGACTATGCGTAGTACTCACATGGAGGTAGAACCGAAACTTGTTATGGTAGAACCGTAAACCCATGATTGTGATTGAATATTGGTTTGATCAATCACATAGTTCTTGAAAGTCAGATGAACCAATTCTAAACTTGTGTGGAAGTGTGGAAAATCGGTTTCAAGGTTGTAAGTGTGAAAGAGATTTTACAAAATAAAGATGTCGACAAACTTTGAACACGTGCTGAGAATGTTTATTTCTATAATTGTTCAAAGATATTCTTTAAAGGCTAAGGGAAGAGAATCCCATGATCGAAACATAAGTAAGTTAAAAAAAATTTAATTAAGGTTATTAATTTAACTTTGTAGGGAAATTATGGAATTGTAATGTGCATTTACTAATTAGATTTTCCGAGAGATTTCCATTGTATTTTTGGACAGAACATTTCCAGGAATTATGAAAAACGAATCTGTGCATTTATGAAAATCTTGAGAATACTTTCGGTTTTGGAAATTCCTTGGTGTCCAAACTTCCTTGTCTATAAATACACGAAGTTTGCCTTTCTAGCAAACTAATCCTTTGTCACTGGTGTAGCCGCCTACCGGAGAGGAGAGTAATCTAATTAGGTGAAGTCTCTTACGGCCGCTCGTTTTAAAGTCTTCTTTGGGATTGAGAAGCTCTAGCACGACTCGTTGGTGGGAAACTAGATAACTGCAGTTTATCTTTGTTTTCGATTGATTTTATTGACTAACAGTGGTTGAAATCTGATTGCACCTAGTTTTTTTATTCAGGAGAATCTTCTCTTCTGATATAAGATTCACTCAAACTAGTTCAGAGTTTCGACAGGGATCTTTAGACTGTTGTTAGTTCTAAAGACGATCTTGTGATAATCCATTGTTAACATATTCCGTTCTGTGCGTGATTGATCACAAGAGATTCAAGTGATTGTGTGCAGGTGTTTATTGAATAATTAAAGACAAAGAAGATATTGAAGATCTGACTTGGGTTTTATAATCTTTGGTGTGCACAATACTTGTTTGGGAAAAGAGGATACAATTAATAATCGGTTTATCCTTGTGGTAGATTGGATTGATTAATTGGGTAGATCGGCATCAACACGATTCTTCGGATTAAAGGTGTTGTTGGCTTAATCTTAACCGATTACCTTTGGGTGATTGAACATAAGATATATCTAGTCCCGACGAAGGAGTTTATGTTGAGATGAACGGAAGAGCCTTTTCTGACTCATATCACTTGGTTGAATAGAGTTGATACCAAACAGATTTCTTGTTCCTTTATTGTTTGGAATACGAACCAAAGGGATTGTTCCAAGTACGTGACTTATTCACAAGTCGGAGACGTGGGAATATAAACGGAACTAGGTATACTATAGATATAGGTACTTGGTCTCAACTATACGAAGTTAGGTGTAATTTTGTGTAGCGGCTTAATCCTAAGAGTATTCAATTCTGGACTAGGTCCTGAGGTTTTTCTGCATTTGCGGTTTCCTCGTTAACAAAATCTTGCTGTGTTATTTACTTTTATTTTCTGCATTATAACTGTTTTATTATAATTAAAGTAAATTACACAAAAGTTAATTCCTATTTACTTGATAAGCAATCCTATTGTTTTTCTGCATTTGCGGTTTCCTCGTTAACAAAATCTTGCTTTGTCATTTACTTTTATTTTCTGCATTATGACTGTTTTATTATAATTAAAGTAAATTACACAAACGTTAATTCCTATTTACTTGATAAGAAATCCTATTGTGTTTGGTTAAGTCCGAACTTTTATATCAAGTAAACATACTTCGTTCTTATATTGTCTCGATCTCGTATCCATACACGATCACACGAAGTGTGAACCGATTAGTTGTATTGTCTCGACTCAGTCCATAGACAATCACTTTCGAAGAAAGGATTATAGGTAGGAAAAGTTTTATCTTGAGGTATATTTGGGTACCCTCGCCTTTTCAGAAACCTTCCAAGTCTTACACCAAATGATTGTATCAGACAAACCATGTAAGATGTTACACGGAAATTTTCTCATGATATAAGATGAACTTGGTCGAAGCGAAAGCTTACTAACACATATTTCGAGAAATCTCAAATGTGTATAGAGAAAACTATATCGTAACACGACTTATGTCTCAATATAGGAGATAGTAAAAATAGACTTTCCAAGTGATAGATAAGTTCAAGTCTCCACATACCTTTTGTCGAAGAAGTTCCACAAGCTCCCCTTAGAAAATTCTTCATCTTCAAGAGATGAACCTCGAGAGATTTAAGCTCAACTACACTATCTATGTCCTAGTCCGAGACATCTACAAATAGGATAGAAATCAAGACTTATAGTTTTGATCACTAACATTGAAAAACATGCTTGAGATAGAAATGCATGCGAGTTTGACCGAGCAATGAAATCTCCCTCTTTGTCAATTTTAGTGACAAAACTATCAATACATATGGATTACAAAAAAGATAAAAAAAATAAGTTTCTTATCCACATGCTTGATCTCCTTGGCATCTTCAACGTGACTCGAAATCTTCGTCATTTCCAAGTACTCCATGATCCTAAAGGTTGTAAGTTCAGCATCACGGTTGTTGAAGATCCATAGCTATAACAATGAGAAAAAAAATATTCTCGATCATTTTTATACAGTGTCATAGTATTATTACACATCATCAAAGTTCAATTGTATCATAACTTTGATAATAACACTATGGTGATATGCATCACTCCCCCTTAGTCAATACATATATCAACATGAAAACTAATCCCCCTTACTTAATGATCCGTAAACCATATGTATTTGTAATATGAACTACACATTAACTCTCCCTTTTTTTGTCAAAAAAATTGGAAAAGGTACGAAAATTAGAGGGATCCTAATAAAATTTTCACGTAGATACATCATGACCAAAAGGTGTATTAACATACCAACAGATTTAGATGCAATCATAAAGCCGAAGCTAAATCATCAAGGAGTTAATGAAGATACAAGATAACCCCTAAAAATTCCACAGCCACACTCACCACAAAGATTTGGAAATTAAGCACAAGTTCAAAATGAACTCTCCCCCATAAAATGTCATCCCCGAAGGAACAACAAAGGCGACTTTACTTTCAAAAGAAAAGAAGGATTTCTTTTGGACAAACAAATCACATGAAAACATGAATCTGTATCCACAAAATTCAAATGAAATAACCATAAGGGAACCCATAGTTAGTTCAATCGGAATACATGACGAAATTAATCACAAAAAAATGATCAATTTAATTGGTCATGCTCGACATAAGCAAGCTTACGGAGCAACAACTAAATAACCAAAAGATAATGATTAGTTTAGTTGATCATGTTCGACATAGGGAACCTCACGGAGCAACAACTAAGTTAATCATAAGAAAATAATCAACTCAATCGATTGTGCTCGACATAAGAAACCTTATGGAACAACACAATATATGCACAAAGATTGTGGATCGGAGATCGACCAAATAATGCGGAATGGACAAGGATTCATTCTATTTTGCATCACTATTTGCACAATGACATACAATAGAGTTAATCCTTGTAAACAAAAGTTTTATCCTTTCTTTTTTATCAAAACATGACATAAAAGGCTTTAACTTTTGTAATGTCAAAAGTTCATTCCATCTTCCATCAATACATTCATATCGACATAATAGAGATAACTTTTGAACAATTATGGGAAAGTCACAGGTTCACGGACGTAAACAACATATCCCATAACAATTTGTAATATATAAAATCATAAAGATTAAAATTGCAAAAATCATCTTCCAAAAAATACTTTAGAGTTTAAATAAATAAATATAAAAACAATGAAGATGAAAATCGTTGGACATAGATATGTGTACTCACAATAATGGCTATTCCAAACCCTATGTATTCTTCTAAAAACACAAAAAGAAGATTTACTAGACATTGAGACCTCTGAAGAATTCTTTCGAACTCCTTGTCGTCAACATCTATAGGTACATAGGGTTCAAGGAGAAATGAGTCAATTCCAGCGAACCTTCTAGGCCGATGATGTCGAACCAATGCCTTCTGAATTTCGAGAGTTCTCATAACAAAAGACTTTATTTTCTTAATCTCCTTCCTTGCTTCTTTCAACTCTTCAAGAACATCAGAAAACTTCTGAGAATTTGAAGGAACAGGTCTTGGATTCCTCACATTCCTTCTTTTTCTTTTCAAAGTCGGAGGCAATGGATATTTTTCTTTTTCCTTTATGATTGATGGCTTAATAATCATATTAACATCTTTTCCATTAGAACTCATGATGCTTGGAATATCCATACGTGTATGGGTTTGTGAGAGGAAATCACATTATAAACTCAACAGGCAGTCTTAAGATGAAAAGAGTTTCATAGAAGGAAAAAGGAATGTAGGGTTATGGAACCTTTTAACACCGGTTTACGCACGCACGATTCACGACCTTAAAGAGAGTGGAATAGTCGAGAATAACCCTCTTTTGATAAACATGGAGGTTCCATCCAATATCAATTAGATATGAAAGAATTCCAAACCATAAAGCAAATCTAAGAAAAGAAAAACAGAAAGATTTTTTCTTTTCTTTTTAAGCCTAAGGTGTGCAAGTTCTTGTCTCCTTTAATCAGGCATATGAGACAAGATGCACAAAAACAACACAATTAAGTTGTGTTGTGGCGAACAACAATTTGTCCACCATGACCCTTTTGAAAGGAATTCGTAAATCAAAGTGTTTAGACCATACTCTTTTATCTAGTGGTCTTGACCTATCTTTGGAAACCAACTTCTTTGAATAGGATAAAATCTTACATACCTCAACGGTTTTTTGAACAAGTTTGAGCTTGTTTGCTAGGCGACTTTCTCTTCTTTGAAGTCTCTTGACATGTCTCATCTTGTGTTTATACTTGAAACACTTTGAAAGTTCATGACCCTTAAGTGAACAATAAGAACATGTCAATGTATACGCTGGTTCGAACTCCCGAGATATGCAAGCTGCTAGGCAGAGAGTGGATCCTGAAAAATCATACATAGAGTTTCCAACAGAAAGGTTAATTTCTTCTTCCAGATTGGTTGAGTTTCTTTCTGGAAGAATATCAAGATTGATGTATGTATTGCTACAGTTATCAAAATTGATATCTTCATAAAGAAGTGCAACACTTGATTTTTCATCTTCATTGGAATCATAGTGATCAGACATTTCATCAAGAGTTGCAGCAAGACCTTTGTTTCCAGTGTATTTTCTACGATTTGGGCACTCATTTTAAAAATGACCAAAACCTTTACACTTAAAGCACAGTGGCATATCCTCGTCATCAGCCTCGTCAGCATCCCTTTTTTTAGGAGGAACGCGATTGTGAGGTTTAACTGCCGACCTAGGTTTGTCTCTTGAAAACCGTTTACTTCTCTTCAATAGAAGATCCCTAAACTGTCTTGTGATCATAGAGACTGATTTGTCAAGATCTTCATCTGATGAATCAGCCTCAGAAGATCAGCCTCAGAGACATATACACTTTTACTTTTGTCAAGTAATTTAGTGTTCTTTTGTGCTTTAAAGGCAACATCCTTTCCGAGGATGTGTGCTCATGATCAAAGATCTTTAGCTTTCCAACCAAGGTGTTTCTGGAAAGAGCATGAAGGTTATTTTCTTCAACCATAGTATGCTTCTTAGAATCATATCTAGATGGCAGCGATCTGAGAATTTTCATCACAATGTCCTTTTCAAGAATAGTCTTACCCAATGCAAAAGATGCATTAACAATTTCAGACACTTTGTGATTAAACTCATCAAATGAATCTTCACCTGCCTTACGAAGGTTTTCCCAATCGGAGTTAAGGTTTTGAAGACTAGCTTCCTTTTCACTGGTATTACCTTCGAACACGGTTTCTAAGATATCCCAAGCATCTTTAAACATAGTGCACGTAGTCAGATAGTGCTGAAGATCTTGGGTAATGGCATGTATGGTGGCATTCAAACCGTCGGATTTTTTCTTTGCAGCAAGTATCTCGGCAGCATTGTATTCACCAATGTTCTTTGGAACATTCACATTCCCTACTTCCACAACGGGAGCATCATAGCCATTAACTACATAAACCCATGATTGAAAATTACGCGCTTGAAAAAAGAACGCATAAAAATTTTCCACCATAATTAATTAGAGCCATCAGAGACTGGTGGTATGTTTATAGAGATAACACCTTTGTCCATATCAGATCGCTACAAACACAGACTTATGAGGTCTTTAATGTGTTTGCCTGCTTTGATACCAATTGAAAATGCGGGGGTACAACAACCACACCCAACAATTCGTTTGGAAATATGAGAGGACTTACTCCAATACACTTTATGGAGAATCAACTAGACAGTCAGACTCAATCTAGATTAAAGTATATCAAAGAGTTTAATATCTCTAACTCTTAATTTAATCCGCAATCAGCAAATAGAAATCTGCGAGCCTGGTTGAATATAGAAGGAATTACTTGAACGGTACCAAATACCAATGTTCAAGTGTCAATCAATGTAAATCAACAACCAAAGTTTGGATGTTCTAATTGATTGATCTTGACGCACAACCTGTGATATTTCAATTATATAACAAAATATAATGCGGAAAAGAAATAACACAGACACCAGAATTTTGTTAACGAAGAAACACAAATGCATAAAAACCCTTGGACCTAGTCCAGATTGAACACCACACTGTATTAAGCCGCTACAGACACTAGCCTACTACCAATTAACTTCGGAATGGATTGTAGTTGAACCCTAATCAATTTCACATTGATTCAAGGTACAGTTGCACTCCTTACATCTCTGATCCCAGCAGGATACTACGCACTTGGTTCTCCCGACTGATCTCACCGGAAACTAAGAGTTTCTACGACCCAAAGTCGAAGACTTGATAGACAAATCTGTCTCACACAGAAAAGTCTATATGATTGAATAAATCTGTCTCCCACAGAAATATCCAAGAGATTTTGTTCCGTCTTTTGATAAATCAAGGTGAACATGAACCAATTGATAAACCATACTTATATTCCCGAAGAACAGCCTAGTATTATCAATCACCTCACAATAAACTTAATCAACTAGCGAAACAAGTTATTGTGGAATCACAAACGATGAGACGAAGTTTGTTTGTGCTTACTTTTCTATCTTTCCTATCGGAGATATAAAATCTCGAACCAATTATTTTAATTGCACTCAACACGATGGAAACAGCAAGATCATATTACGCAACTACAAAGATAATAGTTGGGTCTGGCTTCACAATCCCGATGAAGTCTTCAAGTCGTTAACCTACGGGGTGTCGAGAAAAAACCTAAGGTTAAAGGAGAATCGACTCTAGTTATGCAACTAGTAACACACAAGAGGTGTGGGGATTAAGTTTCCCATTTGCTAGACTTCTCCTTTATATAGTTTTCAAATCAGGGGTTTGCAATCCAAGTTACCTTAGTAACAAAGCATTTAATATTCAACGTTAGATGAAAAACATGATCAACCAAGCTCATATCTTTCAACCATTAGATCAAACTTAGCTTGCTACACACAAATGAAATGTACTCTCATTTAGGTTTATGTAGCCGTACCAAAACGTGTACACCATGTTGGTTCAAAAATAGTTAACTGAGGTTAGCCATATGATTATTCCCGTATCAACCTTATTCATCTTAGCCATAACAAGTTCAAATGACTCAAATTAAACTAGTTAAAGAGTTGTTCAATTGTTTAGAAAACACAATTGAAATCAAATCGGTTTGATTCACTTGAATCAATCATGAACATTATAGCCACGGTTTGCAAAGATTGCATTCATTATGATTTAAATGTTTAAGTTCGTGGACTTGGCCGATTTGACAAAGTAACCAGCTTAAGTATGCGTACGGGTATGCGTACTTATGCAACCGGTTTTGAGTTTGTAAAGTTTCCAAACACAGCAGAAATTTTCGGTTCAAAAACTTCCGCCAGTATGCATACGGGTACGCATACTTAAGGTGACTGGTTTGTGAGTTTTGCCAAAACCAAACTCAAAAGAATTCTCGGTTTGAGAACTTCCGCCAGTATGCGTATACACATATATGCATACTCTTGGCTTCCGGTTTATGGACTTATACACTAATGTGCGAACACACTATATATGCTTATATCCAAAGATGTTACATCATCAACTCTTTACTTCAATCATTGAAACATTCTTCTATAATGTTAATAGCCGTTTTCACACACTATCAACATCAAAGCAATTTTCAAGATATTGAAATAATAATTATTGAAACCTTCCAAGTTTTACACCAAATGATTGTATCACACAAACCAAGTAAGATGTTACTCGGCAATTTTCTCATGATATAAGATGAACTTGGTCGAAGCGAAAGCTTACCAACACATATTTCGAGAAATATGTAAGCGAGATATACTCATCTTGAAATCTCAAATGTGTATAGATAAAACTATATCGTAACACGACTCATGTCTCAATATAGGAGATAGTAGAAATAGACTTTCCAAGTGATAGATAAGTTCAAGTCTCCACATACCTTTTGTCGAAGAAGTTCCACAAGATCCCCTTAGTAATTCTTCGTCTTCAAGAGATGAACCTCAAGAGATTTAAGCTCAACTACACTATCTATGTCCTAGTCCGAGACATCTACAAATAGGCTAGAAATCAAGACTTATAGTTTTGATCACTGACATTGACAAACATGCTTGAGATAGCAACGCATGCGATTTTGACGGAGCAATGCTCTAACATCCTTGCTATCAAGCCAAGTCTTCAGATTTTCCATCAGAACACCATTGGATCTAGCACTGTCAGCAACTACAACAAAAAATCCTATTATCTATGCTCTACTCTAGAACTACTGATTTTACAAAATCTGCTAGAACTTCTCCAGTACGTGGTGATGACACTAACCCATGTTACTTAAAACTTAATCCCAATTACGCATCGTGACATACAATTGTCACTGTGGCCCAAAATGTATCGCATAATCCTAAACTTTCCAAGTGATCCAAAGTTATCCTCGTAACACATGATCCATACACTTCCTAAACTAAAGGTTGCACTGGGGAAAAAATATGCATTGTAATCTAAAATATATACGTTAAGTCAAAATTTATTCAGTAACCCAAAATCTACCACTGCCTCGTAAAATTACCCCATATCCCTAGTTACTAACAATTAGTATAACACAAAACTATCTTGCCCAAACATGGTTACCTGGGAGTATCTCAACGACTTTAAAGTTGTCTATGATCTAAAGTTCCATTGTGTCGCTCTGGGTGTACGTCTTGACTAAAATTCGTGGTATCACTTTTCTGCCATTGTTACCCAAAATCTCTCGTGTCATAAAATTGGATCAGGTCTGGGCAAAACTATCCAATTCTGTAGATTTTATTTGACCCAATCCGTTATTCGTCTGGTAGACACCCAATTCGCTTATTGTTTGGCCTAGATATCGGTGGATTTTTCAATTGTAGATTTTAAATCTAGTTCGTGGATCGAACTTCAGAGTCTTTGGTGTCATAATAATGAGTTTCCTTTTAGCTGAACTTAAGGTCACTCGACATGACCAATGAAACTTTTACGGATAAACTTTCTCTAAATTACTACCAATAATCATGCTGACTTAATTTTAAGCATAATTATGAATATAATTTATATCTTACTTAAATGGAAAATGTACAATTTATTAAGTTTATTGAATTTAAAAAAAGAAAATCGAACAAGCAAATTCATGTCCGTCCATCTGCATCCAATTCAATCATCCATCTCCACGTATGTCAAAATTCGCCAAATGATGGACTGGATGTGGATGCAATCTCAAATCCGTCGATCGGATGGGCCGGACAAAAATTACACCAAATCCACCGAATTCCATCCGTTACTCACCCAAATAAGGAGCTTATTGGGCCCATCAAACATTTTGGTGTACATAGGCCTCCCAAGTCTTAACCCGCCAGTGATGCAAGTTGAGTAACACCACGGCTAGTGTTGCACTGATGCAAGTTGAGTAGTGAGTAACACCATTAAGTGTCAGCTCAACTTGAGCAAAATGGTTGAGTACTATTGAATGGGCCTAGTGGTGATTTTTCTTCGTCCATTTCTTAGAAACCTGTTTTGAGGCATCTTGAATTCTTTTGAGGCATACTTATTTATTATCCCATCTAGGATGGTTTTATAAGAGGTGTCTCAAGGTAGTGCAATTACATGTATATCCTTAAACAATCTAATTACTAAAAACCTAAAATCAAAAATCAAAATAACCTTTAAACTTAAACATCTTGGACTCCAATTCAATCAAACAATCAATCGGTCAAAGGAAACACGAATCGAAGTGAGCGATGTTGGAGTGCGAAATCCAAATCTCAATTGCTCTTATACGTATTTTAGAACGTATTTGTAACAAACCCATCTTGTTTTTGATTAATTTTATTATGTAAGGATAGTTATGCCATTATCAAAAAGGATGGATAAGGGGTGACGTTATTTTTTATTTAGTGACTCTATTTTGGCATTATTTAGTATGCCTCAAATAAATCCCGTATGCCTCAAAACAGGTTTCATTTCTTACAATCTTGCACCTTTTTATACAAGAAGTCCTAGTGACCCAAACTCCATGAGAGAATAGACTCTTTGTTGTATCACATTTATAGGTATTCAAGCTTGGAATCACCAAACCACAAAGCAATGAATCACATTCATTTTTGTATTTATACATAGTTACCTACTACAAACCAAGCATATTTTTGACATAAAACATTGTTTGTGCTATTTTTGACACAACACCTAGTTTGAACTTAACGCCGTTACAAACGTAAAGGAAGGAACTTGCTTTTGACTTGAAGATGAAAGTGTACGATAAGTTACTTAAAAAATAAAAAAGAAAAGAAAAACAAATTCCAAAAAAGTAGCGTGGATTTGAAGCACAGCCTAAAGACATCACAATCACACAAATTTATTGACCCTTTTCCTACTACACTTTTTCAAGCTCATATTCACTAGTTTTATTCTGTATGGCCCATCAAAGAGGAACCACTAGTACCTGACCAAATTGGATGTGCTTTAAAGTTTAAAGAAATAATCTCATCATGATCGTTAGTTAACTAATGTATATCTCCCTTGATTTATGATGTTTTTCCTTTTGAATGCAAAGTCAATCGCATAGCTGGTTATAGTCAATGTATTCACCATCAATCCATCTACGCCAGAGAAGTTCAATAAAGATTGGTTGTGATTGAGTTTTTGAGGCAATTGTCTTCCTTCCGGTCCTACTGAAAATTGGTGGTTCAAACAAACAGATATATCTGATTAACTGTGGGGCCCGTCTTTATCTCCAGATCTTTATGATTTGGGGCGTCCAGCATTCAATCCAACGGTCACAAATAAATGTACATCATCTGATCATGAGATTTTTTTTTTCTTTTTGAAGCATAAGATGATGTACAGTAGACTGAGAATGTCTTGAGATAACGTGATGGATAAATACATTGATTCACCCGTGAGGTTATTCTTTCGAGATCTTACTGAGTCATGTGATAATCAATAACCTTTTGATTTATATGTGCAGTTGCAACGCTATGTGGCTCTCAATGGCACCAGCTGATAGACATTTGACATGACGAATTTTCAGTTTAATGGTTTCACTCCTTTTCGCTAAAAAGCCTAAAAATTATTACTTGTGGAGGAATTTGGAATCGGTTTCTATCGAGATGTTTGTGTGACCAATGTAGTCAATATCGGCCGTATCGGGCGATATATCGGGGATATTTCAGATATCGGCCCAGAACGATACGATAAGAAGAATATCGGGGATACGATATTCGCCTGATAATATCGGCCGTATCGGTCGTTTCGGTCAAATATCGGCCGTATCGGTCGATACGAAATTTTCCTACATTTCCCGATATGAGACGGTATTGGTCGTTTTTTATAAAGTTTAAGGGTAATTTTGGCGAAGAAAGTCTTCCAGGTGGTAGTAGAGGTGCATGTAGCTCTCGAAGCAAGTTACTAAAGTTACTCTTTTGTTTTTTTGATAAAATTGATGTTATCTATTATATCTTATCCGAAAATGTGTGGAGAAAATGTTTAATATAAAATTATAGTCTCTAAATCTAGAACCGATATTATACCGATATTTCAACGATAATATCCCCGATATAAAATCGTACCAGTGTATCGCTCCCGACCGAGATGAACCGATATCCGATATTAACTACATTGTGTGTGACACCTTTTTTAGCAAGATTACTAACTCAGGATAAAAAAATCTATTACGTGTGGGTCAGTACTTCTTGGCAAGTTGGTACCCCTGTAAGTAGCCTTGGTTTCTGAGTCCCCGTATTTTGTAATATACTAAACAATAGGGGTTCACGTAGGTGTCTAAGCTAAAAATCTAACCCTATATTTGAAATCATGTATCCGAGCTAAAATTCTAACCCTATTTTGAAATCAAAAACTCTCGATGAATCGAACAAAAAAACTACAAAATAAACCGACAGATACAAAGTAGTTGGTCCCGTGCTAAACTCCCAAGGGAGACAGGACCTACTGGAGACCACAAATTCCAAAAGTATGTGAGGGGTGTTGTTTTTTCCGCGGTTCGTCTAGAATCGCTGATTTGAAATAAGCAAATTGAGATTCCTATGTATGGTTAAGTATATGGCGACAATAAAAAGAAATTCCACGGTGAATTACATAGCTAAAAGATCTCGAATAACAAGTCTCCGACGTACGTTATCCGATCTTTAGCTAAATAAATTTGTAAATTTATTATACTATATTTTACAATTAATGATATTAACCTTTCAATTAAAATAAAAATAGAAAAATGAAGTTTCCCTTCTAGAGTTTTGAAATCCCATAAAAACTCTTGAGTATCAAAAAGATGAAAAAAGAAATCGTATTTGGGCTATGCATTTTCACAATTTTTATTTATTGTCTGTTCAATTAGTTTTTATTTATTTTCGGGTAAGATTTTAAAAATGACTCGGAGTCTAGTTTTTTTCAGGATAGGTGTAAAATTACTTTGTTCATATTTTTAATTCGATGTCTCAGACTCTCAGCTAAGTTACATTGTTTGTTTTTCCCTGACTCAGCTGACTATAATAAACATGATTTATCTGAATCTGACTTATTATATATGAACCTGATTTTTTTACATATCTACTCCGAGAGCTTCGAGTTGAGCTGAATCAGAATTTGAGTCAGACATAAAAAAAAAATGCCAGATTCAGATTCAGATAGGGAGTCAGACCCAAACAAAATAAGATTTCTAGGTAAGGCATACGTTAAGGTCAGAGGACCAAATCTATTGATCTCTTAAAAAGATTGGAGTTGGCTTGGCTCCTTAGAAAAGAAAAGGAAAAAAAGAAAAATGATAAAGAACATGAACCGATTCATAGGAATAGGAACATACGCATAGATAACGTGTGACATTGTAATTGGACGGTTCCAACCTCAAAAGAGACCCGCATATAAATCAAACCCGGACTCTGTCAGTAATACTCATTTTCCCCAATTCCCATTCCGGAAATTTTTATTCTCTAGATTTTCTCTCTCTCTAAAATTATCTCCATCTCTTTTTGCCCTAAATTTCCTCCATCCTCGATCATCTCCTCAAGAAATGGTGAGTCTTTTTTCTTATCTTCCCCTCTATTTTTAGCCTGATTTCGTTTGGATATTTTTCCTGGATTTTTCGGATTTTTTTTTTATAATTTTAATTTTATTTGCTCAAGTCTTTTTTAGTCAATTATTAATCTATCTAAAACAATCTTAGACACGATCTAGTTGATTTTTTCTGGATTTTTTCTTGATTAAATTAGGTTTTTCTAGGGTTTGATTAATCTAATACCAATTTGATTTTGCTTGGATATTTGTTGTGTTATTATTATGAGAAATTGGATATGTTTTAGGTCACCGATTATCTTCCTCAGTGATTACAGATCTAGATGTTTGTTATTTCGTAGTATACTGTAGAAATTACTGTTATTACTTTCAATTTAGGGTTTTTTCTTCTGTTATTTTCGTCATCGATAGGATGAATTAGGTTTTGGTTCTGTATCTTAACATGCAATAGTTGTATGATGTGTATTTGGATTGGTATTGATTTTGGTATTTTAGTATATGCGTGTTGTTTGTTTTTGAATTGTGGATTGAATTTTATGTATTAGGCTAATGCAGCGTCGGGGATTGCGGTGCACGATGATTGCAAACAAAGGTTTTTGGAATTGAAAGCCAAAAGGACTTTCCGTTTTGTTGTGTACAAAATTGAAGAGAAGGATAAGCAAAAGCAAATCATTGTGGAGAAACTTGGTGAGCCAGCTGAAAGCTATGAAGATTTCACTTCCAACCTTCCTGCCGATGAGTGCCGATATGCTATCTATGATTTTGATTTCGTGACTGCAGAAAATTGCCAAAAGAGCAAGATTTTCTTCATCCATTGGTAACTTTCACAAGTGTATTTGTTGTTGTCTGATAGGAATTCGGATCAGGGTTAGAACTGTGAGTAACCTTTGTCTTGTGTATTGTGTTTTGAAGGTCTCCTGATACCGCAAGGGTGAGGACCAAGATGATTTACGCGAGTTCAAAGGAGAGGTTTAAGAGAGAGCTTGACGGAATTCAGGTAGAGTTGCAAGCAACTGATCCTACTGAGATGGATCTTGATGTCATTAGAAGCCGAGCTGTTTAATTATATGATGATTTCTGAACCCTGGGCATTGGAGTTTTGCCCTCCAATGCAGTTGCTTTTACTTAAAATGAAATGTCTATATTCTGTGGGACGGTTGATTTGGCTTAGATATGATGTGTTGGCTTGTTTACCATAGAATCGTATCTCAATATAGGACCGACTATTTCTATGTTGTTTGTTATCTGTGACAAGTACCTTATCTCTTGTAGTCTGATCTACAAGCTAATATGTAACAGTTTGTGCGGGTAAATGACACCCTTGGTTTGCTCTTCCTCTTTCTTTCTAAATTTCAAGATGTTTGACATCTTTTATATCTCTATCTGTTTCGGTTATTACAATGTAGGCAATCTCATACACATTTCTGAATGATATCTAGGTGACTTGTTACTATATTCAATTTTGCTATTCTCATTGGTTGTTCATCTCAATTTTGGCTACCCAAGCGTGGAATTAGTTACAGGTTATCTTTCTTGTATTTTTTCTTAGTCGCAGTACAAGTGCAAATATGGCTTGACTTTCTGCATTTGGCGTCTTTATACTATTTGTATATTTAGAGAAGCTTTTCTTTTGAACAAGGTCTTTATTATCTTGAAAAAGTTTGGAAGTTTGGAACTGACCAAGTGCAATTAGTCGTACTACTGCACATTAGTGTCAAGTGTCAGCTTGTAGCTAGTTTTATTCCCATTGAAATCTTCAGAAGCATCTGTGTCAGTAGTGATTGTTTCTATCTTTGTTCATTTGATGGCTGTCTTCAAATGCTCATTTTTTCTTTTTTGAGGTTAGTAAACTTGTGGTCCAGTTCAAGACAGAAGGGATGTTGTTTCTAGGCAATTTAGTACAACACACTTGTGGTCCACTTCAACAACATGTAAGCTTGATTCATACTCTTCTCTTGATCACCCTTTGGGGCCGTCGTTTGGTTATTGTCTGAAAGTTGGTTGAAATATTGCTTTTATACCTGCAAGGATTTTTCTGTAGGACTTGAATGGTATGATAGAGATGCTTTTGAAAATGTGTTGAGGTGCCCTGGCAAATGTGGAGTTAGCTGTTGTTTCCCTGTCTGTCATTGTTGGCATATTAGAAATTAACTGCAATAGGTTGAGCATTTAGGTCTTTGAATTGAAGATTTGGGTATGCTTGAATGTTACAGAATGTGTAATGATTAGGGCTGTTCATGGTCGGTTTTGGTTCGGTTTATAGCCAAACCAAAACCGAAACCAATACTATTGGTTTCTAAAAATCTAAACCAAACCAATCCATTAACCATTGGTTCGGTTTCCAAATGGTTCCAGTTGGTTTCGGTTTTTTCCAGTGGTTTTTGGTTAACCAATAATTATGTCAAATCAAAAAAAAATACACAAATTTACAGATAAAAAAATCGTAGTTGCCGATAGTATTGGTTTACACAAATATACAGACAAAAAAAAAATAATCAAGAATAGTTAAAGCTTACTCTAATTCTAGAGATCAAAAGAAGATATATAATATATCTTAATTTAGTTATTGACAAATAAAAAAGAAGGAAGACGGGAAGAAAAAAGTCGAGTAGCAGCAGCTGTAGTTGGGGGTGGAGAAGGGAGGCGGCTGAGAGAAAGAGGGAGAGTATCATAATGAAATATTAGATTTAGGGTTTCTATTTATCCTCTAAATCAATGGGTAGAATCTAATACTTTTAAACCGACGGTAGAAACTAAGTTTAAAAATTAATCGGTTCCCCAATGGTTTTTGGTTCGGTTTTCAGGTCAAACCAAACCAAACCAATAATGTCGGTTTTTCAACTTTTTTTACCAAACCAATCCAAATCTAAATGGTTTGGTTCGGTTTCTTTCTTATTGGTCTGGTTCGGTCGGTTTCCAACGGTTAACCGACACCATGTTCAGCCCTAGTAATGATAGATTGTATGCCTTGTTTCACTTGTTTGGTCTAATTGTTATTCTTGGCGAAAGTTGAATGATTTTTCTGAAGCTAGTTACTGGTTCAGGGACATAATGCTAAGATTTTAAGTACATTAGTGAGACAGCGACTAGTATTGAAGCATGCTTCAAATAATTTGTATGGAAGTATGTTGTGCATTTTAATACGGGGGAATAGAAATATTTGACTCCAGTAAGGTTAAGCTTTTAGGTCTGAAAATGTGTATGTTCTTTTTAGTTTTTACTGATATGAAAATGTGTATTTCTTATTGATATAGTACGCTGTCTAGGTCATTAGTCTTGCTCTAAGTTGAATGAAAGCGCCAGTATATTTGGGAAGTATTTTCAAGTGAAATCTTAAATGTAATCATATAAAGCTCTGAATGTTGGATTTTGTATCGAGGTTAGTTAGATTTGTCAGGGAGCGGATAATTTGAAAGGCCTGATAAGCAAATTAGAAATTAGAAGACTGCACTTGCTTGATGCATTTTTATCAAAATTTCAGTTATGCAATGTTAGTCATTTCTACTTTTGTATCTCTATGGTGTACTCGTCTGCTGATCATGCTAGCTCCACATGGGTCAAGATTATGGTGTGTTTGAAGAAAATGCAACAAATAAAAAAATCTATTCTTTCAACAATTTGTTCCTTTATTTCTTAAAAAAAAATTACGAGTTCAAAACTACATCAACCTAGTACTGCAACAATCGCTAGAAAACGGCATGTAGCAAACAGGTTGCAAGTTCTGTTGCTATTCACCTCACCTTCATGGGCTTGAAATTATTTGGGCCTCTCCCGTTGTGGACTCCGCACTTCAGTCTTCAGTACTATCGGAGTCTTTTTCATGCATTGGCTTCCCACTTCGAACAACTTTAAAGTATGCACAGACACCAACTTTAAACTTTTTTCATGCCATAAGACACCAAAGTATGCACAGATATTAAATGGGCAGCACAACCTGAAACATGGAAAATAAAGCCAGGAGCCTATCTGTCGTACTTGCAGGTTGCACTTGCATTGGTTCGGTTAACCAATGAAGCTGCTGCCTGATTCCAATCCTTGCAACAAAATGTAACTTTTAGGTCTTCATTTACACCTTGAAAGACTTTCATATGCTTTTTGATTTCTTCTACTCGGTATAGTCCGTGAGTCCACCTATGTAGTAGGGTTACCGTTGTTATATCACTTAAAATGTTGTGGACATACAAATTTACAAATTGCCGAGTTTTAATTTTTAAAGGAAGGCTAGAAATCGGCAAACAAATACCTGCTTGTTCAGCATTTTGTTGATGTCAATACTCGATAGCAAGGAAACTCATATAGTCATATTAGTATATTCTTATTTCAAAAGGAATCCTCTACTTAATATTGGCACTCAAAGTGTTTTTTTCTTTTAATGTTGCAATAAATTACTTTTGATTTGTATTTTATTTCTGCACCCAATATAATAAAGGAGTGACTAAATTTACTACCACAAAAAGTTGAAATAAATTTTAGAATTCGTGGTTACACATGGTCGAATGGTTTGTTTATTTGATGCAAAGTAAATTCCTGTTGCCAAATCAGGGTAAAGGAATCTTATTAAATTTATATAGCAGTTAAAACTTCTTAAAATTTTCCCATGCCAAATAATCCACATTTGCCAAGATTATACTCGTCACCGTGTTGACCAGTAAATCAAAAATATCATTGTAATGGTTTCTTTTACTCAAAACAGTTTCCACCAACATCTTAGATTCTTAATTAATTATATTACTCCCATTTTTCTGTTCTTCATACGCATATATTTTGGTTAATGCAACTTAGGTTCCATATATACAAATCATAAGAGAAAAATAGAGTAAAAATGATAGTCGGCAATCAGAATTACATGTTGATGAGTCTAGGATCACTCATCTATGTATGCAACGTAATGCGAGTCAAACTAACATGACTGCGTTATTAAACGAGTAAGAATAATTGCACAACGACCTTTATACTTCATGCCTTCATGGTATACAAGCTCCAATCAGAATCTATGTAACTGAGACGAGAACTGTTGGAGGGTGCAGGTTCTGCTGCTTATAAGGGGGGACCAGGTTTTAAGAGTACATCGTGCAACCCAATTCAACCGGAGCGCCTGTAACTTTTGACTGGTGCATCATAAAAGTACATCCTATCATTTTGAGCCAGTGTTTCAAACTTTCTCTCTCTGGAAATGTGCCGATATGTCATATGTGTTCACTGCGTTTTCAAATTTTATTATTATGCTTTGGTTATGTGCAGATAATTCTTTTTTTTTGATCCATCAAAGAGGATAGATTAAAAAACACGTGAGCCGTGTGCGAGATGATACCGAAAACAAAGAGCGAAAAGCCGACAGAAATAAAAACAAATCGAAAATAAAAATGTTTTCAAAAACTCAAAGAATATCAGCAAAATATACTGGCACAGTACGACTTTATGCAGCAAAGGTAACACTTGAAGCTCTTATAAGTTGCAAAGGGAAAGAATTTAATCATCAAAAGGGATGGATATGGAGCATAGTCCAAACCAAAAAGGACCGTCAAACATTAGATAAGAGATGTTGACTTTGTGAAAATTCTCCGATTTCCTTCCCTAGTCATCGATAATTCTCTCATATTTAGATTTATCTCTTTTTATTTGTGTGAAAGAGTAAAACTATTTTACACAAATGAAATCTAATCATATATAAAGATTTGAATGTTGGATATAGGTAGGTTAGCCGATACAGAGTATTTTTTTATTTTTTTCTTGAAGCCTGCATTTTATTAAAGAAGTCTAGCTTATAATTTGACGCGGATATATGGTACCCATAGAGTCATGATAAAGCGGTTGTCTGGTCCCAAAATTTTGATTGAAAAATATCCTATTTGACTTTCATCTGTCGCGTAATTTGTCAAACCATCTGCTGTCTGATTTCCTTCTCTATAGATTATAGTTGCATTGTATAGAATCCTGCGGAATCTGTCGTATCCTATTCTTTATTCCTTAATCATCGCTGATATGTGCCACGGGTGAGGGGGTATGTGATGAATCTCATAAGGTTCTATGATTATGTATTGAAGGTAACTTTTGGCCATTGATTTTTTGCAACTATCTTCGATAACAAAATTAAAGCCCAAGTTTCTGCAGTTAAGGCGGTCGTAATTCCCAGAGGTTGGGCTAGAACCATTATCGTTCATGCGTCAGATTCCCTACAAATGAAACCTTCACGCGTGAAACCTAGATGACTTTTGCCCGCCCCATCAGTTTTAATCTTAATCCAGTTCATGTTCGGGATGGACCATCCTACCGAGATTGTTGAGATAATTTTGCTTCTTCTTGAGTTGTTACGTATCGGTGAATGGACCAGTATTACCGGAGGTAAGGATATGAGCGCTGAAGAATATTTTTGTTGTTATTTTTAATCCCATGCTAAGATCTTTGTTTTTGTTGTTGTTGTTATTTGATTTTGAGGGAATATTAGCTCACTCGTAGCTAACAATAGAGTCCAAAATAGAAAACACAAAGATGATTTGACAGATATTACGCCGATTGTTGTAGGATTTGAGAGATGGTTGTATAAGGCGTCAGAGAAAATGTGGAGGCATTGTTAGAATTTGTTGTGATTGAGGGTTGAAAGAGTAAAGTGTTCCATATGTAGTCGTAGTCGGACGATAAATTAGCAAGTGAGTCGCTGATTTAGGATCATTATTGCATATGGGGCAAATATCTGAGTTCGTTAAATGGATGTGATGAATGAGAGAGAAGGTTGGTAGACCTTCATTGATTTCTTTCCACAAAAAAAATCGAATTTTATTGTGGACATGGTAAGGTCCAGAGGAATATGGTAGGCGGGAGAGGGATTTGATTAGGTTGATTATGGGTTAGACATTTGTATCTCGATTTTGAGTGTGGCCAGGTAATTTTATCCGGTGGGAAATCTTGGGGGATATGATTATTTATGATTTTTTGGGGTACAAGATTGGGAAGTGCGTTTAATTTTTCCTGGTTCCAGTTATGAGAGATTGGATCAATGATACCAGCTACCTGTCGGATCGGGTAACGTTGAATTGGGTCCAGTTGGCTTTTATTGGTGTTGATAATCCATTTCCAATACGATGAAAAATCAATTGTTGCATGGTAGGGACGATTGATGCCAGTTGTTTCCCTTGGGCGCTGGAGGAATATGGTATGGAATCAATGCCTTGTAGAATTGGTTATTCATTGAGATATTTTTCAATGAAAAAATTTCTACAGATGAAGGTAGGTTGTTCGTGCAGACTCCAGGTTCTTTTCATGAGAAGATCCTTGTTATGATCACTGTTTTTTCTTATACCTAGTCCTCATTCAACTATTGGTTTTGTTACCTTGTCTCAACCAATAGGATGAAGCTTTTTAACCGATGAATCATGTTCCTAAAATAAATTTCTGGTGATGCGATCTATTTGTTTGTGCATATTGACTGGTAGGTTTTGTGTTTGCATCAGGTGATTTGAGGTGGGGATTAGGGAGGTTTTGGTGAGTACGAATCTTCCAGCTGGGGTTAGGCATTTGGACATCCATCCTTTAGCTTTTATAGATAATATTTGTAGGAGTGGTATAAAGGTGTGGTTAGATTCTCTTTCTTGTTTGAGATGGACTCCTAGATACATTGGAAGTTTTGATGTTGCAGGCATATAAAAGAATTGTTGAAGATTATTAACTTTGATCAGATCCAATCTCGGATGATGAATGATTACTGATTTGGAAGTATTAATTACTTGGCACTACCATTAAAAGACATAACTTCCTACCACTGTTGCACATTCTTCACGAAATCCTTATACTCAGTCCACAATCTGTCTAACTTAAAATAAGTCTTGGAATATAGTGATGGTTGGATATCACCAGAATGGGGTTATGATCCAAAATCGTTCTAGTCAATACTATTTTAAGAGCATTTGGAAAAGCTTCATCAAAATTGTGACCGGAAAGAAATTTATCTAACCTGCAAAGAAGAGGGATAGAGTGATTGTTGGAGCAAGTAAATGATCCTCCTATTAAAGGTTGATCAATCAGTTCCTGTTCCAAAATGTAATTTTTTAACAATGCATTATTTCGAATGTCACCAGCACCACGGTTTCTATCCACTTCTAGACTTCCAACGTTCACATCACCCGCAATACATAACGGGCCAGACCACCATCCTCTTGCTTCAACCATATCAGCCCAAAACTCCGTATGAAAATTGTAGTCACAAGGACTGTAAGAGGTCGTCACCGCCCACTGTAACTTATCCTAGTGGAAAAAAGAGTAGTAATATTATTGTACCCAATTCTTTCATCCAGCTTCTCAAATCTACTCATTCGATATACACGATAATCCACCGCTGCTTCCTACCGATGGAATATAGTTCCAACTAAAGTTTTCATCATACCACAATTGACTAACAAAACTATCAAAAATATTCTGCAATTTGGTTTCTTGTAATAAACTGATTCCACTTCTCTGTGAACCAATGGAATTTTTATCTGAAATTTGTTTTTCAAAATCATTCACGCCACTTATGTTCCAGCATAATATCTTAAACCATCTAAGATAACTTCTTTCCTTGCTGCCCTGATATCCTCCGCGTTATTGTCTCCGTCTTCTCGATCATTAAACGAGCTCGCCTCCTTCTCATTTTCTGATGTTATATCCTCGTCCACTCCGTCCCTGACACCAATGATACTGTCAGCTAAGGCTTCTTTGGAAATATATTGACATTGTTACGGGATTCACATTTTTCTCTTTAATTGGAGGGATTTGGGAAAGCAATTTAAAAATGATGGAGCATTTTTGGGAGTTCGGTCCGGGCGGCAGCTGGGTTCTCTTGAAGGTTTGGTACCCGTGACAGAGATAGGAAGCTTTGTTTTCTAGAGTAGGGTTGCCGACGACAGGATTAGAGGAAGAACAACGGGTAACGGTGACGACGGTGCCAACGGTTCATTTTTCTCCTTTTCTTGTAATCTTTTTTATGGGTTTTGAGAAATCCATTTCCATGTCTTGCTAGAATTGTAATTAGGGTCTTACTGTGGAAATCATTTTTATCGTTAGATTATTGGTGTTAGGCTTTTAGAGAGTGAATACATAATTCTTTAATTATGCTCTATTGATTTTGTTAAGAATAATGATTGTTGTTTTACCGTCTTTGTATGATATAAAAGCATAAGTGCATAATATATAGTTTTGCAATTTAGTTTGTTATATTGCTCGATAATCCATGCTTAGGTTAAGTCACTTCGTGAGTTGTACTTAGAAGACGCAAATAATAATTGTAGACCTATAAATACACACTCTTTATAATTTTCTTGCCATTATCATTTGATAGGTCATGCTTGGAAATACTAATAATTATAAGATGCAAGTGATATTTGAGAGATTCTATTTATAATAGGTGTAGCAATAGAACGAAGAAGTAGAAAAATATATTCAGAATTACAAGTTCTCTTCAGTACCGAATATAATTAATGGCTGATACCAAAAATCCTGGTTACCAACTCTTTCTCGTTAAACTTAAGTAATTGTTTTTTATTTTATTCTTTTAAATTCTTATTCAAAAAATTTCAAAAGCATCATTTCTAGTTAGTCAATTAGAAATATTGGTTACGGTATTTTCCACGGTTCCCTATGGGTTCGACTCGTACTTATCTCTGTCTATTAGTTAGACACCGTGCGATTACGGTTGTTATATATAGGGTTTCCCGAAACTCTATCAACAACCTAATACCAAACTAGCAAGTTGAATAAAGTAGTCCGCGATTATACTCATGTACACAAATCATGTGAATGAAAAATGTAAGTAACTTTCATGCCACCCACAAACAATGTCTTGCACGGCCAATAGGTCGCATTGTCTCAAGACTCAAGTTCTGTTGACTGGTGCTATTCACTTTACCTTTATGGGATCGTCTAATGAGGGCTTGAACTCATTTGGGCCTCTATCGCTATAGATTGCGTAATAGTTATGAAAAAGCAAGGGTCTAACAACCTCACCCAATATTTCAATTAGCAATCTGTATGGACTAACTCCAATATACTTTCAAGAGAATCAACTAGACGGTTATAATCAATCTTAAGAAAGATATATCAAGGAGTTAATATCTGTACCTCTTAACTCAATCCGCAATCAACAAATAGAAATCTGCGATCCCGATTGAATATAAGAGATGAAAACTTGAAAGGTACAAAATACCAATGTTCAAGGATCAATCAATTTCAACCAATAATCAAAGGTTGTATTTCACAATTGATCGGTACAACGCACAACCAGTGATATTTCAATTATATAACAAAATATAATGCGGAAAAGATATAACACAGACACCAGAAGTTTTGTTAACGAGGAAACCGAAAATGCAGAAACCCCGGAACCTAGTCCAGATTGAACACCACACTGTATTAAGCCGCTACAGACACTAGCCTACTAAAAACTAACTTCGGTCTGGACTGTAGTTGAACCCTAATAAATCTCACACTGATTCATGGTACAGTTGCGCTCTTTACGTCTCTGATCCCAGCAGGATACTACGCACTTGATTCCCTTAGCCGATCTCACCCACAAGTAAGAGTTTCTACGAACCAAATTCGAAGACTTTAATAAACAAATTTTTATCACACAGAAAAGTCTACGAAATAGAAAAATCTATTTCCCATAGAAATAACTACAAGTTTTGTTCCGCCTTTTGATAAATCAAGGTGAACAGGAACCAATCGATAACCCGGACTTATATTCCCGAAGAACGGACTAGAATTATCAATCAACACAGAATTATCTTAATCGACTAGCGAAACAAGATATTGCGAAATCACAAAAGATGAGACAAAGATGTTTGTAAACTTCTTTTATATCTTGCCTATCGGAGATATCAATCTCAGGAAAATCTTATGATTGTACTCGTACGATAGATACAACAAGATCAGATCACGCAACTACAAGAAAAGTAGTTCGGCCTGGCTTCATAATCCCAATGAAGTCTTTAAGTCGTTAACCTACAACATATCGAGAAGAAACCTAAGGTTAAAGAAGAATCGACTCTAGCTAACACAACTAGTATCACACACGAGGTGTAGGGATTAAGTTTCCCAGTTGTTAGAGTTCTCCTTTATATAGATTTCAAATCAGGGTTTTTAATCTAGGTTACCTTGGTAACAAAGCATTAAATATTCACCGTTAGATGAAAACCTAATTAGATTCAAGCTAATATCTTTCAACAATTAGATATAAATTATCTTGACACACACAAATGAAATGTATTTCATTTAGGTTTGGGAAATCGTACCTAAACGTGTACATTTAGTTGGTTCAACACTAGATAATCAAATGGTTAGACATATGAGCACTTTCATATCAACCATATTCATCTTCAAAACAACTAGTTCAAATGACTTCAAAAAAAAACTAGTTAGACAGTTGTTCAATTGCTTAGATCATTATAATAGACATAATTGAAACAAAATTAGTTTGATTCACTTGAATCTATTCATGAACTGACCAATTTGATAAAGTAACCATCTTAAGTATGCGTACGGGTATGCGTACTTAAGCAACCGGATTTGAGTTGGTTTGGTTTCCAAACTCAGCAGAAATTTTTGGGTGAAAACATTCTGCCAGTATGCGTACGGGTACGCGTACTTAAGGTAACTAGTTAAGAGTTTTCCAATTCCCAAACTCAGCAGAAATTCATGGACGTGAACTTCTGCCAGCATGAGTACGGGTACGCATACTTAACCTGTCTCCTTTACCAATTTCATACACATAAGTAAGTATACACTTGGTTCCTGGTTTATGTACTTATACAATAATGTTAGAACACACTATGCTTATATCCAAAGATGGTTACACAATCTAAACTCTCATTTCAATCATTGAAACATTCTTAGAGGATGTTATATAGTTGTTATTCACAAACTATTTTTCATCAAAGGAATTTTCAAGAGATTGAACTATCAACATGACTTTCGTCACGAGTAAAGATGAACTTGGCTAAATCGAAAGCTTACCAACACATATTTCGAGAAACAGATACGCAAAATAACTCGGCTCGAAATAGAAAATGTGTATAATCGAAATCTATATGATTATACGACTTTTGTCTCAAGAGTAGGAGATAGAATAAACTTTTGAGTGCTAGATAAGTTCAAGTCTCCACATACCTCTTAGACAATGAAGTTCCACCGGTTCCTTGAGTAGTTTTTCGTATTCATATGATGAACGCCGTGGAGTCTGGAGATCAACTACACTTAACTATCCTAGTCTGAGAGTTAGCTATAGTAGACTAGAAATCAAGACATATAGTTTTGACAACTAAACTTGACAAACAAGCTTGAGATAGAAATGCTTGAGAGTTCGACCGAGCAATGCTCTAACAATCTTTCCCTTTGTCAATTTTAGTGACAAAACTATCAATACATATGGATTACAAAATAAATAAACTTTGTAGCTTCTCTTCCACATGCTTGATCTCCTTGGTTCTTCAATCATTACTTGAAATCTTGGTCCTTTCCAAGTACTCCCATTATTCCAAAGATGTTCAATTCAACATCATAGTAGTTGAAGATCCGTAACCATAACAATGACAAAACAATAGCTCTCAATCATTATTATACAATGTCATAGTATCATTACACAACATCAAAGCTCAATTGTATCACAACTTCGACAACAATACTATGGTGATATATACCACTCCCTCTTAGTCAATACTTTCATCTCAACATGAAAACCGCTCCCCCTTACATAATGATCCGAAAATCATATGTATTTGTAGTGTGAACTACATATTAATTCTCTCCCTTTTTGTCAATAAAATTGGCAAAGGTACGAAAACTAGTGGGATCCTTATGAAATTTCAACGGAGAAACTTCATGACCGAAGAAAATAACATACCAACTTGCTTAGATGCAATCATAAAGCCGAAGATAACTGCATTCATCAAGGAGTTTATAAAGATACAAGATTACCCCTATAATATTCCACAGCCGCACTCCCCAGAAAGATATGGAAATTAAGCGCAAGTTCAAATAAGAACTCTCCCCCATAAAATATCATTTCCGAAAGAACAACAAGAGCGACCTTATTTTCAGAAGAAAAGAAGGATTTCTTTGGACACCAAAAATCACAAAAGCAAATGATTTTTTATCCAAAAATCTCAACTAAACTAACCACAAGAGAACTCATGATTAAACTAATCGGAATACTCAACCAAATTAACCACAGACGAATTCACATTTAATCTAATTGGAAATGTTCACATAAGGGAACTTACGGAGCCGCACAATATATACATAAAATTGGATCAGGGAAAATTAATACTGCGGAATTCACAAAGATTCATTCTATTTTCATCAGTATTTGCATAACGACATATAATAGACATAATCTTCGTAAACAAAAATTCATCTTATCTTCCATCAATTATTTGCATCATGACATAATAGGTTCAATTTTTGTGGACAAAAGTTTGTCATATCTTCCATCGATATTTGCGCAATGACACAATAGGATTAACTTTTTTTTTGTCAAAAGTTCATCGATCTTTTATCAATACTTGCATATTGACATATGAAGGAGATAAATTTTGACCGCGTATGGGACAATCATAGTTCACGGACGCAAACACGCATATCCAGTAACACATTGCAATATATAAAACCGTAAATATTAATACTAAAAAATCATCTTCCAAATCAACTCTAGAATTTAAATAAATAAATCTAAAAACATTGCAAGTTGAAAATCGTTGTAAATAGCTATGTGTACTCACAATAATGGCTATTCCACACCCTAGTTATCCTTCTTAAAAAAAAACAAGAATAAAATTCTTATGAGTAGTTTCCTAGATATAATAGAGCTTTCACAGAGCATCTCATGAGAATTCCTTCTCATTATTGAAAAATCCATTGATTATGGGATCATTCAATTCCTCGAAGTCTTCAGAAATATCAGTCAAATCACTAAGTTCTCTTTTTAGTTCACACTAGGTGTTCTTGGTTAGAGATAACATATATTCATAGTGAGTTATCTTTTCTAAAGAAGAAAAAATTTGATATTTTACATTATTTCTTTTGTTGATGAAATATTTCACCATACCTCTAACGTTATTATCAAGATGACAAACAGAGAGGAGGCAGTTAGAAAAAGAACCTTCACCATCATTTGTAAATCTCTCTTTCTTCTTCCTTGAGGAAGTGATTCCCTTACATATATACACATTAACTGCTTCAACTGCATCCCTTTGTGTGGTTCCTCTGGTTACAGGAGCCATGAAACTGTATCTTTCAAGGAGAAAGTGAAGAGTGATTTGATAAGAAATGATTATAAATAGACTTGAGGACACAACAAAACCTTAGAAGACCTTTGAACGAGTCTTTCATAGTTTATTATTCAATATATACATAATTAGAAGAAGACTTTCTTAACCAAAAATGTACAAATACTTGAGAGAAGTGTTGCACCATCAAAACGATACTTTCTCCCACTGTTGACCATGTTTCTTGATAAAAACAAGATTGAAATACGTCACTACCAGGAGTAGTCCACGGTTTTATCATGAATAACAGTTCCTTCACTTCCACCATTGTTGAAATGGCTAGTAGCTGCTTGTTTTCTTGATCCGTTACACAAGGGGTGATAAGATTTAGTAATTGCTGGTTGCATGGAGGATGCGTTGTACAAGTAATTGAACTGATGTGAGATCGAAGCAGCCGAGCAATATTGTCTTTATCATTGTGCTACAACCCCAGATTGTCTTGCAAGGCATCGATGTGATTTCTCAATTTACGGTAATTGACATACGAATGAAAATAACCTGTATTCCTGTCTGCATACTGAAGATGATAATGCGCTGATTTCTGCAGCCAAAATTCCCTCTCTACATGAAGCCAATGCTGAAGTTGTTGATGTAGTCTTGTGAGTATTGACTTATTATTGAGCTGTTTTGTTGTTCGTAGGCCTGAATTTGTTGCTTGACCCTCTAAATATTGGTTTCTATATGACCAAAGTCATGCTTCTTCTAATATATCAGGTTATTTTTGGTGTTCTTGAGTTTCTGAACCAGCTGATATGGAGGCGAGCCATTGTATTCTTGATGCAATGAAGATGCAATAACAACTTTGCATATCGGGTGAGCTAACAAACACTTATAAAATTTATAATTAGGGGAGATTATAAGTTCAGCAACATTTGTAACAAGTAAAATAAGAGAGTGGTCAGATGAGATACCAAAATTTTCACTTGAGCTGAGCTAAATAAGGCTAGCCATTGCGCACTGCATAAGGCTCTATCAATCCTAACTTACGTTTGTGCAACCCCCTGATAGTGAATCGACCAAGTAAACGGAATACCCGAGGCACCAAGATCAAATAAACCCGTTTGATGTATACAATCTCTAACAAATAAATGATGTGTATCTACATGGCGACTAGTGGTTTCAGAATCATGTAATGTAAAATTTAGATCACTTAGGAGTACCCAAGGGATATCTAAATGTGAGCTCATATCAACCAAGTACTGCCATTGAGAACGTTTTATATCATGTTCTTGGTTTTGACTTTATACATAAACTAACCAACATAGTTGTATGTTTTTGCATTTCTATTTCTTTTTCTCAAAGGGTATTCTTTTAAAAAAATCAATGTATCTATTGGAATATTATAGAGCATACGTGCAAGAGATTGAGGTGACTCTACAAGTGAAGTGAAGACCAAGCGAACGTGTCATTCTTGCAGTGAAGTAAAGACCAAATCAAATAATATATCTAGAATATTATGTAATTAAATATAGAATATTAAGAACGGGTACCTAGCTCAGCTGGTCATCCTCGTCCCCCAAAGTTTCATGCGTTCCAGGAGGTCCCAGGCTCGAGCCCCCAATGGCGTAATATTGCAGAAATTAACATGGAAGGTAGAGATAGTTTGCCCCCCTTGTGACACAATCTCATCACCCCCATCCGCTTCGGCTCCTTTGGATAGGTTACCCATGAGGCTCGCTGGTAGGCTAGCACAGCAACCTGTTCAATTAATGTAGTAGTATGTATTTGGAGCTTAGCTTGTTAGGATTCAAACTAGTTTCCTGTAATAATCGGTATCCAATAATATAATAATATTTTATGTAATTAGTTTTCTAGATTTACAATACCTAATCAAACAAGAGATATTGTATTATCTCTTAGGTTTATGTTTACTTAACTCTATAAATAGAGTATTAGTGTAAATGTGAAAACTATCTCAGTATGTAACATTTCACCCTTCGGGGTTTCTCAGTGGATGTAGTCGTTAGTGCCGAACCACTTTAATTCTCTTGTCTTCTTTTATGTTTGAGTCATTTTGTTTAATCGATGATCCTTCTCGATGATTCCCATAATCTATTATGGTACCAAAGCGGAGAGATCCGTCAATTGCTTCCGCTTTCTATTTTTGGGTTTATCATTTTCATCGATTTTGTTTAAACTAATCATCAATATTTGTCTTTTTTTCCCAATGAATAATCTGTTTATTGAAATTTAGGAGAGAGAAAGATTGTTTGTTCTCCAAGTTAGAGCTTTCTCATAATTTTGTATCCAAATTAAAGATATAATGAATGTTCTTATGAATTTTATGATGATCACTTGAGTTTTTCTTTAGATTTCATTAAGGGTGTGGTTGTAGGATTTCCTGCAACCTCATTTTAGCGCTAGAAATCTGGTCGGAGTGATATACCCTGTTGGTGGAATTTCTTGAAAACAAGGTAGAAGATATTCATAATCTTGAAAAAGTTTCAAAGTTTAGATCTAAAAGATTCAGTGAACAATCTTTGTTATTTCAGAAAAACAATCATCATTAGTAAAATCTTTGGTCCTCGAAAGAATACTTTTATCTTTGAAAAGCAAAAAAATCGTTACCGAAAGAAAAGATGGTGAGACAAGCAATTGCAGCAGAACAATCAGTAGCAACTAGAAGAAGCAGAAGAACCGCTGGAAGAAGGAGAAGTGAAGTTGCTGAATCATCAAGGATATGAGAGAAATAACAGGGGAAATCAAGTACAAACACAGATCCAGCGCGAACCAGCGGAGAACAATACCATAAATTATGATAGAGTAAGCGTTCATACTTCACAAACAGATTCAACAGAAGAAGAAGAAGAAAAAAGGACTGTAGAGGAAGGACTTATAGAAGGAAATGAAGAGAACATTACAATCGATGAACTTCGACAGAGACTGGTTACAGAAAGGAGGAGAGAAGATGAAGAGCGTGCGAATCTGACGCGCCAGAATAATGAGTTAAGAGAAGAGAACCTAAGATTACAAGAGCAAAGATCAAGAAGCGCCACACGCTCAAGGTCAAGGTCAAGCAGGAATACATCAAGACGTAGCCAATCTAGTAGAAGAGATATTAGACAATAACCACCTTTGGATAACATTGACGAGAACTTTCAAATAAATGACGATTTACAGGATCCACATGATGAACATCGCATAGAACAATAACCGATTGATGATCGGTACGTACAACATGGCGAAGATTACTGCACGCAAGAGGGTAATAGAGGTAATAGACATGAACAACAAGGCGAGCGGTATCGCTTTCATCATGATCAAGATGATGAGAATGAATCATAACAAGGGAGAATGATATTGCAAGGAAGATAAATGCCTAATACATCAACGAGATCTCGTAGACGAATCTGAGAGATATAACATCGCACTGATTGATGCAAGAGACGAAAAAGAGAGGCGTAGGAGAAGAAGCTGAAGAACAAGAACTACAAGAGGCGATACGTCAAAACAAGCGTGAAAATAGAGAAAGGCAAGAAAGGTTGAAAAGGCCAATGCAACAAGACCAAGTGGTGAATGAAAAATATTAAAAGAGTTAGAAGAAGTAAGAAAAATGATGACAACAAGAAGAGAGGGAGGAAGGCTACAATTAGATGAGTCCATTGAAGAAGTAGGAAAAACGCCATTTGCAAGGCAAATGCAGATAACGGGAATACCACCTAAGTGCAATTTACCTGTGTTCACTAATATTTTTGATGGAACCACTTGTGTGATACAACACTGTTGATGGTGGTTTTTAGCTTAGGGTTAAAATCGTAAAACCGCACATCTGACATGAGATCAATATGACCATTAACACATTTATTGAATCGATCAGCATGCCTACGTAACAATTACCAAGGTACCTTTTTTTTATGTGTCATGTTCCACGGCAAAACCCTTAACATTGACCGTCATCATCTATGCCAAACCCCAATTCCCATGCTACCGCGCCAAGGCATTCCAACCATGTCAGCCGCACCACTTTTCCAATGGCATGCCATGCCATCCACGTCTATCGCGCCAAAGCATGCCAACCATGTCAGCCGCACCACTGTGCCAATGGCATACCATGCCATCCATGTCTACCTCACCAAGGCATGCCAACCATATCATTCGCACCATTATGCCAATGGCATGCCATGCCAGCCACATCTACCGCGCCAAGGCATGCCAACCATGCCAGCCGCACCACTGTGCCAATGGCATGCCATGCCAGCCACGTCTACCGCTCCAAGGAATTCCAACCATGCCAGCCGCACCACTGTGTCAATGGCATGCCATGCCAGCCACGTCTACCGCGCCAAGGCATGCCAACCATGTCAGCCGCACCACTGTGCCAATGGCATACCATGCCATCCATGTCTACCGCACCAAGGCATGCCAACCATATCAGTCGCACCATTATGCCAATGGAATGCCATGCCAGCCACATCTACCGCGCCAAGGCATGCCAACCATGTCAGCCGCACCACTTTTCCAATGGCATGCCATGCCATCCACGTCTATCGCGCCAAAGCATGCCAACCATGTCAGCCGCACCACTGTGCCAATGGCATACCATGCCATCCATGTCTACCGCACCAAGGCATGCCAACCATATTAGTCGCACCATTATGCCAATGGCATGCCATGCCAGCCACATCTACCGTGCCAAGGCATGCCAACCATGCCAGCCGCACCACTGTGCCAATGGCATGCCATGCCAGCCACGTCTACCGCTCCAAGGAATGCCAACCATGCCAGCCGCACCACTTTTCCAATGGCATGCCACGCCATCCACGTCTATCGCGCCAAAGCATGCCAACCATGTCAGCCGCACCACTGTGCCAATGGCATACCATGCCATCCATGTCTACCGCACCAAGGCATGCCAACCATATCAGTCGCACCATTATGCCAATGGCATGCCATGCCAGCCACATCTACCGCGCCAAGGCATGCCAACCATGCCAGCCGCACCACTGTGCCAATGGCATGCCATGCCAGCCACGTCTACCGCTCCAAGGAATGCCAACCATGCCAGCCGCACCACTGTGTCAATGGCATGCCATGCCAGCCACATCTACCGTGCCAAGGCATGCCAACCATGTCATCCGCACCACTGTGCCAATGGCGTGCCAACCCTTACCAAACAAAGGGTTGCAATAATCAACGACTAACTTTCCTCTTAAGATGCAAAATCTCGACCGTCGAAGGTCATCACCGAGTCGGCAAGTCTCCCAAACTCAACTTTCCAGACAACAACAACATGTTACAGGTTTTCCACAAAAACACTCTAGACATCAACACATGTCTCAAACTGGGGGATGCTCATGGGGTATTGGTTTGGCGGCTTACAACGTGCGGCGTACACTACGCCCGTTATTAGACAGTGTCATAAGGATGAGGCGGTTAGTAAATACAGGGGGTAATGTTTAAACGCTTTCTTTTATGGAACATCAATTCCAGACGTTACCGGTTACCACTTCCTTCCATTTACTCATCCGTTTTCCATTTCTTAATGAGACCAGAGTACGTTTCACTTCGACTTATATAAATAGGCATTACCTATTTCCACCGAACAACAAGTTCTGGTCAGGAGCATCTCAGAAAATATTTGCTAGCTTTCCATCTGTTAGCTTCCCACTTTCTGATACAAGTCTTAAAACAACTACTCTTCCAGAATCAACTATTCTAGTCTCAACACTCTCTTCGCTTCCCTCCCCAAAACCAACCCTTCTTCTTCACTTTGTGACAGAAGCAAGTCTGGAACGAGCATTTCTTGGTTTAGGCCGGATTTGTACAGATTGATATCTCGAATCTAAAGTACTCCCTTGAAGTACATTGTTTAGGGTTTAAACTCATTTCTCACCCACAGACCCGAAATTACCAAAATCAGCAGAAACTATTTTCACCCTCAAACAATTGGCGACCACAATGGGAGATTTATTTTTCGGTTACAATGTCAACTTTCAATCCTCGATCTCATATTTCGACCCAGACGTCAAGATGGTAGAATCAAACGATCCGCTTAGGAATCGACGACTCAGCTACCAAACAACCCGGTTACCAGTCATGACACGGCAAGGGGCGACTGGGGACTTCCCAGAGGTCAAAATCAAACGATCCGCCCAGGGATCGATGACTCGATTACCAAGTGACTCGGGGACGACTAGGAACTTTCCACAATCGCGGTGCTTCCCACAAAACTTGGACTTGCACCTGACTCATTTTTCGTCAGCAGATCCAAAAAATCGAGTAAGTCCTGCCTAGACAAAATACATGGTTTATTATTTCAAGATTTCAGGAATGATAAAACCGATAGCCATGTTATGTTTCATCCCATGTCATCTACCGACACGCAATGTTCATAACCAAAACATTATTATTCTAAAACAGTTCATTCCAAATAATAATCCAAAGCCCTCATGGGTAATACTTGTCTATCAACCCAAAAATCCCGAAAATCAAAACCGTAAACTAGGCGTTTCATTTTCCTTTCAAAAAAAAAAAACACTAAGATAAGAAGTTCAGAAGACAGAAATGCATTCAAGGAAAGTTTTTCAACAACGAATTTTTGTTCTTAACGAAAGCCTCCTTCGTACTTTGGATAGCCACCTATTTCAACTTCAGCTTCCTGGACAACTTTTCGACTTTTGCCTCCTGCTGTTTGACTGTATTTGCAGAAGGACCTTCAGCTGTTTCGACCAGCAACTTTTCAACCTCAGAGAAACCCTCGACAAATCAGGGAGCATTGAACTCGAAATTTATGCACATGTCACGATGAAACCTCCAGCTTGAGATTGCATCCTCAGAAACGGTACATCCAGTTACGTTGCACATGTTGTCAATTGAAGACAAGGCTTCCTCCACACGCTTAACCAATGCAAATAGACTAGTAATTTTCTTGGTCGTGGCGATATGTCACGACAATTGCACCTACGGACACTGGGGTGCTCTCCATTGTCTGAGTCACAACGACATCTTCACCTCGATTAACCTCCATTTCAAGGTCGCTCGGTGCAGCTGCCATAGTTGGAGACA